>NC_135333.1:51845082-52145082 GCF_023851605.1 Tamandua tetradactyla | reverse complement strand
AGGATATGATCCAGCTATTGTGCAAAAATTCAGGGAAGCGTTCCTCATTGAGGCTTATATTTAGACTCAGGAGACTAGATATAACGGGAGCCTGATGTCATTGTAGAGAATTTTAAAAATCCCTCACAATGCTAAACCGTTCTACTGTGAGCATCCCTTGTCTTATCTGCATTTAAATGCAACACATTGTATTTTCAATATGTTTCAAAGGGCTAAATTGATAAGTTATCAATGTGTTTTACCTCCTGTGCTGAGCTCCACCCAAACTGAGGAGGTTTTTATTTTCAACGCGGAAGGCATTTGATCTGGGTATAGAGGGTTTTGTTTTTTCAGGGGAGGGTCATATTTTTGTGAGTTTGTTTGTTTGAGGATTAGGCCATTGCTGAGAGAGGTCTTTCTCGGGTGTAATATTTGTTTCACAAAAACTGCAGAAAGAAGGATTTGGAAACTACTGATGTTTTCCAATTCATTAGCACCTCCAAGTCCTCAGGTAGGCCTCCTTTACTCTCAAGGAGGTATGGGACGATATAATGAAGCCAGCATCAGTGGTGTGCTACTTGTGTAGTAGTGCAGAAAATGTATTTTTATTTTTCCTTAAGAAAAAGCTTTTGCTGAACCTAAGAGAGATGGAGCTGTGCATTCCTGGAAAAACCTACATGGGAAACAAAAACTAATTAGAGCAGTAGATGTGATGCTCTCAGGTAATTGTAAAATAATTATTCCCCTTTAGCATCATCACTGTTTAATTGTGCCATCCTATATTCTCCTGCTCCGAATTCAGATGTGGAGGCATGGAAACCTCGTTCCCCTCCTGGGAATTTCTTTTTCATTTACCACAAGCTGTAGGCTTCACCTAAAGACTTATAAAAGAAAGGGAGAAATGTTTTAGGGGATTTTGAATGATTCACTTTCCCTGTTTTGTCTAAATCATGACAGAAAGGGATTACTGCAACTGTTTACATAGAAATACAGTTGCAGTTATGTGACTTAAATGACTCATGAGCATATTTGCAATTTACACTTTCACGGTGCTATACCTGGAGTTTTATGGACATTCTCTTTTATGAGCTGCAGATTGTATATTATGTTCAGATACCGAGAAAGTTGTTTTAAAATCAGCTAATAATTTCAAATGTGATGCTAATAGATATGTAATCATGCAGCTTTCAGAATGATATATGAGTACAAATTCAGTTTTTGGTTAAATTTTAATTACTCTGTTTGAATGAATGCCTCAGAGCCAACTTATAGGCAAGTTATTAGATCCATTTTTTTTTTCTCCTTAAGATTTATGTGAATTAAGTTTAGGCTGTATTTCAACTGAAATATCATTTTTTAGCTTGTTATTCTGGAATTTTCTACCAGACCCACGTGATCTTTTATGTGAGGCCAGATTTTAAATAAAGAAATTATTCTGAAGAAGTTTTCATTTAGATTGTCTATACCTCCTTTAGGTCAGCCGTGGAATAGCCCAGAGAGATGACCTGTTTATCAGGATTCCTTTAATAGTAACAGTGCTTTAAAAATGGTATATGTGTGATGTTTTGGTTTTAAGTCTCAGCAATTAAAGGAGTCAAAGAGCTTTGTCTCCTCAGTGAGATGGTATGTTTTCTGTGTCATAAGCATAAGAAGTTCCCCCTTCTTTACAGCTACTTTGCCTCATATTTATAGGCTCAAACAGGACCAAAGATGTTCTCCTGCCACAGATGATGGTGGTGATTTACCACTCAGAAAAAATACAATTAATTTTAAATGATATATTTGACGTTTTGATGTAACTTGTGAACAGCTTAAACATTTTTTTTTGAGTGCTGTAGAGTAAATTAGTTCTTCCCCTTACATCCTAAGTCTAAAATTCTATGATTTTTGTCCTGAAAGGCATTATTTTCATGGGAGAAAATTCATAGCTTGACTTAGGGTCATTAAGTTTTAAGGTGCTATTTTATATTCTTTTTTATGAGTTATATCTTCATTTCTTGTCATCTCCCCTTGTAGCCAGATAGCTGCACCTCATTTATCTAACATAAATAAAATCAGATTGTCCTTTAGGCTAAAAGAGCAAAATCATATTTTGTTATTCAACTGATTGTGGTCAGAAAGCATAAAATAGAAGTGTGATACACAAACTCGTAATATATATATAAATAAGACATATCTAACATTGTGTATGTGTATGTACATATAAAAATGGAAAACCATCTGATTGCGCATACTTCAGTTTCTTAAAATGCCTGACATTTAATGGTCTTAGTTATAAAAGGTGTGAAATGTTGCACAGTATAGCATGGATTCACAGATTACATAGATGTACAGCAAATTGGAGCGAGTTCGAGAAAGATCTCAGGAATGTGATTTTTTGTTGTTTCTCTCTCTCTCTCTTTTTTTTTTTTTTTTTTTTGCCCCGAACTGTAGGGTGACTTCTTTAAAGACTAAAGAAGAAGCTCACTCTGATAATCCTATCATGTCCTGTTTGGTGAAAAGCTGAGACTCCCTCCTCTTTAGTGGCATTTCTGTGTTTCTTGCAGAGTTTTGGGACTGGCTGCCCCTCCTGTTTCTCAGTCGCAATTAAGATGTTTGTTGCTGTTGAAAGCAGTCCCTGAAATTTTGACTGTGTCCGGTACATGAACTGAGCATTGCAGGTAGGCTAAGGTCAGAGGAGATCTGTGAACCTACAGGGGGCAGAGGAGATTGGATACACAAACATAAACACATACACACACTCACCCACGATTGTTTTCTCTTCGGAGCTCCAGAGTAAGAGGTTGGGTATCAGTGAGTGAAACAGATGCAGGTTGAAATCTGACATTTCGTTTTCTCCCTGGACTATCCTAGGGAAATTATCAAAGAGAAAGATGATCAGAAAAAGCATAAAGAAGGAGAGCATTTGGCAGAGGACTAATGTAGATTATTTAATTATGCTTATTTCTCTGGCTTTCCCAATTCCTTGAACCCAAGCCTAAATTCACTTGTGTCACGAACACTGCAGCCATTTCTGAAGTTTCCCTGATTTGCAGCTCTACATCCTTTCATGTCAGTCTTCTCTAAAGCCCTTTTGATTATCCCTTTCCTGGGACGTTTCCTACTTTGAAGAGAAGGGTCCACATCTGCCTATGGCCTAGATCTCAGAATTGGAGCCTGAAGAGTAGAGCAGTATCAGATGTCCATATTGTTCCTTGTAGTAAATTCCACCCAGCAGCTGCGTGTTTCTCTGCATAAAACTGTATTTTGACTTCCTCCATTAATGAAGGGGAGTTGTGTTTTCTGGTTGAGCAGAAGGGTAGCATGTTTTGGGTGTCATTGTCCTAGTCAGCTACCTTTGGCTCTGCTGCAGCTGTGTTTGCTTTCTCAAAATTTTGTCACCAGGAGGCCTCCAAGTGCAGTTACTCACTTCATTCTGAGCTGGTGTAATCTTCCCCCTTGACTCTCATTGTCCACCCAGCCAGCTTTTCCTGCCGCCAGGCTTTGGCAATGCCACCCCAGTCCTTCGGAAAGCCTGAGTGCTGCTTCACCCCCTGGAGGTTCCCCAGTTCTGTCTCAGAGCCCTTTTTTAATATTCAATCTCTGTTTTTCGATTGCACCATCATGGAACCTGTCAGGAATCTTCTTTCTTTGTGTGTGCACGCATGCACAAACACAAGCACACACACACACAAAGTCCATGCTTTCCTCTCTCCTTTACCTCCTTTTCAATTACTCTTGGGTGTCAAAAAGTTGCTCCCAGTCTCTACTGATGGGCAGTTTGTCTTCGTTGTCTGTAATTGCCAGAGTGCTTCCCAGTATATTTGTTCTTATTCTCAGGCCTTCCATGTCCCCAACATACCCACTGGGTTGCTCAGGAGACTAGGGGCCAAATCATTTTATTTTTCTTTTTCCTCAGGAACACTCACCACAAGATTTACTTTTTTCTTGGGATGAATTTAGGAAACATTTTTTTTAAAGACAAAAAACATTTTAATTCCACAGACCATGTGCAGGTTTTAAGTTTTCTCCTCTTGGCCTGTCGGCCGCGTGTCAGGAGCCCTTGCCCTGTGTCACGATCTCCCTGGGGGCCCTGGAATGGAATCGCTGGGGATGTTGCTTTAGTGCCTCCCCAAGAAAGGTCGCCCTTTAAGGCCAAGAGTCACCGACGCCTTCTTGCAGCCTGTTTTCTGATTCATCCCAGGCCTACTTCATTGTCAAGACGCCTCATCTGGACAATAAGGATAGTAAGATGCACTTCTTATTTGCCCTAAAGTGTTGTTGTGAGGCTAACATTGGGAAAGGAGTGACAGCCTAAATATTTTATAGCTTCATGGTCCTTAAAACTGACCGCAAATTCATCTCAATTTCCTGGGAGAATCAAATGCAGTGGAACATCATTACGACTGGCCAGTTAATGTTTTCTCCCTCCGAACATTCACGCTTTAAAGTCTCAGCCAAAGGCCCATAAAGCAGTATTGCACCCACATAAGCATTCAGAAAATGCCCAGTCCCCAGATCAAAATTATGACCAATTTTTCCCTCTTCTCTTTCTGCGTGTTGATTGAGGAATAAAATGCAGCCCATGTTCCACCTGTGAACCCATTCTGGGATGGATGAAGCAAAAGCAATATTCTGAAATGTTCTGAAAAGCCCATCGCCACACCAGCTGAAATAGATGTTGATTTTCCTATGGGGAGAAAAGTTATGTTGTGTGGCTAGTCCTCACATAATGGGAATCCTAACCCTAGCAGACGCCCAACCGTTAAGGAAACAGCATTGGCGAGGTGAGGATGGAGTGGTAATATTGTAGACCTGGCAGCCTCACTGCGTCGTCGGGTGCCTTGGAGAACGGGGATGGAGAGTCTGAAGGAGGAAATGACTCAGAAGAGGAAGCAATAAGCTCTGGCTTACAAGGTGTGAAGACGAGGGGGTGCTGCTTGTTTTCTCGGCAGCACCCGGGTTGTGCACGGCTGCAAGATGCACCCTTGTTATTCTTTTGTTCAGCTTTAATTAAACAAGTACTTATTCCTCCTGATGTAGCCGAAAGGCCCTTGGAGTCCTAAGAGATCAGAGCCACCATAGCTAAGTGTGAAGACCTGCCCTTGATGTTGAAAGTCACTTTATCCATTAAGACCAGACAAGATCACGTTCAGTTTGGAAGCCTGGGGCCCTGGTATGTAGGTCCCTTGATTTAGAAATGCCCTCTAACAAGGATGGGGGAAGGGTGGGCACCTCTTCAGGCTAGAGAGTGATTTGACTCTGGCCTAAATGGGACTTCACAAATTGCACTGGGGGAAGCCAGGACCTCCTGAAGGCTGTGGGAACAGGGGCAGTGCAGAGCTTAGTGCTCTGTCCGAGGTCTTTGGGAAAGGAGAACTAGGTTTGCATCCACAAGCTGGCCACATCTTTACAGGAGGGGCCCTGCCACACAGGTAACACAGATGTTTCTCTGCAGATTGGTTGGTGCTGTATGCTCAGCCTGTGTTGATGAAGTCTAACTAACTTTATAGGCAGCCTTTCGCTTAGGCCAAGAACTTGTGTTCAACTGTTATAAAAAGTGACTAGAGATCAGAATTGTAAGCCTTAGGAGGCATGAGATGGTCTTACCTTAACTATGGCTTGGTTTTCAGGTCTACTTGGAACCTGATGCTTTTGATAGAAGCTTATCTCTAGTTCTCTGTTCAATAAAATTGTGATGTGGCCCTGGAAATCAAAAGATGTCTTCTTTGACACCATAAACGTCTTTTTGTGTGTGTCTTAGTCTAATTATGATCACTGATGCTCTAAGGGATGCTGCCTTCCTGGGGCTACATTTTCTGAAATATTTTATTATTTTAGCTGTTTTTGATTTAGGATACACCATGAGATAGCCATGAGGCCAAGCAGTTTATATAGATTATCAGTAATCTTCAGAAAAATATTGTAAGGTCAACAATGTCATTCCCATTTTACAGATGAGGAAATAGCAGTTCAAGGGGGTGATGGTACTGAAAGTTGACACCCCCCCCCATAGAGTGGATTTTCCTTGTGTACCACCTTGTAGTTGGTCCTTGAAGGTGGTTTGCGATACTTTTGAGAAATTCTTCAAGTCCTTTTACGACATAAACAGGTTGACTATCCAGATGCATGGTAGAATTGGCAGCTGGATATGGCTTGAGTGTGAAATAGAGGATTGTCTCCATGACCCAACAGCCATGGCATTTTACGTGCTCTTTCACATGAATTGCCTTTTCTGGATTTTATTTTGCAGCTGGACTGATGTCTAGGTCAGAAGGCATTCGCGTTGTAAGAGCTGTTGTCCCTTAGAAGGGCCCCAAAGCAGTGTCAAGATCTCTTATTGCAGAGGCAGATTCTCACTCACTGCTGAACTACGGAAGCAATTAACATTGAGCATTAAGGTGGATACTTACTCTTCATTGAAGGTAACTATATAGTTTATGAAGAAGTCTCTCGAGGATTTCATTAGCCACCTGGCAGTTTCCCCCCCATTTACTTCCAATTTCTTAATTTCACATCTAATTTAGATGAATACTTGGCCTTTCTCTGGAGTGCCTCTTGCCTGTACTACACTTTCTTGTGAGTTAGAAAAAGGCTCTCTTGCCAAGGCAAACCCCACAAGCACAAAGGGTGGGGTTCAATTCCCATTCTCTCCTCTTCCCCAGTTGTCAGGTGACCTTATGCAATATCCTTCCTAGAGTGATATCCATTTTTACTCCTTTCAAGTGGGTGATGGAATAAGTGAGCCTGGCAGCAAGATGACGCTGGATGCTGAGTGATTTCCAGTTTGGCCCTTTCAGGTTTGGTACCATCAGTACATTCTTGACCACCGCAGCTCTTTGCTCAAGTACATAAATATATGTTGGGATCCTGGAGCTTTGGCAAATCATAAATTCCTCCCTGTTGTGTAGATACCCAGTGTAAAGGGAGATATAATAGAAAAGTTCGAGTAGGATTCATGCATGGGTGGGCCTAACTCACAAACCATTTCCTACTGAATATCAGCTTGTTGAAACACCTGTCCTCCTGGCAGGAGGCAAACGTCATAACCAAAGACAATGTCATTTGAGTGGAGTTTTCCTGCCCCGTGTGCTTGTTGTATTCTTGCTACTGATGCAAACATTATCTATAATTACAATTTCAAGTGACTGAAAATTGCAGGCTTTGTTGAACAAAAATACAGCCAAAGAATGGAATGTATATCCTCTCCACCCTCATTATAAGGCTTTCAGAAATCAGACTATAGGGCGCAAAATGTGGTTCCCAACTGTGTGATACCAGCCCCACTCTCTGATGTTTGAACACTTTGTCAGGATGCTGGGCTGCTGGGGTGATCTTGTCACTGAAGGAAAGTGCTCTTTCTTCTCTTGCTCTCCCTTGCTCCATTGTCAACTCAGTCACCATGGTGGCCCCTCACACGCCCTCTCCTTCCAGGAGGTAAAACACGAAACTGCTGTCTAATATAGATCCAAGCGTGAAGGGCAAAGGAGGGAAAGGTGATTGATGGACCCACAGTTCCCTCCCAGGGGCAGAAGCCATTGCTTACCTGGAACATGTTGTAGACTTCATACCGCTCTCCCCTACTCCTGGGACTGAACCCAAAAACAGGCTGCTCTTTTGGCGGCCCACCACCCAAGGTACCTTCCCTTGTCCTTAGAATCTGGTTGTGGTAGGAGAACAACCTCCTCGCTAGTCTCACTGTTCTCGATGCAAAATAATATTCTATTTTTAATTTCAGTGAGACCTTAAACCACTTGGAATTTTTTCGGAGGGAATATGATGTGTTAGAGCTGAGAATTTTGCTCATTGTCAAGAGCATCTTAAAATCCGGGGAACCATTTAATGACATAGAAGAGGTTCCTTGACTTTGGGCAGGAAGCAAATAGGAGGAAGAAGCTATGATGTTGTCAGTTGTGTTTTTAAGATACTAGATCTGCAGCTATATGGTGTTCCACGAGGTCATAACTCGCCTCCTGGCCAAAGTAGGGTTTCAGTGCTTTGAAAAACTAAAGTAAAATTATCGCAGTGTTTTCATCCAAAATGGAAGCAGTATAGATATTTGGCTAAGATTGCTCAGAATATCCAAAGACCATTCCTGATTCTCTTGTGTCCTTCCCTGCAAAATAGGGACAAGCTTGCTACCAAATAAAGAAATATTTAGCATGTTGAAATCCATTAGGTCTGCCATATACATAGAGAGTTGGACTTCCCCTGGTATATTCCCTTTTCTAACAGAAATAACAGACTCAAATGAAATTGGGTTTGGGACAGACTATACCATGATATGAAAGTACCCACTTATATTCAGTATTTTAACACTCATTGAACTGAAATAGGATAACTTTGGGGTCCATGTAAAAAGGCTTCTATATAGTGCAACACACCAGCAAGGTTCTTTTAATGCAAATGGATTGGAACAAAGCCTCTGCAGTGAAAATTCTGAGACATAGCTAGTCTCCATAATATAGTGTAATTGCCCAATTGTAAGGTATAAATGAGGGCAACTCAATTTGTATATTTCATGAATTCTTTCTGTGAATTACAAATACTCTGTTTCATGTTCAGGGCACCTTTTTTTTTTGACAGGTTATGTGTTTATGCTTCTAAGTGCCCAGGCTTTTGATGGCTTGGATTCTTAGCCAATCAGTAAAACTTACTTTAAGAAATCTAATTTGCCTTGAACCAAAGTAAATTAGCTTTTAAAGTTATCTAATTCTCAGGGTTTCTTGTTGCCTGAACAATAGAAAATTGATTCCTCTGTGGTGAGTAAATGCAGTGCAAGTCAAACAGTAGATTGCGGTTGTACAGTTTGTACAGCAGATTGAATAGTTAAAATTAAGTTGGACAACTGAAGAATTTGGGATTTATGAGTCACAACTGACCTATTTAGCTGGACTGATCAGCCCAATTGTTATCATGTGGATACGTTCTAAACATTTTCTGTATTGAAGTCTGTCTTCTTTTTCTTAATCCAAAACGCCTGCTAGTGAACAAGAAATGCAGCTTATTTTAACATCATTCTCAACGCAATAATCGGAGCTTCAAAATCTCGTAATGTACAGAGTGATTATACTGTTCCAGGTGTGGCACCCTTTTATCCAGTGTAACAAATTTCTTACTTTTCAGGAATTAAACATGAGTTTACCCTGAGCTTCTACCTTCATTGTTGGCATTCAGGGCAGCACTGGTTTCGAATGAAGAAAAATCTGCACTTTTGTGTTGTTTGGGCTAGGTTGAATTAATAAAGGATTGTCTTGCTGGGACTCAAGAACTTAACAGTTTCATCTTTTCAAAGACCTTTCTTCACCCTGTAGCTCAGATGAGATGTCATCTTTGTCTCATCAATAGTTTTACAGATCTAGATCCCTCCTAGAGTCCTTGAAAAACGTCCCATGTGTTCTTTATTGCTAAGAGCCTCCTAGTGAAAATGCATGTATCCATTATTGGTACTTTGTGATCTTGGCCATTTGCGTTGTGTAATGCAGGTAACTTGAGAAATGGGGGAATATTAGAGTTCTTTCCCAGCTAACAACCTGACGGGCAATAGCAACAGTGGCTTGTTCCACTAGATCAGATTGAACCTGTCATTATTCATAGAATTAATTGTGCAAACAAAGAAATCTAGATTTTATCTACTCTATCCTTTTGTTCCTGAACTTCCTTCAGACTAGCTCTTATTATCTTAGATCCATAATCCTGAGAGCAAGTAGGCATGAAGTAGTGACAGTCTGTGGGAAAGCAGCCACTCAGTTGATTCTCCAGATATAAACTCAAGCACTGCTTCATGCTTTGGGTACTCAAGGCAGAGTATGTGCCCAGTTTGCTGGGACCTGCCCAGCATACACCTGTTGTCCTAGCCCCACTGATTGTAATACCTCCATTCACTCTTGAACGTGTTCCAGTTTGGAAGATAAATTGTGTGGTCCCCCTTCACAAGTTGGATCCTCCATCACTAACCATGTTAAACAGACAAAATTGGTGAATGACTGTAGGCTGATTTATAAAATGTTAGGCCGGTTTTTAAAAATCTATGCATAGGACCAACCCAAACCTTTCTCCCAGAGTGGTTATCCCTGATTGTAAACTTTCAGGCAAAGACATTCCCAGCTTCTCTTTCTCTGGCCTATTTCTTAGTTAAAATCCTTATAAGGAGAAAAGCTATTCAAGATTCAACAATAGTTTATTCAGTGTTTCTAATATGTTGGCACCCTGCTGGCCACTCTGAGATGTGCTGTCTCATTAACTGATGTTAACCCAAATCCCGTGTGCTGGAAATTCCTCTCTGCAGCTTTCTTGATGGGCACCCTACCCCCAGCAAGTGGGCTCCACCTGAGAGGATCCTGACACAGTTCTTTCTGGGGAACCTTCCTGTTAAATTCATGAAATAACTTTCCCGCATTCTGGAAAGCTCGACTAGGAAGCACAGATACTTCTGATAACTTTAACCTGCAGTGTGACCAGAGCCAGCAAAGGGTCTCAAGCTTTTGTCTTTGTTCTCACACTGCCCTTTGTGACGCAGGAGTGGAAGAGCTCCAGAGAGAGCTCCGCAAGGTATAATGACACCAGGGTGGCCAGGTAATATTTTTGAATTTTAGTCCCTGGGCTCCTTTCTCACTCTGTCAAGCTCATTGCTCTTTCTCATACAGTGCTGGAATTTCAGAGGATTTGTGCAAAATGTTGTTTTAAAAATCGATTTCCTGATTTTTTGCATTTATACCCAGCTGTTTGTTATTCTGTTCAGCCAGCAGCGTCTGAGTCTCAATGGACCATGTAATATGCAGCTGTAGCCAGATGTAATGCTTCCTCTCCCTAAATGTTTCTGTTAGAAGCTTAGAGAGGCAGGCTAAAGACTGCTGATAACCGTGTTGCTTGCATTAATTTACCCTCTGGAGCTACACGGATTCTGCTTGGCAATTTTATTTCATGACCAACAAGCAGAGCAGTGTTTGTGATCTCCATCCTTGGCAGTGATGTTGACACTGTATATATCAAGTATATCTGCACTGATATGAAAGGAACTTGTATAGCTAATTTAAACCGCAGGAAGCAATCTAATCTGCATGCATAAATACTCCGGGAGCAAGGTTGTACTTAGAAACGCCAGCCAGGATTCAAATCAAAACTTTGTCCGGATTAAAATAGCTCCATCAGCTAGTCTTGTGAACAGAGCATGTCCTCGGAAAAATAATTTTAGCATCATTTCGCCTTGTTTCTAATTTGCGTTTATTATTCAAATCTGTGTTTCCTTTTGTGTCTGTATGATGTATCTTTGTTTAGAGGCTACAGCTTCTACTAAATTTAATTACTTCCCTTTGAGGCTTTAAATTGAGGGCAACTTCTATTAATTGTTAATTACTTTCCCCTGTCATTTGCACAGTAAAGGCACAGCAGCAACTAATTGAGGTGCGTTCTGTACAATGACAAGAGGCTTCTTCAGCCTCCTTATTTACCTTTGTATGGGGAACAATTTTTATCCATAATCTTGTATTTTGTTAAACATGAAAGTGGGCATTCCATTGGCATACTGGCCATTCCTATGATGTAATGTTGTCTCCTAGTTAAATAAATGGGAACCAGGCTTGACTCTGTGCCACCACCTAGTGGTGCCTTGATCTCCCCGTGCCTCCTCAGAGCAGACCACTTTTACCCCATGACTCCGCTGGGAATTTAAACGTAGCCTCACGCCCCATTGCTGGCCTGGGTAGACTCATGTTATTAAGAGTTTATTGCATGTCTTCTCCCTAGCTGGTGATATTGACTGCCACCTCCATAAAAATTCCTCTCTTTGCTTCTCTGACTTGAGACTCTGCTTTTCTTTTCCCTTTTCTGATGCATTTTAGCTTCTTCTCCCCCGCCCCACCCCCCCCGCCCCCACTCATTCTTCCTGCCTTCTGCTTCTGGGCATCTCACCAGAATGATAGTCTTTGGGTCTCAGCTTGTCTTCTACAACTTTACCTGCTTGAAGAGCTTATCGCCTCCACCCTCAGCTAGGCTGATGGGGAGGAACCTTGTGTGTGAATATTTGCTTTTTCATTGCCTCCTGGATGTGGGTGGGTCAGCTGTGTTTTAGCCGCGGTAGCCCGGGCTCAGTAGAGCCGCTCCGGGTACGGACGGAAACGTTCCCTGGGTGATGAGTTGTCCGTGGTCCCATTTTAATAACTAATTAAGAGCTGTATGAATTCCATGAAGGGTTCTGTAATTTTCGGGAGGAATGGTGAAAGCCATTTCTTCATTTAGTCCCTGGACTCGGTACATCGGCCTGGTTTGGGTCATTTCATTTCTCAATGACATCTCAGCCCCCACTTTAAAGTGGATTTGCTCCGATACTTGACTTCCGTGTCCCGATGTGCTTGGATTCCACAGTCCTCGAATTTTTAATTTAATTTAAAAGAATCATAAAGGTAGAGAGCAAGAAGGAGGCAGGGGAGAGCTTGAGTTAATGAGCAGTGGCAAAGTGGAAACCTTGAGACTCCTTGCTTTTGGGAAGCTCGGGTCTGTGGCAAAACTGTAATTTTGTGTGTATTTTTATTGGGTTTTGGAAAAATGCCTCACACTCTCGCTCCAGGTAAATTATAAATTTACCATCTCTGCTAAGTAATAATAATACACGTGGGAAAACTAAGGTCCGCCAGTGCTCCCCGAAGCAGGCTGCCCGGGCAGGCTGGTCATAACCAACAAGGACGAGTACAGGTCTTGTGCCCAAGGGGATGGCTCAGCCTCATTCGAGAAGCCATGTCCCCTTGTCCCCACCTACAGCCCGGCCTCTCTTTGTGGCATTCCAGGCTTGTATATTCCTCAGAGAAGGATGCTGCTGCTTTGACAGAAAGCATCTAGGTGGCTTGAACTGTACCCTGCCCCGGAGTTGTGCTGGTAGAGGTCTGTGGTGCGCGAGCTTGAACGGCATTTCCAACGGCAGTGCTCAAGTAATTGATACAGGGTGGTTATCGACTTAGAAAAGGTGTGACAATAATCCTATTAGAAAGCGATTACTCTTCTCCCAAAATGCATTGAAAGAGTGGTGGTTGTGGTCCTGGAAGAGGAGGGATTCTAACAGGATTTATGCTATCCATCAAATATTAAGCAGTGCAGCGACATCAAAATGAATTCCAGAGTGAAATTTAGACTGTATATTTCTGATTTTGTGCACATTATACATATAAATATATGCTTCATGCAGAAATAAACAAATTGGGATAATACATTCTTTCTTAAAGATTGTCATTTTAAAACGGGGTCTAACCTTTGTATAAAGATCCCACGTAAAATATTGACTATTTAGAACCTCACATGTGGGTTTGAAATCATGATAAATATTTAAAATTATACTGGTTGGGTTCTTTATTTTATTTTTTTTTTGCAGATTATAAAGCTGTTTTAAGTGGTGAGGTATATACAGTATCTCCATACACAACACCCAGGTCTGTCTACCTGAAAGTTACAAATATAATTTATTGTGAAATATTTTCAAACTTACAGGATAGTTACAAAAATAATACAAACCCCATAAGAGAGATCCAACATACCATTACCCCCTACCCCCAGACACTCACATTTTTTAAATGTTTTGCCACATTTGCTGTATCTTTCTATCTGTCCATCCCTCTTTTATTCTACCTATTTATCCACTTATCTGTCTATCAATCCGTTTTCTGAACATTTGGTTGTAGGTTGTATGCATCATGTTCCTTAAACCCTTAATACCACCAGGTACGCTTCCTAAGAGCAAGGATATTCACTTAGGTAACCATGTTAAGTGCAGTTATCCAGATGAAGAAGTTTAACATTGATATAAAGCTTCCAGTCCCTATTCCAGTTTTTTTCATACAAGTCCCAGTAATATCCTTTTGAGGCTTTTCTCCTCCCTTGTTAGATCCCACTCAGATTACGTATTGCATTTAATTGTTATTGTCTCTTTAATTGCTCTTTTTGTCTTTCTTGCTTAAATCATATATATATATATAAAATATATAAGCTTCCACATCGCGCCCCTCCCAAGTGTATGTTCAGTGGGATTAATCACGTTGACAGTGTTGCAGTTCTTTCACCACCTTCCATGACTGAAGCTTTCTATCTCCCTGAACAGAAACCCTACACCTCTTACGCATCAGCTTCCTGTTCCCCTTGTTCCCTGCCCCTAGCTCCCTGCTCTCTAATTTCTGTCTCTGTGTGCTTACATAGTCTCTGATGTTTTCTTTGAGTTTACCAGGGGGCTTAAATTTAACATCTTACGTCTGTCACAATCTTGCCTGCTTTGATACCAATGGAACTTCAATAGTTTGCACAAACTGTTCCTATACTACCGTTCCCCCGCCACCCTTCCTCTATGTAGTTCTGGTCACAAATCATGTGTTTTTACATTAGGAGTTCCAAGCCACTTATTTCTCATTTCATTTTAGATATTTTCCTTTTAAATCCTATAGGAAGTAAAAAGTGGAGTTACAACCCTACACTAGTACTGGCACATGTATTTATCCCTGTTATAACCCTTACCAGAGATCTTTATTTCTTCATGCAGCTTTGATCTGTCATCTATTGTCCTTTCCTTTCAACCTGCAAAACTTTCTTTAGCATCTCTTGTAAGGTCAGTATAGTAGTGATGAATTCCCTTAGCTTTTGTTCATTTGGGCAGGTCTTATTCCCTCCCTCACTTTTGAAAGACGGTTTTGCCAGATTTAGAATTCTTAGTTGGTAATTTTATTGCTTTGCTTTCAGCACTTTAAATATGTCTTCCCATTGCCTCCATACCTCCATGGTTCCCGATGAGAAATTGACACTTAATCTTTTGAGGTGCCCTTGTATGTGACACACTGCTTCTCTCTTCTGGCTTTCAGAATTCTTTCTTTATCTTTGGCATTTGACAGTTTGATTAAAATATGCTGTGGCATGCATCTATTTGGGTCTACCCTGTTTGGAGTTTGTTGGATGTCTTGAATATGTATATTCATGTCTTTCATTAGATATGGGAAGTTTTCATCCATTACTTCTTTGAGTATTCTCTCTGCCCCCTTCTTTCTTTTCCTCTGGGACTTCCACGATGCATATATTGGTTTACTTTGTGGTACTCTACAGGTTCTTCAGGCTCTGTTCACTGTTCTTTATTTTTTCTTCTTTCTGCTTCCAGAGAGAATGATTCCCATTATCTTATCTTCAGGTTTACTGATTCTTTCATCTGCCAGGTCTAATCTGTTCAATTTTTTATTTCTGTTACTCTGGTCTTCAACTTCGTTTCATTCCTTTTCATAATTTCCATTTCTCTGTTGATATTCCTTTTGTGTTTTCCTGATTTCCTTTAGCTCTTTGAGCATATTTGGGACCATTTTCTTAAAATCTTTGTCTAAAATGTCCCGGATCTTAAAATCTTTGTCTAAAATGTCCCAGATCTGGTCATCCTCATCGATGGTATCTAATGCTTTAATCTTCTCCTTTGCCTGGACCATCATTTCCCATTTCTTTGTATGTTTTATAACCTGTCGTTGAAACCTGGACATTTTGATATTCTAAAGTATTATTCCTGGAATTTAGAGTCCAAGGCATTTGTTCCTTAAGCTAAATATCTAGCTAGTATTATGATGAATCTTTCCTTGATTGCCAGAGCTAACCAAAAAGAAGAAAATAAATAAAAAGGAGTAGAAGGAAAAAAAGAAGAACATTTCCCAGTGTCTGCAGATTGACCTGTGTAAGGACTCTCTTTCAGAGCTTTCTCATTGGATGGGTCTAGATGATGGCTGCAGGCCAAACCTTTGGGCCTTCCCTGATACTGTCTATACATTGTCTTTGCATGCACATGTGTCCCTAGGAATTCCCCTTTGTCCTCAGTTTCCTCACAGTCCCTGGCACTGTACTTTATGTCCTACAGCCAGCAGCACTTCCTGACTGCTGTCCCACAGCATTCTGAAGGAGAGTCCTGCCAGCTGCCTTCTACACACAGGGCAGGTTCTGAGATGACCAGTCCCTCAGGCCATCACCAGGCAGGTTGGGCCAGACATAGCTGCTCACAGCACACCCATTATGGTCACTCTGCTCCCTCTGGAACCTGAACCAGGTCTGGCTCCCCGCAAAGTCAATGAGGGGCCAGAAGGGGCAACCAAGGAGCCAGGAAATCCTGCTGCTTTGACGTAGCTTTTTTCTTGATTCGGCGCTTGCCCTTTTGTTGCAGTCATTGGAGCTTTGGAAAAAAGGTTGTTTCTGCCAGTTCTTGCTGGTAGTTGTAAGCTTCTGTATGCTTCTGTGACAGAGCCCTGCAGCATCTCACCACCACCTTGATCAGGGTGGGACCTCTGCTTACCTTGGTTGGGATCATTTTAATTAAAATGCTTCTGACAGAATAAAACTCACTTATTAAGAAAGATCTTAGTATTGAAACGGAAGGTTTTACCGATTCGAAGAAATGGAGGTAGGGTAGGACCTTTCCCAACTACTTGGTATTCTCTTTCTATCCCCTGCCCCCCTTGCCCCAACCCTGTGCTGAGCTGTGTCCCCACTCTGCGCTTCCACAGCCTGCTGTGTGTAGATGTGTGTGTGTGCGTGTGTGTGCATTGCCCACATTGTGGCAGCACCCTCTGTACCTGAGTCCATGTCACCCCCCCCTCATCAGGCTCTAAGGGCATAGAGAGCAGAGACCAAGATGAGCATTCTGTAACCACAGAATATTAAAGTAGAGTAAAAAGAAATAAAGTCAGAATCTGGTAATGCTAGTACAGAAGCCAGGCAGCACATTCTCATGGAGTGGCTCCCCTATGCCGAGAGCATGCTACTGAAGCCCACGGCCATGCCATCTGACACACTTCTGCCCCTCAGGCTGCTTGTGTGGCTTAAATGAAGAGGACAGAGTGCTCTGTCCTCGCAGGGTGGACTCACAGTGCCAGGACACTGGATGCAGGGCTTAGCCTATACACTTAATTCTTTACCAAAAGAGATGACTTTGCCTGTCCCGTATTTGCCCATACGCATGCTTCATTTCTCCCATAAATTTTATGAGGTTCTAAATGCCCACTGTTGAAGAAACATTTTTAAGAGTCACAAGTTTATTTTTAAAGCTTCATTTAAAGCCTCTCAGTGGAAGATATATTACCTGTGCTTCGTAACTTTGAAATATTGCCAGTTTTTTTGTATCACAGGCCATTGATGCAGGAATTTACATATTAAGGTTCTTAAGCCTGGTTTAATTACAAAATAAGGGTAATCATATATCTATTAAACTAGACACTTTTGGGCCAGTACCACAGTGAAGGAAACTACGGGCGCACGTAATTCACATATGCAGTTCTATTTTTTCATCCCAGGTGACTTTGAAATATGTTTGGGGTTGGGGAGATAGCAGTGTTGTCTTCATTCTTGGGCTTTGATAGAGCTGGTTGATATCACCTCCACAGAAAGAATTTCCAAAAACATCCTGGTTCTTGCAAAGAACAAACTGTTTACAGTCTGCATTACAAATTGATTTTTAATTGAAAACTTCCTATTTTCAGTGAGTTGACTGTTCCTTTGAAAGTAGGAATTTTTATAATTTTCATGTCATGGATAACAGACCACGAAATTCTAAGGGAACACTGGGACAGAAAGAAGGTAAAGAATTCCCATGCTGGCACCAAGCAGAAGCAGAGGATGGCTTTCGTGTATCTGACCGTGTCCTCACTCCAACAATGTGGGCAGAATTCAAAACAAGGATTAACAGGACTTAGAGACAGTGTTTTAGAGAAGAAACAAAACAGGTTCTCTATTTTATAAACACAATGTTTTAGTTTTAAAGCTGGATGAAGTCTTAATCTGCTATAATGACATGTTTGCAACTGATAAATTACATCATATAATAAAAGTAACGGTAAATTATCATAGAAACTTTAAAGGTATAATTTATATGGAATTTTAATGATAGACCAATTGAATACTGACTTACCAGGAGAAACCCATTTTATACTCTACTTCCCGTGTAGTAGCTTATTTTATTGCAGTTATTTGTTCGCCCAATCTGATCAGTCATTCCCTTTTCCCTACATAATGATTTTGGTTGTTATTCTGTTGCTCAGCGAATATTTATTGAATGCCCCATCTATGCACCATTTACTGCTCTAGATGGCGGAGAAATTCATGACTTCAAAGTTATATCCCCCTTACAGATAAAGATCATTTTACCTTCCCTCCATTTCCTGAGCTCTCCTCTTCCAGCTCTTTCAGCATCATCCCTTTTAGGGTGTTCCTAAAAGGAACTGTGTTGAGCCAACTCATCTGCATCTTGGGGGTAGGCTGTGTCAGTTGCTCTTCCAGCTCAGCCACTAACAGTGATGCGCTCAGGACACAGAAGAGATCCCGAGGGAGAGGGACAGATGGAGTGGGACAGAGTTGGGGGTCCTGGAGGGCAACGGCCACCCCACTAGCTGGGCATGGTGGTTTCCGTAAACACACTTGCCTTGGGGTTTCGCTTTTAAACTTTGAGCCGGAGCAGGAACACTCAGAAAATGGCACCAGAGAAAGTTGTTCTGAGGCTGAAAACCTAACATTAAAATTCCAGGTGTTGATGTTATCAAATACATAACTTTGTGTCAACAGTATGACTTTGTATTTCTTGGTCATTTCTCTCAACACGTTATTCCAGCGTCCTCCAGTTACCTGAACTTTCCTCCTCTGGTATTTCAGGCCATTCCTCTGTGAAAATTACCTAATGTGAAAAAAAAAATCTTTCTGGGCCTTTTCCCATGGTGTTCACACAGTGCGGTGAGATCCCTGGAACCCTCCCACCAGGACCGGAGGTTAATCCCTTTGGAATTGAATGCATCCCAGAGAGTTTGCAGTGTGTCAGCTGATACGTTTGGATGTTCACAGTCCTGTTACTAGACATAAGAATTCCGTTCGGATTATTTGGATTTTCATGTGTTTGGTATTTACCTAGCTTCAGTTCTCTGTGATTAGTTCTGGATCTTAGTAAAAATTATATTGCATTATGATTTACCCTGTTGGGGCAGTTAGGGTACAAGGTTCACCATTGGTAGAAACAGTGTAGGCTAGAACATTTTTATGGGTCTGTTATTGCATGACGAGAATTTCAGTTAAAAAAACAGAGATGAAAGGAAAAGGAAAGCTGTGGGCTTAGCACTGTGTCAGTATATCTACAAATTACCGAGAGATTGGCTTTCCTTCTGGTAGAAGGTGATCTTTGTTTATGCCTTTTCCTTTCAAATTTCTGGTATTATCCCATAGTAGACACTATGTTAATTCAGGGCCGTTGAAAGGCACGCAACATTGCTTTAAGTTGAATGGCTTTAAACTGGGCACTGGGTGGTTAGAGCAAGAGTCGTGGTAAAATAGAAAATGAGAACACAGTTGGCTCCATCTTCGCCGTCCCGCCATGCAGATGAGGCAACAGTGCCTCTTGACGTGGGAAGGTCACGCTGATGTTTCTTCTGACAGCATAGCGATTTCAACCTGGGTCTCTTCCCTGTCTGGGAAACTGTACCTTGCCCTCCCCTCCCCCACTATTCCCACTATCATTCTGTTTTGTTTTTTTTTTTTTGCTTTATTGAGATATAAATTCATATGCCATGATAGTCATCCTCTCAAAGTTTATAATCTGATGGTTTTTTGGTATATTCACAAAGTTGTGCAACCGTCACTAAATTCTGGAATATTTTCCTCATTCACAAAAGAAATCCTGTATTCATTAAGCAGCCACTCCCCATTTTCTCCTCCCTCCAGCCCCTGGCAACCACTAAGCTATTCTCTATCACTATGGGTCTGCCTATTATGGACATTTCATATAAATGGGATAATACAATATTTGTCCTTTTGTATCTGTCATCCTTCACTTAGCATAATGCCTTCAAGGTCCACCCTTTTAATAGTTGAATGATATTCCATTATATCAGTTGATCACATTTTGCGTATTCATTCACTGGTTGGTGGACATTTGGGTTGCTTCCACTCCTTGATTCTTATGAACAATGCTGCTATAGACATTTGTGTTCTGTATTAGTATGGACATCATGTTTTCAGTTCTCTTGTGTATTTATGGCAGAGGGGAATTGCTGGGTCATATGGAAACTCTGTGTTTAATGTTTTTGGTAAATCACCAAATTGTTTTCTCTAGCAGTAGCACCATTTTAAATTCCCTCTAGCAATAGATGATGATTCCAATTTCTCCACATCCTCTCCAACACTTGTCATTGTCTGTACCACTCTTAGTTGCATTTGTTTTGCAGAAAAGGACAGGATATAGAAGGCAGGGACCTGACTCCAAGTGTCATAGGTTGGTCTGGGCTAGAATTTTTGTGTCCTGACTCATACTTACTTTTCATGCCACCACACTGTTTCATCAAAACTGACTGAGAGAAAAATGAAAGAAAAAAAGTTTTGAAATTACTGATTTTTATTTCCACGTGATAAAAATAGGAGTCTTTTGGCTCTTCGTTATCTTTCTCTAATGACTTCCAGTTGCATGTCTCTAGCCCTCAACCTTTTCTCTGAACCCCAGACTGGAACATCCAGTTGCTCACTCAGCTGTCCCCACTAGGATGCATATCGCAAGCCTCAGATTTGACATGCCCTAAACCCAACTCTTAATCTTCCTTCCCTTCCTCTCCTCATCTTGCCAAATTGTACCCAGCTGCTTAGGGCAAACACCAAAGACTCTTTTCCATCTCTCCTCACGTCCCCAGTCCATCAAAGAGTCCTGCCGGGGTTCTAGGCTCAACGCGGAGTCATCCCCATTCCGACCTCTCCTTTCTCTCAACCCTGGCCAAGACTAGAGAGAAGTTCAGCATTCTCAAGGTGTCCTGAGGCCCCTCCTTGCCTCCCTGCTTCTGCTCCCAGTTCCCATGTCCAGCTCACTCCAGTCTAGCCACTTCTTGTTTACTTTATGTTTCTTGAAAACATTTTCACTGTTTGACAGTGACATATATATATATATATATATACTTTTTTTTCACTTATTTATTTTCTGCCTCATCTGTTTGAGGATGTAAATTCCAGAACTGCAGGGGCTTTGTCTCTGGCTTACTGCTACATTTGCGCAGTTTAGAATAATACTTGACATGGAGTAGTCACTCCATAAATAATTGTTGAATGAGCAGGTTACTTTATTTTTCTTCATGATATTGCTCTGAATCTTTTTGCCACCATATTATATTGGATGAGCTTTTAATCTGTCATGCATTTTGCAAAAAGACCTCTGTATTTTCATGTATAAATTAATATAAGCCATCCTGTCGCAGTTTCTTCATATATAAAATTGCAATAATGCTAGGCAGGTGCTTTGAGACCTCATCTGAAGAATGTTTTTCCCCCAAGTACCAAAGATTATGATTATATTATTGTCATTTTTATTACTCAATCTGGCTTTAATACATTCAAACAGTATGGACTCTATTAGCCAAGTACATGATAATAGCCTTTTATAATAATACCCTAGGATATAATATTGTAATGTAATAATATCTTATTACTGTGTTTCTGCTAAAAAGAAGCTCTAGCAGTTTTGTAATAAATATCTAAGGGTATGAATCTGCTTTTGAGAATCTTACCTACAACATGAGATACCACATTACCAGAAGGGATATCATTATGTCCGTATATATTTAAGTTGGCATTCATAATGTAGTGTGTTACAGATAGTTTCCTAAAATTCCAGATTGTCTAGCTCGCTTCTCAGGTATTTGTTCCATTTTATGCAATTGCCAAAAATAAGTAGGGCTGACGTTAAATTTGGTGCAGATAATGTTCCAATATCTTCCAGTGCACTAAATAATTCAGGAGAATGTCATGCAGCGTGGTTAGGCACTTGGGTTCTGCAGCCACGTTCACCAAAGTTTGGATCTTAGCTTTGTACTTTAGCTCCCTGTGTAAGGATGGGACTTGATCCCTCTAATCTTCAATTTCCTCACCTGTGAGATGGGATAAATAACAGTAGTTACCTCATAAGGTCATGAGAGGATTAAAATGAGATGACTCACATAAAGTACCTCGCACATAATAAAATGCTCACTAAATGTTAAGTGCGAGGATTACTACTGTTTTCGTCTTAGAATATTTGAGCACTCACACGTGAAAAAATATTCTTTAGCAAAATGATGCTAGAATAAATATCCAGTAAAAACAGTAAAAGGGCTATAAGTAGAGCAGTAAAATGCAAATGTATTACTTTGCTTTTCTCCCTAGAACTGTATCCCATTCAGATTGTTGAAAAAGAGGACCCTGAACTGGGGTGCTCACTGAAAACCAGTATAACGAATATAATGCGAAGGAGATCCCCGATGGCACTATTATATGTATATGTTACATATGTACATGTATATATCCTATGTAAAGAACAAAAATGGATCTTTTTGTAGCAGTGTGTCTGACCTGGATGCTCAAAATACCCATTAGATTCAGTGCACATTTGGGCTTAAAATGGAAATTCACATACTTTCTCTCTTTATCTCATACTCCTGGCGGGTTGGGGATGGGGGCTAGGAAACAGAATTTAAAATACGCAGGGTTTGCTTTAAAGGCCACAGCTTGATCCTAGATCCTTTCCCCGTCCAGTGAGACTGCCTCCCAGCCCTCTAAACTTTTCAGTTCCGATCAGCTGTTTGCTGCTGCCAACTGCTTTCAAGCCCCTCCACTCTGCTGTTGGCAGGTGGCTGTGCACGTGACTCAGAATTGGAAGCTCTGTAGAGCTTGTTAGAGAGGCTGGATGCTTTCTGTCTCAATAGGTCAGGGGTGGGGCGGAGAATTTGCATTTCTGACAGGTTCCCAGGTGAGGCCGAACCCCTGCTGTGTGCCGCTAGGGACCTCCGTGGAGCTCTTAGCCTGGTCTGGGCACAGAGTATGCACTCAATAAATACTTGTTGGTTCACTGCGCCTAATGACACCGAAATGAAATATCAAGGGAAGATAAAGCATATTAAGGTTCTCATTAGGCGCACTGCCTGATTCTCATTAGGACTGTCCTGATTTCCTTTATGGCCTGGGCATGTGGGCTCAGTGCTGATTTCCACGGCTTCTGGGATCCCCGACGGGCCATCATTTTCATCTCTCTGAGCTTCTCCTCATTTACCCTTTCCTTTCTCATCTCATTTTACACAGACCACTAATAATAGCCTACAGAACCCTCAGGAACAGTATGTGAATGAGAATCCTTATACCTCCTGAAGAGTTTTCATAAATCCCTTATCATTAATCTCATTTCATTCTTCTCTCCACCCATTTAACAAAGAGCCAGAGCTCTTGGCTTGTGGCTTCGTTTCCTAAAATTTTAAATGCTATTGGAACTGCCTCTGCTAAGCCAACATCTGATTGTGACCCTGGAGAGAAGGTTTGTAGAGAAGCGATAGAAAACACATTGGCCTTGTAGAGGAAGGATTGTTTGGAATTACGAAATTGCCAAATTTGTTGTTTATTTCCCTCACATTTTCTTCTTCTGAGCGTGAGCACTTGGGTATTTCCTCACCAGGAAAGAATGTTTGGAGTTGTTCTGCACATCCTTTAAACACTCCCTTTGAAACGTCAACAGATTTTAGAGGAAAATGATGTTCCTTTTCATTAAAACAGCAACAAGAAAAATCTCTCTAGGTTCTGAAGGCCCACTGACTCATCACTTCTCACAAAGGCGCTTTCTCCGTGAAGGTATTGAAGGCCTTGCGTGTACTTTCCCACCAAATTGCTAAGCATCATTTTCCGCTCTTTGCTCACAGCCAACATGTAAGCTCAGGTTTTAAATGAAGCGATTTCCAAAGTAGGTTCCTTGGAACACTAATTAGGTAGGCTGTTAGATGGGAAACAGTATTCCTCAGCATGATACTTCACGACGCTGAAGCAAGCATAGCAGACATTGGTTTAAGCAAAGCTAAGTACATGCCAGGAGTGTCAGTATCTTGAGTATGGCTTTCGTGCCTCTGGGTATGGAAGAGGGGGCTGTGACCGTGGAACCCATAGACTGCATCTTGCAGTGCTAGTCTTCTGTAGAACACACTTGGGGAAGGAATGATTTTAAATCCTTATACAGCATTGCCATCGTTGATTCCTGAAGAAGCCTTAGTGGTATAGAAAGCTGCCCTTTTCTGTGCAGTTTGGACTCCTTTTAGAAGCAGGAAAAAGAGAAACTTTTTGGAAGAGCTAAAGTACCTAATGCTGTCCTGAATGCTGATTTCTGGCTATTTATTTATTTTCTGGAATATAGAAGTTTTCATTCTGTATTGCCTATATTTAGACAAAATGTCATTGTCGAATTCACCCAGTATTCTGTTGCCAGATGTACTTCTCGGGTGAAATACTGAGGAAAGTCATGGATTTTTTTGGCGTCAGCTTTCAAAATTATAGAGATTTCAACTTAATGTCAATTTAAGACTCAGTCATTCACACTGTAAACAAATGTGTGAAACCATATATCCAAATGCAAGAATTGTTCTTTGCCGGTTTTACTCTTTTCAAGTCCACTGCCCCTCGCCCCTGACATCCCCCCTCCCCCAAGGCTGTATTTCACTTAGCAACACTCTGTGTGTGCTGTCGTTTTTCCCAATCACTACAAAGTGCCAAGGAACTACAGCTTTAGCAGTGGAGGCTATTAATCTTTAAGACACCGTCAAAGGAAAGAGTAGAGCTTTATAGCTACGGGTTATTAACACTGTCGACAATAGAAAAGTTGACTTTTTCTTTGCATTTAGGCTGTTTCCTCTGTTTTAATTTTGACAATGAAAGGAATGTGCATTGTTTAGCTCTCTCAGTTTTACATATATGAAAGTGTTGAGCTATAAAACCAGACATGCACTTTATCATGACATTGTTGGATCTCTGAACATAGGGGATTCTCGGCTACTCTGTGTAGCTTAACTTTTCAATTTAGAGCAGCTATTTGCGATGTAAGTGGTTAAATACCACCAATCCTGGTTTCTATTTTATCCCCATCTCCACCCTCCAGGTAAGAAATACTGGCATCTGGAAAAAGTTAGATTACCCTCGTTTGACAACCGCATTATGCTTGTTAAAATCCACTGAGCTGTGCAAACACATCCATAAAACATCTAAGGTGGGATTTAGGAACACAGCCTTCCCCTCTCTCTTTAGGGGCAATTCAAACTTTTAAACTTGATATCTTACAGAGCACTGTCATTTTCTACATCAGCCAATCTGGTTCTTATTCACTGACTATAATTATGGGTGTAGGTGAGCAAATTAGTTGGTTAAAAACTCTCAAACGCACACACATAAATGTGTTGCATGTAAATGTTATGAGTACAGAATAACTCATTTCAGTGAATGACAGGGAGCACAACATCATTGGAATTGTCAGGAAAACAGAAATTAGGCCTTTTACGGCCCTGACTTTGTCTCTGCATGCTGCCTTCATGTGTTAGAAACCAGAGGAGCAGCAAAATACGGAATTGAGTGGGATCTTGGGCGTAACCTATTACCATGAAAAATTGGCGAGAAGGAAATCACTTCTTGTTTTCTACATGTTCTTATGTAACCTTGAACAAACTGTTCTCCTATAAAGTCTTTATTTTTCCCTTGTTGGAAAAAGAAAATCAAACTTCATCTTTCCAAATAGTTTTTGATAGCTGCACTTGTGTGCTTGCCTCTGGATAGAAATTTTCACATTGCAACTTTTTTCACTTACAGCTCCTCAAGTGTGGATTGCAGCTGTGACTTTTAGCAATCCTTTAATGATTTGGAAGATGCCAGTGTGTTCAGGCCTGCTGTATTCCATCATTGCCTCATGACTGCATACTGACGTCACCAGGTTCTGGTATTCTGGGTGCCCTGTTTGTGTCTGATCAGTTTATGGTGAAAATAGGTGGTGGTGAGGTTAGGGAAAACAGTTTGAGCCAGGACCTCTGACTTCTTTGAGCCTGAATCATTCAAACTGCCTTTATTTGGTGCTTTTTCATTCCCTCCTGCTTGGTGCTTGTTCTTGTTTGTGTGTGTGTGTATGTGTGTGTGTGTGTGTGTTCTTACTTTAGTTCTGATCTCTTCATCATTTTCCCCCAAGCTTACCCTCTCAGTTAGTTTCTGCATCTCTTTGATGCACCACCCCTCTGCATGAACCTTTTAGTACATACTGAGGCTAATAGGAATCTGAATAGAAAGGCCCGTAGAGATGCTGTTAGGCAGTTGGTTTGCCTGCCTCTGTAAGGTGGGTTATTTTTCCCTCTCTTTGGTCTTTGTGTGCACTCTGGGTGCTGTGGAGAGACGACTAAATGTGATCACATTTAGACCTTCCCGAGTGGAAGAAGTATGGAATACTATAAACAGAACCTCAGGAGAGTCTTACAAACCAGTGATGACCTCCTGCCTCTCTACAGCCTGTGGGTTTCCTCATAGGTGGGTAGAGAGCATTGCTGGGCTCTCCTGGGTTTGGCCACCTGTGGCCCACAGGTGCTAAGAGGGCCTTCATATGCCAGCAGTGCTTAGATAGCTTCATTAAGATTTGCCACTCAGCCCGGCTGCAACAGCTCTTCCACCCCCGAGTTTCCTGACAAACTGGCCTCCTGCGAAGGGCAGGAATCAAATGGAGGAGTCAGTGAGCCACAGAAAAAGCAGCTCACTGAAAACAGAATGTTGTTTGTATCCTGAACTCTCCTGTCCCTGCAGTTTGCAGAGAAAAATCCAGCATCAGGCGCTTAAAAACCTCTTGTTTGCGTTTACCTGCTTTGAATAGTAAAAGAAAATGCAATATTTAAAAATCGTTGTTTGGGCTTTAGGTTGGCTTTGGGTTCCAGATGCTTCTGGAAGATGCATGGTCCTGCTAAGAGGCAGAAATTGTGGCAAGTGGAAGACATTTATATTGGCCCCGCGTGGTCCTTCTTGATCTTGGAGTGTCAGGTCTAGCTTGGTCCTATGGGCTGGGTCAGCTGTTATTGCCTGTGGTGTGATGGTCTCATTTGCTCACCAGTTGTGTGCAAAGCCTTTGTGGACATCCTCCTCCCACCACTTTCTTTTCTTTTGTGTTGGGTTCCTATTTCCTCTGCTTTCCATCAGCCTCTTCTCTCCCAATGTCACCACTCAGCCCTGTCTTGCTTCCCTCTCCAATCCCTACCACCCTGCTTGGCTGGGTGGGTTTTCTCATGGCCTGGGTCTGGTGGGCTCCTGCCTCTTCTCAGGCTACCCAGGAGCTGCCCTCACGTAAGTAGCATTCAGACTCTACGAGCCCTCCTAGCTCCCAACCCTCTGCTCCCGTGCCCTTTACTCACTTACCTGCCTCCCCATCTTCTGTCCTGTCTCCTCTGCATGAAGCTTCCATTTGTGAGGGAAAGAGGGCTGAACAAAACCCCAGACCTCACCTCTTCTCCTGGATGAGTTGAACTTTTAGTAGCCAGATCTAGACATGGGAAAGCTGTGTGCATACGTAGCATGTTTCAGGGTTGCCTTCTTTTAAAGCATGGGGACATATTTCAAAAAGGAAAGTTGACCACAGATTGGTAAAATATAATTTACTTGCACTATTAACTTTCTTCCGGATTAGGGTGTGAGTCATTAAAAAACGTATCTTGTCTTCTTCAATGAAATCTTATTGTGTTGCATTCATTATTTCAAATAGCAGGAAACAATCCAGACTTTTATTTTATGGCAAGCCAGAGTCGTAGCACCATAAGTTTTGTTCTCAAAGGCTGGAGGAACCCTTCCCAAGAATTCAATTCATCTGTCCCTCTAATTTATTACCATAACACTGTAATAATGTGACACATTTTCTGGACTTTTTTGTTTTAAAACAGTAACTGTCCCAACAACATGTCACACTACCGTATTCTTTTGTTCTTTGGGTCAACTGTTATTTTTCTTTCAACAGAATATCTATGTCTTCAGTTAGGAAGGTGGATCTCTGACCTCCTCCAGGGCTTTCTGGTGTATGGAGCCTTTCCTTAGTAGCAGTGTCTTTAGTTCTGGCTTTCAGTTGAAGCAGAGCTGAGGAAATAGAAGGAATTCAAACAAATCCCAAAATCACATTCATCTATGGGTTGTGATGTCATTATCATCTTTTTCTTTATCTTTTCCCATTTTTAGCCTAGAATAATTTATTGAGTCAAATTTCTACTATTTTTGTTCCAAGAAAAACATTTTGGAAAATGACTGAATCCATTTATTTGAGCATGCCTAGACATACTCTTTATATTTACTCATCCTGAATATACTTTTGGTAGTTCTGTTTATAGACTGTATTAATATCATTGCAAATAATGGAACTAGATAATTTTGGGTAATACAAATTAAAATAAGTATCCCCATTTCATATGACCACAATTAATTTTGACGTGTAACTTTAAATATCTTTAGGAGGCAACAAATTCTTCAAGTTGTTGTAAAGAGTAAATGTGCGCATGTGATAGTGCATATAAAACAGATCATGCCGAGCCTGGCGCATAGGAAGTGCTCAATAAGTGCTGTCTGTGATTATCACCACATAGCTGGTACGTGTGTGAGTGTGTGTGTGTGAGTGCATGTGTGTGTGTGTGTGTGTGTGCATGGTCATAGAATGCACCCCCGTTGTCTTTTTCTTCCATTTATAACTTTGCTTCACCGAGGCTTTGATATTTGATCTTTCATCTTCCCTTTTCTTATCATCCCGTAGTTATTATGGTGTCTTGAGGGACAGGCAGTTGATATTTCGGGTGATGGATTTCTAGACTTGGAGGGACATGTAGAAGATGCTGAGATTTGATGTTGACAAGGAAGGACATGAAGAATATCTGTCACTGACTTTCATCATTTTAAAAGAAGCAGGAGGCAGTCTTAGTGTGTATTCGAAGGACTTTCCTTTAACTTAAATAATTCCAAATTTAAGAAAAATACTGCACTGTCCTCTTTGATTTCATTTCGCCGTGGATGGGAGGAAACTGCAACAGCTCTAGAGTCTGGATGAGCACTCGGGATCACCGCTTGGGTGAAACATGAAGGCTGGGCATAAAGGACCAGAACAGAGAATTAAGATGCTAAGGGGAGACTGTAAACTCCCTTGTCTGACATTTCTGTGAGATACAAACCACGAGCTATTGGAGATTGTGAAAACTGATTGAACTGTGGACAGTATATGTTATTTGTGTAGATTTCCAGTTGTTTAGAATAACTGGGAAAAAAAAGATTAATGGGAATAGTGTTAACTCATATTTCATCTGTGTTTTCTCCCTGTGTACTTTACAAATGTAGGATGAATATGGTAAAAGGCAAATACATGCACATTCACACAAAACACACAAGTAGACTCTGCATTGGTAGACTATGTCTTTAGAAGTCCAAGTTGATTATCTTTATTCATCTACTGTATTTAGTACTATAGTTTTACCATTATCAGAGCTCTTTATAAATGAGATCAAATTCCTGTTTTTACCAAGTTTTTGAATGGGAATAACTAAGAGAACAAATATTAAAGGGATTTGTTAGGCTTGAAAAATAATAATCATTTTATAGAGAACAGATTTAGTTGAGATACAGATAAAGCAGGGTCGCATCAGTGCTTTTTCTCCTTTCAAAATTGTCTTTATCACCCACGTGCCTTCCTGTTGTTTGCACTCATGAGTGGGTGAGTAGGATACATCTCCTTGACTTAGATGGCTTTTTTTTTGTATGCTGTATGGTGGGGTCACATACCATTCTTTTTCCATGGAATAGCCCATTATTGTCGCACCATTTGTTGAATTTTTGTGTGTTTGTTTGTTGGGGTGTATGTTTGTTTGGGAAGTGCATGGATTGGGAATTGAACCTGGGTCTCCTTCATGGCAGGTCAGAATTCCACCACCTGAATTCTCTGAATTCACTGAAACTACCCTTGCACTCCCAGATGGCTTTTGTGTGTGTGTGCATAGCATATACACAAAAAAAAGCAATAAATTTCAAAGTGCATTGTAACAAGTAGTTACAGAACAGATTTCAGGATTTGGTATGGGTTACAGTTTCACAAATTTTGTTTTTTCCTCATAGCTTCTCTAAAACAGTGGAGACTGAAAAAATATCAATATTAAATGGCTTTCAAGATCGATTGTAAACCTGATTTCTGCAGAATGGGTTCTAAAGTAGAAAAACAAAACTTACTGGTAAGCATGACCTAGTTTTGATCCCAGTTCATCAAAACCCTTTTGGCAGCGTTTAGAAAGTTCTGTAGATTCAGTAACCCAAGTGCTCACGCTGCTGCCATCTTGCAAACTCTGACGTGTGAAGGTCACTTCCTTTCCCCCTCCCTGTCTGGAGTATCCCCCGTCTAGTCATTTCTAAAGGTTCCTTTTCAGTCCCAACTGCTGCATTATTTAAATCCCTTCTGCAGGACTCAAATCTGCTCTTGTATTTGAGAACAAAGCTTTAAAAGCGGCGGGGGAGTCACAGGGAACAGCAGTGAGTTTGTGAGGATGGCCTAAATCCAAGAAATGCATTTAGAAACAGTTTTTGTTTGTTTTAAGCAGAATTGTTTTCAGCATGTTTGTCCATTGAAAATGGAGATACTGAGTCTCTGTATAGATAAAATGTGTGTGAAGAAAATTGGAGATTTTCTTGTTGTAGGTAGAAGTATATGTACAAGATAGTACCCTCTATTCCACAGTCCTGTAAAACTATTTAAGATGCATTTTATAGTCATACAGGTAATTTATTCTGCATGCCCATTCACACCCCGTGTTATTCTTAGGACTATCCTATAAATGGGGCTTTGTGGTTCCTATAGGATATGAACGATTAGATATGTTTACACATAACGTCTGCCTTTTATAAAATGTATAGCTAGGAATAGGTGACAGCATGCTCTGTAGTTTGCAGTGAAGTGATAATGTTTATTAGATGGGTATAAGCTTATCAACATTGTGCCAATCTCCCTACCAGATAAAGGGAAGTGTAAAGTGCAAGTATAAGCATAAATCCCATCAGATGCACTCGTGTGTGCAAAATGAGAGCGTGGGGGATGAGGGAGTAGGATCTTTGGGGAGCCCTTATGCAGTAAGGGAAAGTATTTGAATTGCATAGCAAGGGAAGTTAAGGGTTATTACCAAAAGCGCTAATTTTTTTCTGGATGGAAACGAGACACACATCTCAGGGTGGGAGAGCTCATTTTCATCAAAAGAGCAGACCCCTCATCTTAGAATAGGTGGAGAAGACACTGAGGGTCCGTGCCAGAAGTAAATCACTTTGATCGATCAGAGCATTCCAATCAAAGAAAGAAAAATCACAGACTGAAAGGGCACAGGCATTAAAAGTAACTCTGTCAACCTAAACCATGGAAATCATTCATACGACTCGAGGCTGCTCTGGTGTCAGCCCAGGCTCCAAAGAAACACCCTTCAGGGGCTGTCTCCTCCCTGGGAGGAGAGCTGAGCTGGGCATCCAGTCCTGAGAGCCTCGAGAGGCTGGGCTGGGACGAGCTGTGGCTCTAGGACCTTCTGTGTATCAGAGACACACAGACTGCCCTGCAGAAAAGTTGATTTCGAGAGGCAGCAAGCACACCCCTGGAGGACCAGAGGTCGTGGGCCGACATTCAGCATGAGGCATGGGAGCTGATGAGCCCCTGTCGTCAGAGGCAGTGGGCCCCTTGCCCCCCGGGCTGGGCCCTAGAGGTGATGCTGGGCTCCCCGCAGATGGGTGAGAAGCCATCAGCCAGCCCCCAGCCCTGTCGCTGCCCCTTTGACCTAATCCCTTGCTGAAGGAAACAGTCATTTTTATGAAGGCATTGAAGTACAGCCAGGAAATTACCTGGAAGAAAGTTTCATTTTGCTAAATGTTAATCTATAGAGAGAACAAGAAAAAAAAAAAAAAAGGAAAACCAGCAACAAAACCAGTTAATGGCATGATAAACAGCTCCTCACCAGGGAACTCTCATCAAGAAGCCCCAGACAGGGCCTTGTGGGGGAGTGTTTCATTTGCGTAAGTGTTGGTTCAAGGAGAGCGCTTGGCTTTTGTGGGCACAAACACAAATTATATGCTCAGAGCCACTGAAATGTTATTCCTCTTTTTTTCCTGATGTAGTCTTTGAAGCTGGCTTCTAAGTGTGATGTCCTAATATGGGGATGATGACTGTCAGATGATTGCTTGGGAATCCAGGAGCCACTGAATGCCTTAAATGCGTTTAAGAGCCTCTTTCCAAAACCCAGCCATCATCTCTTTAACCCACATTATCAGAAGGATGCATTTTAAGATAGTGCATCCAATAAGAGTCTGACATTTGCTAGCAATGTGCCACAGACAACAATTATATTTAGGAGGAGAAATTAGACTTTTCAGTATCACCAAGACGTGTTATATTAAATGGATTTTTTTTTTTTTTTGGTTTAAATTTTAGGCTGCCGCCAACGAAGGGGGCTTTGCAAAATGAAAATACTTCATTCTCAACCAAATGGGAATATATTATCTGAGGGAAGAAGATACCTAAATCCAATGTTAAAACCCCATCTTCTGGAGCCCCTGGTGAATTGGGCATGCTCTGGTTAGGTTTTAGTATTTAAATGGAGCGCAAAAGAATACAAATAAACACTAGACCAGCTTAGCCCAAACTCAGCCATTTAAGAACCTTTCAAATTCTGTCTATAACTTTTCCTGTACGTAAAGTGTAACCAGTTGTAACTGCTCTGGTGTATTTCTTGACAAAACATTTTAAAGGAATCATTTTAGTGGGTTACACTGTATTTGCAACCCATTGCGTTTCTTTGGTATCTACCTGCTCTGTTTTGTGTTGTATTAAAATATAAAATGTTATTTTTCGATAACCCATGCACGCAAGCTGGGAGAAGTGTTGCTTGCTGTCTTCACTTTATACATGAACAGATTAAGCTGCGGGCTGGGTGAATGACCACTTCAGTGTCGCCCAGTCATCCAGGCCCCCTCTAGAATGCAGGTGTCCTGGCTTTCATTTACCCCTTTTCCGTCATGTGACACAGCCTCACCATACAACGCTGTTGCTTTAACGAGTCAGCTAAAATATTGTGTATTCTCCTTAATCCTGCCTTTTCAGATCTCATGTACGTGGGGGTATGGAGAGCCTGTGCTTGAGTGTAATCATCTTTATAATGGGCTTAGTAACTTGGCCAGCTTTTTTTTTTTTTTTTTTTTTTTTAAAGGAAAGACAGATAGAAGGAAGGAAGGATAGAAGGAAGGAAGGAAGGAAGAAAGGGAAACATCTTTAAACATTTTCTTGTTTTATTGTATTTTGTTTTTCCGTTTTTTGTTACATGGGCTGGGGCCGGGAATCGAACCGAGGTCCTCCGGCATAGCAGGCAAGCACTTTGCCCGCTGAGCCACCGCGGCCCGCCCTTGGCCAGCTTTTGAGGAGTCTGGGGAGGACCGAGGTGGCAAGCAAATTATATTACAGGCCCTTACAAGTGGGTGCCAGGGAAATGGGTCCTGTCCTTGTAACGGGGGACAGTGGGTTATTTACATAGTGGGGCTCTTCTCAAGACTGAAGTTAAAAGAGAATTCAGGTGAGATGGCAGAAACATATGCCATGTGACTGCTTTCATTTCTCTGCACCAGAGATTGTACACCTGGAAAAGAAAGCTCAGAGCCTGGAGAACAGAGTTGGGCAATGGAAGTGGGCACTTGGCCACTGACCCTGAGGGTATGGCCTTTGGGACAGAGGAGGAGAGGCAAAGAATTATTCAACCCTGGGGAAGCCTGTGCTGCATGCTTTCACTTAAGGAACCTTAACACCTCAAGGACTCCCAAACAGACTTTATTGACTGTCCAACATCCCTCGAGCCTGCGAAGTTCCCATCTTCCCGCCATAGGCCTGGATGCAGCCATAGCATCCTTGTATTGCAGTCATTACAGGTCTCGGCCTTCAGAGGCTGAAACTTGGCACAAAGAAGATGCTTGCAAAAGCAGAAGTGGCCACAGTCCCTCTTCTTGAGTTCTTTTCCTCTTTAAAGCCTTGTCCAGAATGTCAGTCTTTGAAATTACAGTCGGGAGCTCAAAATGGACGAGGAAGAAAAGGGAGAGCTAGCCTAGCTCTGGAGTCGGGACTGTGACCTGCTATGGGAGCCCAGAGAGCACGAAATGGAAGAGTCAAAGTCCAGTTCTCAGAGGTACCTGCTGGCGGGTCTCTCCCTTCTAAGGCTCGAGGTAACATGGAACCCACGTTGTGATTTAATTCATCTCCTGGGTCCCTGGTGAACTTCACTCAGCCTCTTCCAGGTGAGGCCAACCCTGCTGGCTGCTCTCCCAGCCCAGTGGGCAGTGCCACACGATCCAGAAAGCATCGCGCCCCTCCCATGAGCCGAGGGACCCAGGCCGAGGTCTGGGCATCCCAGCACAAGACTCACAGGAAGAGGGCAGTTGGGGTAGGGGGAGTGTTGGGTATGGTGGGTTTTCCTGATGTTAGAGGTTTCCTACATGTTATAGCCCAAAGCTGCTGCCTTCACAGAGCTCCCCTTTGCCACTCTTAAGTTAGCACATCACCTGTGGCATTCTTCCAGACAAGATATTGAGAAGTGCACTGGTTATAGACGTGTGGTCGTGGGGTGAGGGGTAGGGGGACACTCTCTATTTCATACCTGCAAAGTGACTTAAGTCATTAAAGGAGAGATGCCAACCCAGGATGGTCAAGTAGCTAGCACGACACTTGTGATGTAGCTATCCGATCCCTTGCCAACAGGGATATTTAAACTTGACAGACCAGTTCTCAGAGTGCCACTGTGTACGAGGCTCTGTGCTCACAAATTTCATTTCAGGGTAATCTGGCATCATATTTTTGGTTAAAGTATCACAGACAGAAGGTTTATTTCTTGACTTGATAGTAAAGAAAATGTTAAATTTGAATATCCAAGTTCCTCTGAAGTGCTGCACAAGTGTGGCAGCAGTCTTTAATTAAAAAAAAAAAACAAAAACAGAATGCTATGGTTTTGTTCCTTGTCGATATCAATAAAACGTGATTACATAAAAATGTTTAGATTTAAGAATTCAGTGTTGTATAGATTAAGTGGTTGTTGTTTTTGGCTACACATTAGGGTCCTCCGGGTAATTCTTTAAAAACACTGATGTCTGGGCCTCTTTCTGATCAGTTGACACAGACCTTCTTGGTGGTGGAATCTGAGCTCTTTGTTTATTTTCTGGTTTGGGTAGATTTGTGCTTCCTGCCTTCGATGTAGATAATTCAAGGATGCGTGGCTCCTCCAGAAGGGCAGGGTTCATCCACTAGAGTTTTAGTCACTTAACTACAGGAAACCTCCTATTCATGAGTTTGCTCAGCAAATAGTTTAAGGTTCCACCACGTGTCAGGCGCTGTTCCCTGATAGTCTCTCTGCTGGAAAGAGACCGGAGCCCCTCCTCCTGGAGTTTAGGCTTCTTAGTTTTGCCAGAAGATTATTTCTTGAGTCTTCTCAAAGCCTGAATGTGTCCCTAACAGGACTGTAACATCTCATTGATAGAGTCAACCTAATTCTTGGGTCTGGGCTAGGTTCTAAGAATCCTTTCGTAGTGGAGGTAAGTGTCCCTTCATAGATACTTCTTCCAACTGGGATTTTGCTTCCTCTCAATTATATACAGTATTTGGATCAGCTCACTCTTTCCAGCAGGCCAGTGACCTCATAGTGCTCTGTGCTAATTTAACCAAAGGATCATTTTTATTTTATTAGAGTAGTTGTGGGTTTACAGAAAGATCATGCATAAAGGACAGAGTTCCCATATACCATCCTATTAATGTGCATTAATGGAGTACATTTGTTACAGTTCTTGAAAGAACATCTTTATAATTGTGCCGTTAGCTGTAGTCCAGCATTTATAATAGGACTCACTGCGCTGTACAGTCCTATCTATTATTAAATAATTTACTCTAGTAACAAACACACAACCTAGAATTTCTCCTGTAAACCACACTCATGTATATAATTTAGTGCTGTTAATTACACTCACAGTGTTGTGCTACCATCACCACCATCCATTACCAAAACTTTACAGTCAACCTAAATAGAAATTGTACAATTTAAGCATTAACTCCCCATTCCCTACCAGCCCATTCCAAGTAACCTATATTCTGGATTCTGACTGTATGAGTTTGCTTATTATAATTATTTTATTTCAGTGAGATCCTACAGTATTTGTCTTTTCATGTCTTATTTCAAAAGGACAGTACTTATTTCACTCAACATGATGTCTTCAGGATTCATTCATGTATGTCGCATGTATCAGAACTCCATTCCTTTTTGCCACTGAATTCCATTCATTGCATGTCTATATCCCCATTTTGTTTATCCATTTATCAGTTGTTGGATGCTTGGGTTGCTTCCATCTTTTGACAACTGTGAATAATGCTGCTGTGGATACCAGTGTACAGAAATCTGCTCGAGTCCTTCTTTCGAATCTTTGTGGTTAATACCTAGAAGTGAGATTACCAGGTCACATGGTAATTCTACGCTCAACCATCCAGGGAATCATTTTTCTTCACCCATTATAAATAAATAAATTGTATGTTGCTTTTAAATAAAACTGAACATCTTTGTTTAAAAAGTTTAACCCTATGAAAGAAGTAGTAGATAAATAAGCAATATCAATTATATTATGCTTTAAAGTCAGGAAATACTATACCTCCCACTTCATTCTTCTTTTTCAAGATGTTTCTAGCTTTTCAAGACCCCTTATCCTTCTAAATAAAATTGATAATTGGCTTTTCTATTTCTGCAAAGCAGTCTGTTGGAAGTTTGATTGGGGTTGCATTGAATCTGTAGATCAATTTGGGTAAAAAGTAATATCAATTAAATGTCACTGATGCAGTTTAAAAGTAAACCTGTTATACAAGAATGACAGATTTGAAATCATTCATTTATTTTGACCTGTCCTACTTTAAACCGAGAGTAATTGTCACAGTCCCTTCTCCATCCTGATACCAGTGTTTTATTTTATCTCTTCCTCACCTTCCAGTAATCATCTAAAATCTCGATATGTAGAGCGTGAACACCAGGGGTAAAATGCACATCCAATTAGGCAGAGACTCTGAACTGACCTAAATAGCAATTCATTCATGAGATAATGTGACCTGCAGTCATAGAGCTACAAGTCCTTTGCTCGGGTTGGGGTAGACCTGGCACAGGGCGGACTCCCCAGGCATCAGGGAATTATCTAGGATTAGACTGGGCAGGAAAACACTGGAAAAGCTTCGCAGACCTGGTCTCAATATTAGCAATATTTCTTTTTCAAGTTGTGTGTATAATGTGTCCCCTAGACTATCCCTGGTAATCCTTTAATGCTTATCTTGATTAGTGTGAAGTGCCTTGCTATCAAAGGAATCGAGCAATTAAGCGGATTATGTATTTTAAGGTTGGTTTTCCTTTCGTGACTGAGGGAGTTCACCTTCCGTTGAAGGATTTTCTCCTTGGAGACAGTCAGTACATTGGATTCTTGGGTGGCTGCAGATTTGGCCACCACTGCCATTGCCATCTATTCCTGCCCTGGAAATTAGTGCACCATATTGAGTATGCAGGTGTTTGTTTCTTATTTGTTAATGATTAGTTTTGCCAAAATGTGAGATCTGACAGCACGTTCTTCTACTGCTGAGGAGAAAGGGAGCTTACTACCGAAGCTGCCTCAGATTCTTTTTGGAAAGAGTTGGGTAGAAATGAGTCCCATACCCCAGCTAGTTTACTACCCGGCAAACAGTCTGATGCGCTGGTTAGAGGCCACCTGAGTGATTTGAATCCTAAGAGGCCTCGGCTGTTGTTTTCCATGTATCCCTGTCCAAATGGGAGAAAGGCAAGGATGAGTCGTTCCTCTTTGAAAGTGGAGGGGCTAGTTTAAAGGAAACCTAAACTATCCAAGCTTTATTCAGTCCACAAATGTATGTGGGCCATCCGTGAACAAGGCAGGCAGAAAGCTCTCACCTGTGGAGCTTCCATCTAGTGGGGGAGGAGGAAACAGACGCTGACGTGACAGACAGGTAGGTGATACTTCCTGTGGGGGACGTAAGGCAGGGTCTGGGGAGTTGGTGGGGAGTGGGGTGAAGGGCGCAGTTTGGCAGAGGATGGTCAGGGCAGGCCTCATCACATGGGAGATGAGGGACTTAGCCTTGTGTCAGCGTGGGCGGAACACCCAGGCAGGGGGCACAGCGCACAGACCTGAGCTGATGGAGGGAAACTGGGCTCTGGGCCTCCTGGGGCTTTGGGGACCCACAGGGACCCAGTGGAGATGCTTGAGTTGAACCTGCTTCTGCTGTGTGTCTCAGCGCTCACCAGATGTTGAATAGTGACTTTATTTCTCTCTTGAATTTCATGTCTTTTCTGGAACCACAATGCTCCTTCTTTCATTTGGATCTCCCCAAGAGTTATAACAGTAGCAACATTTATGGTGATAGACATTTTGCCAAGCACTGTACTTTGACCCCTGGGTCCTCACAGCAGCTTTAAGCAGGGGGTAATATTATCACGTCCATTTATAGGTCAGGGAACCGAGGCTCAGATAGCGTCAATGACTGGCCACCCAGGTCAAACCAGACTCTGGCAGTTCATCTCTCACTCTGGGCTCCCCCCATCTGAGTTGTTCCCAGATGTCCCACTGAGTAACCCCCTTGTCCATCATTCTCAGGCCCTGCTAACCCTTCCATTCCCAGCCACCCACCACCACCCGGCTGCATGCGAGCTGCCCCAGATGGATCTGTGTGTTCGTCCAGGGACTGTGGGGCCAGGAAATTGCTCCATGTGTTGGAGTCTTTGGTGGGATTTCATCCAGTTGTGATCTCTCAGTTATAACTGCTGTGTGCCAGGAGCAGGGGTGAGGTCAGAGAGGCGTGCATGTGCATGTGTGTGTGTGTGTGTGTGTGTGCGCGCACGCGCGCCTAGTGAAGCACCACAGCTAATACCAGCTCCCCTCCCCATTGAGACCACTGGCTGGGAACAGAACAGTCAGGTGCACTTTTCCTGTCTGTGGTACCTGTCGTGTGGTATGATAGATTCTCTTGCCTACAGGTAGAGATTGGAGCGAGCACGTTGAATTTGTGACTTTTACTTCACTCTCAATTCCCTCCTACACCCAGTTATTAGTCACTTAATGTCACTCTAACCTTTTTATGGCAATTAACGATGTTGTCTTGTGAATTTGCTGTTGCGTTTTGAAAGGAGGAACCCGAGCGTCTAATAGAAATGTATGAGGTGTAATAGAAATGTATGAGGTGAAATTTCTAAGGAGAAAGCATTTATAACCTCTCACTCAAGCACATAAATGTGTACCTGTTTGATGGATTTAAAAACACGGCGTACTTTACATCATTTCTGTTTTATGGAAACAAGCATTATGATAGCCAGTGGAAGTATATTTTTGAGGTTCTGGTAAAAGACATATCCCTTACAGGGGAACTTTCTGAGTTTGTTAAGTAAAACTTCCTTGAAAATCTGTAGCATTGCTCTTATTAATATCCTGGAGCTGACTTTCTATTTTCCAAGGAAAATTGAAATGTTACCCAGTGCCTTGTGGTATCTTTTTCACGTTTAAGTAAGACGGCACACACAAACCAGAGAGTACTACCTTCTCAGAAAAATTAACAAAAATTCCCACACAGCTCAACCAGACTTAAATTTTGATTTAAATTGAATCACGTGTTTTGCATCATAGCTCTGTATAGAACACTATTTAGAACCTATCATTTCCCAAACAAGAAACTTCATATCTCCCGGGTGTGTGTTTGAGTGGATGGAATAGAAAGAACACAGGTTCAAGGCAGACCAGGCATGGATTTGAATTTTTTTCTCTTCCAAATTTATGTGCTCTGTGACCTCAAGCAAGCTGTTTAACCTTCTGAATCCCAGATTCCCATCTGTAAAATGAGAATAGTCATATCCACTTGGCAAGATTTTGAGAATTACATGAAGCACATGGCTCCAGTAGGTACTTCGTAAGTATGTCCTTCCCCTCTTGTCAAGAATCATGCCACTGGGGGTAGAAGAGGGGGAGAATGAAAACATACCATAATCTTAATCTTGGAAAATTTAGGAAGCAATTACAGTTTACATTGTGTGGCACCAGACAGAATTGCGTTTGGACCTATTTTCCTCCTTTCCCTATTTAGAATCTCTCCTAGGAGACCATGTGTGATTCCAGTTTCTGAGAAAATAGTAGGGATCACAATCATAAATAGTCCCTGTCCTCAGCCATTATAATTTTGTGGGAAAGGGGGCATTGATCACATGTTCATACTTACCTGACCAATAATTGCCAAATTCAAGTCTACTTAGTGCTGTGAAAGAGAGGAATGAGGTTATGAAAATGTGGGATCTGATCTCGTTGGGGAGATCTTGAAAAGCTTCCCTGAAAAATGTCAGCAGTCCTGGTATCTGAAAGGTGAGTGGTGCCATTGGAGTGCCATCAGGGGCCATTGGATACCGTTTTAGTCTTGGAGTGTCTTTTCCAAGCTGTCCTGTTTTTAAGGACTACTGTTTCATGAATCATATTCTTTCTTAGAGGTCTTCTAGGGAACAAACAGAAATTTTGGTTTATTTATTTATTTAGTAGAAAACAATTCATTCTTACCATTGCCATATAAATCCGTTGGACCCTTTCTAGATCTAAGATATATTGTGGGCTTTTGGTGATCTTATCTTTCCTATATCTGAAACATATTGCTCTTTTATCATCTGAAGCATTAGTGTATCATTATCCATCAGTTATTCTTAACCATGCTAAAAAAAAAAAGACTAAAATAATATGGGAAGAGAAGAAAGAGAAATTCCCCTACAATGATGATACGATTGTGAAATAAATTGTAACTACGCTATCATCCTTGAGTTTTCATATTACATTGGCCAAAGTTTTGCATCATTTTTCAAGAAAGGTATAAAAGAATTCTGGAGATTTTTGTATTGATTTTTAAAAAAATCTTTGATTGAACACAGTTGAGAATTCAGAATTTACAAAGAAAAGCACATTGGCAGAGGAAGACGTTTCACAATGATCAGATGAATCAGAGGTGAATGCAAAAAGTCAGGTAGAAGCACTCTAGATTCTAATGATGGTGGTGAAATTGATTGTACAAGTGAAATCTCAGATATTCTTCAGAAGAAGATATTCTATATGAATTTTCCCCAATTTAGGAATCAGTGAGCAAGCAATACATTTTTAAGGACTGAAAGCGAATACAGTATTCTCATCTAATGAATCATTCAATAGGAAGTGTATCTCATCATACAAAATTTTGCAACAAACCCTGAACCATCTTATTCTGTTAAAAGGAACATGTGACAATATTTGGGTGCTAAAATCTGTTCCATGTATTCGTAAGGCAGGTATTTATATAAATTGATGTAGATGGTGTAGAAATAAAAAAAAAATAGTTGATTATCATTCTAATTGGTGTTGCTAAATCTATGAATGAAAATATTCTTCAGTTATTAAGTCAAGAAGATGGCTGTCCTCTTATCAGCAAAATTACAAGCCATTAAAATCTTCAAAGGTATTGCATTTTGATGACGAAACTACAAGACAAAGAACCAGAAGTGATATAAGCTAGAATCTACAGGAGATGTATTAGAAGCCTGAAATCAGCATTTAGGAGATGAAATCAGCATTTAGGAGATGGAATCAGCATTTAGGAGATGGGTATGTTCCACATTCAATCATGACAGCTAATGAACAGACAGTTGATTGGAACAATCTTGCCCATTTGGGCTAAAATATGTACCTTCAGAACCAGGAAACTAGGGAATAAAAATTTGGGTTTGCTGGTTAAACTCTTATTAACATTGCCAATAAGATTGTTTTTCAGTATCCTTCTATTATTCTTTAAATTATATGTTAAATTACCTAGAAATATAAAAAAAATTCTAAAGATCTGTTGAGCCTAGATTGTAAATTCTCATGTAATTATCATCTGGCCGTCCATATTGCTGTATCTTTTCTCATCACCCCTTCGAACAGCCAAATTTCTCAAAATAGCCACCTCTAGTTCCTTACCTGCAACTCCAGAGCTAGTCCCACTCTGGCTTATGATAATTACATGATGACTGTTTTTTGTGATATATAGAAGGTTTAGTAAGCAAAAGACGAAGGAAGAAGATTCAGGGGCTAGAAACAGCACATGTAAAAGCCCTGTGGTAGGGGTGAGGGGATTAATCTAAGGAACTACAGGAAGGCTCCTGTGGCTGGAATGCAGAGAGAGAGTAACCGCATGATGAGAAGGAAGAGGGGGTACCAGGCAGGGCTTTGTGAGCCTGTCAAGGACTGTTGCCTTGATGTTAAGAGCAGTGGAAGCCAACAAAGGTTTTAAGCAGAGGACAGGCATTCTCATACATTGTAAAAAAAAGAGATTACTGCATTTGAAGCGATTTTTCAAAGCATCCATGATGAGATTAAGTAGGCAGTTGTGTGTATTGGGTTGGACCTCAAGAGATTACTCAACTGGAAAGTTGCATTGAGATTCATCAACATTTAGTTGGTTATAAAAATCCTGGGCATGGGGAAATCAACCATGAGTGAGTAGAAAGTGAGAGAAGGTGCAGGACACAGTCTCTGGTACCACAAGTATTTGGGGGCCTGAAGAGAAAGATGAGCTTGTCAAGAAGACAGAGAAATAAGGACATGAAATAGAAGAAACGTACCGAGTCTTATGTCTTGCATGAAGGAAGGCGGAGGAGGTGAAGGCTAAAGGTGTGGTCCAGCAGCATTGATTGCCGCTGCAGGGTGAAATTAGACGATAACTGAAAAATGTTAGTTTTGAATTTAGCACAGTAGAAGCTTTTTGGTAATCTCAGCAAGACGTATTTTAGTAAAGTGATGAGGTTGCAAGCCAGATTGGGACTAGCTTTGTAATTGCAGGTGAGGAACTAGAGGTGGCTGTTTTGAGAAATTTGGCTGTTCGAAGGGGTGACGAGAAAAGAGACAGCAATATGGATGGCCAGATGATAATTACATGAGAAACTGAATCATTTTAATCTTATTTACATTTTCATTTATTAAGGTTTGAAATATAATTTGCTTTAGTTTAAATCAAAATGTTGTACCCTTTTTAAAGACTCAGACGCTCATGATGTTTTTGAATTGTAAGGAGTCTCCTTAATTCCATCTGGTCTTCGTTTTGTAGCTAGCCCCCAGCAGGGACAGGCACCAATTCTTATGATCAAAGCTGAGGGGCATGAAGTTTTATTGGACCAGGCTCCCAGCATGTGTCAGCTCTGGTTTGCTTCCTCACAATAGCCCTGTGAGGTTCGATCATTACCTCCGCTTTACAGAAGATGAAACTGCAGTTCAGAGAAGACAGCTTCCCTGCTCCACATCAGGCACTGGGAATCGGGCTCAGGCTCCAAATTTCATGCTGTCTTCTACACAAGGACAACAGGTTTGAAATAGCAAGCTGTCCTTCACAAGAGCTTTTCAATCAAAACCCAGATTCTTGGGATACCTGTCATTTGTACCTAGTTGTGCAGCCTGTGGGTACAGAACCAATTGCAGTTCAGGGCCCCTGCCTCCTGAGTCACATTTCTCTTGCTCTCTTGGTTCTGGAACTAGCTTCTGAAAAGAATGCAATGAAATGGGTTTCCCACCAAAGGCTTTGGAAACCTGTAAAAGTGCTGGTTTGTTTCCAGCTCCATCACCACCATAGATACTCTTCTCTCAGCACTTTACCCCAAGCCCCAGTGCAGGAACAAGACAAAATTGAAATCTTTTGATATTACCTCTGTTAAGTCTTGAGTAAATGGAGTCATGTTGGCAAAACGTTTTGCCATGTAGAGAAGAGGAGTCAAGAATAACCAAAATGTCCATTGATAAGCTGATCCTGCATTGAAATAGAAATGTGGAGTTTGTAAAAACCTACCTGTGGGCTTAGAAATTGCCTTGCACATTATTTTGTTATGATTTCACAGTAGAATCAAGCTGACCAAGAGTGCGTACAGCTGGGGTACATATTTCCAAGGAAAACCAAAGAGTTGATGTAGGTGAAGCAGAGTTATATTGTTCTTCTGCCAGTTTTTCTTCAGGATCAAAGTCTCAGCTTGATATACATCTTTTCCACCTACAGAAGCTACAGATTTGAAAGAATTACGCATTTTCCCTCTGAGGGTTTTGTTCCTTCTCTGCATCTCTCTTTGACCGTTTACTTAGGACTTAAGAGGGGTGTTAGCCAACTAACGTGCGTTCCAGGGCCTGGCGCAGGGGGTTTCCAACCCTGGAGGAGAAGAGTCTGAGGTCAAGAGCAGACCCAAGCCTGGGATGTTTGAGTTTACTTTCATCAGAGAATGTTTTTCAGGACTCAAGCATTTGTTTTCTGCACGTTAACCAGGCTGGGACCGCAGTGTAAACTCCTGTTGTGTTTGTTGCTGGAGTTTGGGCCCCCATTGTGTGGGGGAGGGGGCAGCCCCTGGCTGGGACCCTGGGTGGTGCTCGAAGCTGTGGGCTCTGGGGTCAAAGAAAGAGAAAAAAAGATTAGCCCGAGCCCAGACTCTGCTCTCTGAATTTTAAAGCAGAGGTGTTTGGAGAGGCAGCCCCTGCCACATAGCTGCACAGGAATCATCTCCTACCCCTAGAGCTTATTCTGACTCTGTGCCTATGACAGTAATGAAAAAGATACCTTCCATTAGCATGCATCGCTCTAGTTTTGGACTATCCATTTGGATGATATGTGATTTCTGTTTTCCCAGTGCTTTTCCCCATTGTGTTCCAGAGATATGTTGAGTAGGATTGGGCAGAAAATGTCACTGAAGTATAATAACATCCATTTAAAATGTAGAAAGAATATGGAATGACATATTTAAAAAGCAATTGTACACTAAAATAGTAATTGACTAACTCCTAGCAATAGTACTTTAATCATAAAAAAGTTGCAATCTTGACAGTTAGAAGAGAGCATACTCACCACGCTGTGCCTCAGTAGGCCTCACAGACTGCTCCCTCTGGTCAAGCAGCTACCCCTCAGGCTTTCTCAGGTTACCGTGACCATTCTGCATTTTCTTCCACAAAGGCGTTCTTTTTTTTTTTTTTGGTGTGACTTTTATTTATATTCTCATAATTTTATCTTTCTAGATAACTTTTCCAAGGAATGTTGGTCATCTATTTAAAATGGAGGGATGGTAGTGGCAGTGGAGGATGAGAGAGTCCCATTGACTCTTGGCCCTTGAGAAAGGGTATTCACTGCAGTGCTCCTCCGTGTGGGTGGTTTCCAGCATTGTGCCTATAGCCAAGTCCAACAGGTTGTTGGCTTGCAAGAGCTGTAAGACCAGCAAAATTTGCTGACCCCTCCTAGACGTCTGGCAGCCTATCAGCACACTTTATGTGCTGGCTGTTTGGTGTCAAGTGCAATGCTTTTTATACTTAATTCATCTGAGGTTCACTGGTTCAGGACCATCATCACATTAACCGTGTTAAAGAGACGTATCTCGCTCAGTGCAGGTGCCTAAAGGGAGGTGATGGGTACAGGGGGCACAGGTGTGCATCTGTGGCTTACTACAACCCAGGAAGCAACTTGTGATTTAATTCAGAATTCTCTGCATTCACTATCCTTGTACTTATGTTTAAGGCAAGAAAATATTTTCCTAATGAAATCAAAGGTGTAAGTGAGAAATTTCTTTTATAATGATCATAGAACTTGGAAATTTGGGATTTGGAAAAAATATATATTTTAGGGATATTATTTCTGGCTGCCATGGCACAGACCCCTGAGGGCTGCAGAATTGTAATCAGAAGTTCTAAAATCCTTGAAAATGTTGTATTCTAAAGTATATATGTATGAGTGTATGTGTTTTAACATTGCCCAAATCTATTTTGATGCTATTATGTGCCATAAAATATAAAATAATTTTTAAAAATTCAGAGTAGCTTTATGTCCTTTTGTATTTTTCCCATTCATCAGCCAAAATTTACCTAATTTCATGTGAGGGGGCTAAATTTTTTTTTTAATATTTACATTGGCAAAGATTAGGAATCATTATTCAGAGAGCTTTTTAAAAATAGACAAAGATTAGAAGTTACCTAGTAGTTTTGGCTTCCAGCCCAGTTCTTATTCTTGGAAAGTTTATTGGTTTTTTCGAAAGAAAGATTTCAGAATTGGAATAAGTACCTTCATTCTCAAAATATCCTCATAGTGCCTTAAATTAAAGGGAACGATTTCTAGCTCTGTCTGGTTACTGTTCTAATTAATATTCAGTGTGAAATAAATGGCCTGGAATTCTCTGAACCTGCTAAAAGTTGCCCATAGTTTCTGTAGGCAGTCTGTGAGCAGTCATTGGCAGCACTCATGTCAGTAGACGGAGGGGTGGCACAGAGGGATGCTGCATGCAGTCGTGAGAGCCGTGGTCATTCTGAAGTGTCACCACAAAGAGGCATAAATCGTGCACTACAAAACTGAATGACCAAATGGACATAGTTCCGAAGCTGGACAGCCCTGGGAGTTCTCAGAGAAATCTGGATCGCAACCAATGGCTTGTGCCATGAGGGTTCTTGACTCAGTCACAGAAAAGAACTCAAGGATTAGTCAGTGTGGTAACAGCCGAATAGTTTAATAAGCTCGATGCCAGAGAGCCCTGGGAATTCTCAGCTAGAATGCCCGAGAGCCCCGGGAATTCTCGGAGAAGTTGAGACCTTGGTCAAGAGCTGACACTGGGAAGGTTCTTGACTCAGCTGCAGGAAAGAGCTACAGGACTGCTCAGTATGTACCACCAAATAATCCAAAGACTAGCCAGTGTGTGCAGCTCAAAACTTTAATGCGTAGTGAAAGTACCTGCTTGACAGAAGATGAGTGCAGGTGTTCTCCAAAGAAGGAGAAGCCCCCATTGACACATGAACCTGACCATGACACCCTCTGAGCTTGGGATCCTTGTATTATAAGGACTTGGAGGGGCCCTTCCCCCTCTGGCTGTGTTAATAAGGGAGTGATGAGCTGCACTCTTCACTGGTTCTTTTCAGGTGCTGACTTGGGTGAGGGCTGGGTGTGCCGGGGCGAGGTAGGTGTGTGTGCTCCAAAAGGAACTGTTTGTTATGGGTGTTAGGGTCACTTCACCCTCTCTCCTGTCCTGTCTAACCCACTTTAGTTCCAGTTGATTCTCTGCCCAGGTAAACAACCATTTCTTTAGTGAAGCCTCACTAGTTTCCTTGCCCAGCTGTGGGAACTGTACGCCGTGTTTATGTTCTGTTTGAAACACTTATAAAAACAATGTGATGGCCTCTAAGTGACAAATTAATCATAACAGAAAAGTTCATTTTAAGTGACATATTTGAATTTTGAAACTTATTTTCTCATAGAAAATTGTTTTCATGTCGGTTCCATTTGGAACTCTCTCTGACTCAGGATGGAATGAAAGATGTTCTCATTAATATTCTGGCTTCCTATTGTTACTATAGGGAAACATTCCCCCCCTCCCACTTCCCTGGACCCTAAAAGCAAAGGGGTCTTTTCATGGAACTTCCTCCCCCTTTGCAGCTGCCCCTGAGTGGCAGAGGCTTGGGGAGCCTGCTCGGCACCGCTCCATCTTTTGGAAGGGATGCTTTTGAGTCATCTGAAGGCAGGTGTATATTTTCCTTACAAAATAACAAAAGAACATATAATGCCTGCCCCATCTTACCCTTTCAGCATTGAACCCCCATCTCTCTCTCTTTCATGCATAGCTTTAAATACTTTTTTCTTCTTTTAAATACAAAGAAAAAAAAATGGTTACTGTCAGAATTGCCCAGTAAAAAAAACAGATTCTATTTACACAGCATCTTGCTACAGATTAGACCGTTAGGCACATGGAGTGCCAGTGTAACAGTGTGTGTAAGGTGAGAGAAGGAACATTCTCAAGAGACATGGTAATTTGATCCTCACATCCAGTATGTCGACAGTGTCTTACTCCTCCATAAAGCCCTATGAGAAACTCAGAAGAAGGCTGCCGTGTAAATCCAGTGGATTAATGCTGTGTGCATAAGTGTTGATTCAAATGTCCAGGTCCTAAAAAATGGACTTCTGTACGTTCTCTCTCCTTGGTTTCTGATCGGTTTCTCATTCGCTGAACATCTGTCTTCAGAGAGATAAAGCATTTGTAGCCGAGCAGGTGGCGTCAGCAGGGATGAGATGAAGGGTGAGCAAGTGAAGGATTTTCTGGGAATGAAGACGAATATTCAGAAAAGACCCAGGCAGATAGTTTGAAATGAGGGTTGGAAACATTCTGGATGAGACAAAATTACTCGTGTCAGAGCAAAAACCTGTTAACTGACATCCTTTGTTTACTGTTAACATTAACATCTCTATAAAACTACAAAAAACTTTTCATTTTCTTCTTTTTGATGAAAGCTTTTTTAAAATATCAGCATACTTTCTTAATTTGAGAGTACATTAATTTTTTAAGAACATCAGTTGTTTTAAATAATCTCTTTTGAATTCTTCAGAAGGAAAGAAAAAGTCATGATTCCCTCCCTGCTTAAAAAAAAAAGTCCAGTTGGAGTGTTGTTAGAAATTTTAAAAGCAGATGGAATTTAAAAGTTGATGGAATATATTGTCTTACGTTGGGGAAGCCTGTTCACATCACTGACCCCTTGAGCCCATGTCAAGTTTAATTAAAGCAAACTTTACTCCCAAATGAGGAACAAAATTTTAGGATAAGGGGAGTGCTTTAGAATCCTGAGTGATAGTGAAAGAGCCCGGATTTAGCAACAAACCAAAAGGGACAGAATTTTTCATTTGGACAGTAAAAAGAAAGGGCAGGTGCTGTTGGGGTTCATCAGCATTGCCAGGAAGTAGGCTTGATATATTATACAGTAAGAGCTGGGGGAACGTGGCCTCTGGCTTTCGGGGCACGCTGCCTGGCTTTAGCATTGGCTTTCTTTCCATGCTTGAATGTGTTTTCAGGTGAGATAAGGCAAGGTGCCTTGTAAGAAAGCTTTACAACCTAGATTTCAGTTAAGGTGGTGATTGACAACAAGCAAAATTTGAGTTAGTGAGGGAACACGTTGCACCGTGCATATTCTTTAAAAGGATTGCAGTCTCCAGCTGAGATTGTGTCTTTAGCTTCTCTTTGGGTGGACCCTAAAATCCTGTGAATTCATTAAGTTTATAGTAGGGAATAGGGAATTCAGGCTTAAAATGTACATAGCTTCTGTTTGGGGTGATGGAAAAGTTTTGGTAATGGAGGGTAGTGGTGGTAGCACAACATTGTGACTGTAATTATCAACACTGAATTATATACTTGGATGTGGTTAAAAGGGGGAAATGTTAGTTTGTGTATATGTTATTAGAATAAACATTTTTTTAAAACCCATGGAACAGCACAATACAGTGAACCCCCAGGTAAACCATGGACTGCAGTTAATAGTAGAATTATAAAAATGTGCCTTCACTAATTGTAACAAACATACCACACCAGTGCAAGGTGATGATAATAGCGTGGTATATGGGAACCCTGTATTTAATGCATTTTTTTTTTCCTGTAAAGCCACAACTTTTCTAATAAAAAAAAAGTTTATGGTGAAAGAAGCATTGTCTGCATCACAGACATTATCTGTTTTCAGCTTCCAGAACCTGAGGAAAACTTAAAATCGCTTAATCTGAGCTCCACAAATCAAGGCACTGGCAGTCAGTCCTAGAATTTCAGACTCCAAGGGATTGACCGTAGGAGAACGTGCCTTGCAAATCTTTCTTGGCTACTGATAGCATGTAGCTTTGCAAAAAAAACAGGTGACGGTACACTTAGAGCAACTGCTAAAGATGCATCGGCTTTATAGATGAGACCTGGATTTGAATTCTTGCTCTGTCGCTTTCTGCTCAGTAACCTTAGGCAAGTCGATTTATTTTTCTAGGCCCCAATTTCCTCACCTATAAAATGATCATTTCCCAGGTCCTTTGCGGTTTTAAAAGGCATTAACTCTGAAACTAACTAATGTCTCCTTGGTGGCGGTGGTTGATACAAGGCCTGGGGTTATCATTATAAGCATCAGATTTCCAGGGTACAGAATGGTTTTAGGAACAAAGTGCAAGACTAAGATGAATGCGTGCCCATGCCAGAACTTACCCCAGCAAAGGCTTCTCTTTGCTTATGTTGACTAAAGCTTTTGCAGTGACTTCTGTTTCTCATGGTTTCTTCTTTCTTTTAAAACTACGCTCAGGTGAAGTAAGGGATTACTGTACAGGAAGACAATCCTAAATAGTCCCAAGTGGGTCAATTCTGGTAATTCCAATTTTTGAGGAATTTTTATAAGGCTTTTAGAACTACAGACTCAGCACCTCACTGTGAGCAAAACATCAAAGGTAATTGGTGCAACTGTTGGCATTAGAACCTTCTTCCAAATATGCAGTCTTGGAAATGTATTCTTCTTTCCTGGAAAATGGTGCCAGACCTTGCAGCCTTGTAAAGTACATATTTGGTCACGATGTTTTATTAGTTAAATGTACAGTTGTAAACCATAAATAATTGGGTTCAAAGTTAGTTGTTTGTGTTGAATGTGGCAAACATCCTGATGCCCTGAAGGTGAGATATATTGAAGTACAGAGGTAAGCCTCTTGACAGATGAATTATGAACATTTCACCCATAATCATAACCATATGATGCACATAAACATAAAACTAATTTCACTTTTATGGACTTCAGTCCCACAGCTATAAAAATTGTGTGAGCAGAGGAAAAACATGCAGGAGGAAGACGGTAGTCTGATTTCTTCATACTGCTGCATCAGGATTTGGATATACTGTGCTTCCTATAAAAGCACATTGGGAGTTTTGCACCTAAGACAACTATTAAATAGTTTGCAACTAATAAAGTGATCCTTGAGGAAAACATACCAAAGGGAATGGAAAATGTAAATTAGAGTTAGGAAATGCCCACTTAGCAGCCTCGAGCGACTATAAAGGGAATGCACTGCTACAGGACTTCGGGTCTGCTCCATTTGAGGTTTGAATGCTCGCCTTGGGAGGGCAGTTTCACCATCTAAGCAATATAGGTATTTGGGAGCTTCTTCAGGACATTCAGCCTAAATTTTCTTTTAATTTCCTCTTGTAACTTCTGTGTAAATTGCTCTTCCTTGTATTATCCTAAAAGGAGCTTGTGGGGGATGTATGTACTAGGAAACCATGAACAACAACATTTCTATCTTGGGTGCTCTGTATCTCACCTTTTATAAACGTACGCCTTGCCCAGAGAAAATGATTACACAGGGAATGTGAGTGTTCAATTCACTGCTTTTCCATAATTGAACGAGTTCTACTCTGAATAAAGGTTCCCATAGATGAAATAACCTACTCCCAAGTCCTGGCACAGAGGGATTCCCCTATATGTAGTTTTCCGTGGCCTCACTTTAGTGTTCACTCTCCTTCTAGACTTACCTCTATTTCATTTATCTAGACCCTTCTTCCTTTTCCAGAGTCTTTCCAGATTCCCTATACACACTTTCTATTCTAATTAAAAATATAGCACAACAGTGTTTTCGCCCGTTAAAGGCTTACTGAGTGACTCTGTCAGATCACAACAATGTGAGTGTTTGTCTCTTCACACAGTGCCTGCAGAAAATATAACAATAAGTCAAGTAAGTGATCCTGTATTCTCTTACCAATAACATATTCTTAACACATGCTAGGTGAAACAGTACACCTTTGGATGTTCAGTACATGCCTGTAGTGATGATGCTATTCTGTATGCCCATTTCTTTCATTTAGAAAACCATGCTATTTCCATCTTTAGTATAAATGTGAATTGATTAAGGAATTAGGGAAGCAAACACTTATGGACCAAAAGAGATTTATTTTACAATTGATTAAATCACTTGAGCAGCTGGCAGTCTCCCTTCAACTCTGTTATTTGTATTCCACGTATCTGATTGAAATGTGATAGAGGTATACATTCTTCACATACCGAATGTATAAAACAAAACAGCCCTTCTTCCTCTCTCTTGCCTTCTTGTCCTCTCTATAGTTTTAAGGGATTTTTGTGTTTTTAGCATTTATTGGTGTAGGAAGTAAAATAAAACCATTCTTAAACTTGTGAAGAGTGATGAGCATCTCCGAAATCTGTGAATTTCATAAGCATTTAGGACTTATTTGAAGTTAAGTACTACTACCTAAAAGAGCTCTTATTCCAGAATTTCTTTATATCCCATCTGTAGACCTCGGTTTTAGTGCATCTTCACCTTTCAGATTGGAGTTCATTTAGCACCTCAACAGAAGGGTAAGGAAAATGGAGATGGTCCATTTTTTTAGGTCAGTGGGGTTTATCAGTTCAAAATAGAAAGAGAAATTGTCCCTGAGCCTTCCCTCCTGGGTAAGCTTTTGTTATCGCCTCACTGTATCATTGTGTGTGGTCATAATTACCACAATACAGTGCAAACAGTTACAACATCTAGTAATGAGAGGCAGGTTACTTTGGGGTCTGTTAGTTGCTAACCATTTGTGCTACTCAGGTGAACCTGGCTGAACAGTCAAGATTTTTATGAACCACAAGGAATTGCTCCCAGTTTGTAAACATGTTAGCCTTGTTACTGAGCGCTAGTGAGGTAAAATGGCAGGAACTTTGGGGCTGGGAGTGTAGTTTAATGCTGGCTTTGAGCAAGAGGTTACACCTTTCACAGCCTCAGCTTCTTCATCTCAAACATGGAAAGAGCATGAGCATACCTTCATGGTGAGCATCAAGCGGGGTAATTATAAAAGGTCCATTTGGGGACCCCATTGATGTCAGTTCCCTTTCCTCCTTCTTTTCAGCCTTTGGTTAAATTAAGCTGTGTGTTTCCGATTCTTTCACCTTCCATAATGGATTCTAGCTCAATAAGTGCCCAGCTCCTGGCTCAGCCAGTGTTGACACTTATGTTTGGTGGGGCGTGGCCATTATCATTTCTTCTGCCAAGTGAGGCATTTACCCAAGACTGCTCAGAGAAGGAATTCACTGCCTCAGTGGGCTTCCCGAAGTGTACAGACTTTGCAAATTTGTGGCAAAACAAATGTTACACTTAAAAGTTTTGTATGTCATAACCATTTCCTTCATTTTGGCTAAATGCCCATTTTCTGACGATGTACTTTCTGCGTCAGATATTGTAGGGCCTTCTCATCATGTATTGCAGAGGGGGCCTGATCTACTGATTAATGTAAACCTATCTGATTAGGAGAGTATGGTGGCCAGCCTTTGCTCTACAGGCTTTCATACAAATGAAAGTCCTGATATTCACTCAATGAAAAGAAAATTGTATGAACTTTGAAGTGATTCCTGCCAGTTGTCATTAGAATTAAGTTGAGGCAGCTGCCACTTTCTACAGCTGTCTGTTTCAGTATGCTTCAGCTTTCAGTTTCTAAGTTGGCTTTGTTGAATGAGTTAATCTGGTATTTATTTCAAAAGTAGGTGTTTGTTGAATTCCTGAAATGTTGCGTGACCATCCATTTCATAGAAATCAAATTTAACAAATAAAAATACTCCTTAAAGTGTGCTTATGTTTGGGAAAGGAGGGATGCTCTACTGTGTAATAAATTCTTTAGTAATTAGTCACTAGTTTACATTTTCAAATATTTACAGATAAGATTTTTCTTAAAGCTGGACATGCTCTCATGTTAATAGCATCAGCTACAAAGAAAGATGCTTTGATGAAGCAGACTTTTACCTAGTGATCTATTTATTAGGTTGGCAAAAAGACCAGCACAGAGAAAGGAAGAAGAAACCTTGATGGTGGTTGTCTAAACTTCAGTACGTGATGGAAAGAGTTCCTATGGAAAATTCAAGTTTGACTGGCAGCCAAGTTCGCTATCTGAATTTACATCAATCTAAGTTACACCTGGGACAATTCAAGTTTGAAACACAGGCTAAAAAATGTCAGGAAGAGAAGGAACGTTTACATTCCTGATAAAATGTGTTCCCGGGAAAGGTGAAAGTTCTACTTCAGGACAGATTCTGCTTCACTGTTCTGGCACCATGGTTTCAAATGGCCGCCAGAACCTGGAAGGTTTGAGATAGAGAAACAATAAGAGATTGCATGTTCCAGCATGACATGTTGGAACCTCTGAAAGGGTGCTCCTGAGGATTCATTTGAAAGTGTCGAAAATTTGGACAAGGGTATTTTGACAGATTTATTTTCCTCTGAAGTGCCTTAGATATTCTCTTGCCCACTCTGGGAAGCAGGTGTTGCTTTGGGGGCACACTCATCATTTATAGATGCATTTTCCCTGGACACTAATCTCCCCCACTGCACTGGCACTTCCTTCCAGACATGTTAAACTCTCATGGAGAAGAACGTAAGCTTCATTCTAGGGCCAGTATCCCACCACCCTGCTCTTCTTGTTTCCTTTCCCTGGACAGACTTGTGAATTTGCCCCTAACTCTGGGCAGCTGATCACAGAATGGTCAGGATTCCAGAGCCTGGGCTGCTGGGGCTCCACATCCCTTCACCTGGTGGGAGCCAGGGTTCATGTGCAAAGGTGGAGGAAGGTAGATTAAACCACTTTTGAGCTCCAGTTTCCCCCCCTGCTCCCAACCTCTCCACCCCTGCCTCCCCCCACCCCCGCCCCAAGTGCTTACTCAGTTTGAAACTGGAACTATTCCAGAAAACATACCAGATCACCTACGCCTGCCCCCATTCCGATTTCCTGCTTCTAGCTCCTTCCATCAGAAAACCCTAAGGAAAACGTTCCCAGCAGCAGCCAATGAGTGAACTCCTCTCCTTGGCCAAGGTCCTGGCTGGAATGAGCTCCTTGACCTGGCCCAGCTGGGGGTGTCCCTCTCCATACTCTTTTCTCCCCTGTGTTCCTGAATCTCCAGATCACTGGACCATTTATTCAGCAAAGAGGTATTGGTCCCAGGCATGGGCAAGGCTGTGTACTAGATTTCCTGCAGAGCGGAGACTGCTGGTGGCCTAGGGAATGTAACCCCGGCTTCCTGACTTCACTCAGCTGTGTGCAGCTGAGAAACCCTGTGCGGGTCACCCTTCCTCCATGGTCCCTGTCCTCTCACCTGTTGCATGAGCTCCCTTCCAGTTCTGAAATGCTATGGTTTTCTGATTATAAGCCTTTAGAGCCAGAATTTCACATTTCCAAATTTAAGCTGAAAACGAAATTCTTGTCCCCCCATGGCATGAAGCCCTTGGAGGTCTGTGACCAGTCCCAGGTCTGTGACTCAGTTGCTCTCCCCTGGTGGAGTGGACTTCCTGGCTGTGAGATGTTTATCCTTGCCACAGAGTAAGGAGGCAGGCCTCTGAGCAAATACATCCGAGCGCTGCCATCCTGCAGATGGTTTGCTGAACTGCCGTCTCGGCCTGTGATAGTTGGCTGTTAGAAAATCACTGGTGCCTTAATTTTAGAATAGAAAGAGGTTTCCACTCTTCTACTAATGGCTCCAAGCTGAATAAATAGATGCCAGATAAAGAATTCCATTTTATGACACAAGGAAAAATGTTCTTCCTTTCTTTTCATGTCACCTGTGGGGGTGGACCTTCATCCCAGATCCCAGCCCCTTCAGCTGGGATTTTTATTCTGTCCTGATACAGCAGGGAGGTCAGAGGTCATAATGACCTTTCCCTTCCTACCACAGAATCTGTTGTCAGCTGACACCTCTGCTGGGAACATAAAAATGCACTGGTAAAAGGACCATCCTTCTTTGGAAAGATGCCCATTAACGGGGACTGTGCCACCTGGTGAATTCCTAATAATAGGAAACAAATGTGAATTTCAGCCTCTTGACTTTGCTCTCTGACTGGCTTATAGGTGCCTCTAAATAGATACGCAATTGAATTAAAATCACCTACAAGTGGGGAAGAGTGAGGCCTGAGCTAAGGCTAAGTTTGGTAATTGTCAGTATGTATTTCTTTCTGCCATGGATGTGAGAAGGCCACACATAAACAGCCATGTGAATGATGGAGATAACTTGAATTTTATGTGAAAGCTTTAACTAAGGCAGTCTCATGTACCGTCTCTCTAAAACCTCAGGAAATCCTCTGCATTTACCCGTTTTCTGCTTTCCATGTTCCAGAGTCCCCTTTTGCTGCAAGATAAAGTGCACTTATTATCTGACCCAGCTAAGAAAGTTTAGTGGTTAAGAGCCCAGACTCTGGAGTCAGACAGGGTAAGTTGGAATTTTGGCTCCACCACCGGCTGGGCAAGCCACTTAACCTCATTGTGCCTTAATTTCTTCATGCTCAAAAAGGGGATGGCAATCTTATTTACTAATCAAGGAAATTACATGAAAGAATGCATGTAGAAACATAGATAACTTCTACTTCATCAAAATTGAAAAATTGTGTGCATCAAAGGACAACAAGGAAGTAAAAAGACAATCTACAGAATGGGAGAAAAATAGTTGCAAATCACATGTCTCATAAGGGCTTAATATCTAAGCTATATAAAGAAATTTTTAATGCAACAACAAAAAGAGAACCCAATTTGAAAAGTGGGCAAAAGACACAAATAGACATTTTTCCAAAGAAGGTATAACAGATGGCCAATAAACATATGAAATGATGTTCAACATCATATGAAATGCAACTCACAATGAGATACCAGTTCACACGTATAAGAATGGCTGTTATTAAAAAAAAAAAAAAAAGAAAGAAAATAGCAAGTGTTTGGAGAAGTGGAGAAATTGAAACTCTAGTGTATTGCTGGTGGGAATGTAAGATGGTGCATCCACTATGGCAATTTCTCAAAAAGTTAGGAATAGAATTAGCACATGACCTGGCAATTCCATTTATAGGAATGTTCCCAAAGAAAGTGAAAACAAGACCTCAACCAGTAAAATATTTATACACCAGTGTTTATGGCAGCATTATTCATACTAGCCAAGAGGTGGGAACAACCCAAGTGTCTATCTTAAATGAATGTATAAACAAATAGACTAGTGCAATGGACTGTTATCTGGCTGTAAGAAGGAATGAAGTTCTGAGCCATGCTATGACATGGACGAACCTTGGAAACATGCTGAGTGAAATAAGCAAGACACATGGGACAAATATTGTACGCTAGCACTCAGGAGAGATGTCTAGAAGCAAAAAAGTAGCAGAGACAGAAAGTAAATTAGAGGTTCCTGGGGAAGTGGGGGGAAGGAAACAAAAAAAGGAATACGTATAAAGGGCTTGGAAGCAGAGCCTGCGATGTATTAACCACATCTTCATTCCATATGTCCCATTGCCAATTAGTGCAGCCAATGAAAGGACTGTTTTCAGACTTCATTTACTGTCCTCTTGATTCAGTGGCCTAAATCCCATGACCTGGGGTTTTGAGTGGTTACAAGGCCCCCCACCCCATGGACCTCTAGTCTGTGATGGTTGTCAGTGGTCTGAGCAGATGTTCTTTTTTTGGCAAAGAAAAGAAACTTATACTACTTATTTACTCCCTCCAGAAAAATCTTTCTTGCTTTGTTGATGAATATAACCCCAACAAGTAAAATCATTTAAGTCTATAACTTATATTGAGTAGCAACTCTGTGGATGGTATGTGCCAGACACTGTAATTGAAACAAACACTAATTAAGACATGGTCCTTGTACATGGATATTGTTGGATGGAGAGAGGAATATGCAGATACATGAATCACTATATTTTAAACAAATGTAGAGTAGAGATGATCCCTGTAATTGGGTTTTATGGGGTTGAATGAGGGAGTGCATCACTCAGTGTGAAGTGCAAATGCTACATGAGTGGTGGAGGGGGGCTTTGGGGTGCTGAGAAGGGAGAAATAAAGGTTCCTGGACAGGATGAAGATGACGTCATGGAATCTGAGTCATCCTAAAAGAGACAGGTAGTTTGTTAACAGGCTGAGTCCAGGGTAGGATTGGGAGAAAGAAATATCCCACTTGAACTCTTAAGTGGTGTAAATCACAAGAGGGATTTCTACTTTTGAATTGAAAATTAAAATATTGCTTAAAAACCGGTCAACTCACTATTGGTATAGAAATCTCAGCTTCTCTGGTGCCACTCACTTAATCTTTAAACGAGTCCATAGGAAGATGGGAAAAGGGAAACAAAAACAATTATTTTCTAGTTTTGTTGAGAAGATGTGGAGATTATGGTCTAGTATGTACAAACCCCTTCAACAAAAAGGTTGTTATCTTATAGCTGCCAGTCATCAGTACATGTGATTTTTAAATAAACCCAATGATCCTCTTACTATCATTATGGAAATGCCAACCTGAGCATATTAAAAGTATCCTATTGGGATGTTTTGCTACTCCTGTATTTTGCAAAGTATGTTCTTAATGGCTTTGACTTCTTAAAATTTGTACAAATAAATACCCTGTGGCCTTATTAGCTGATGATGTGGTGTTCTTCTAAGTTTTTAAATTTACTTTGTTAGGTTTTTCTTCTATAAATACAAACATTCAAGTGTGTTGTATTGATTTTATATTCATGTATTGTGCTGTCCCTCATTGGAGATATTAGGGACGACTTTCCAGTCCTTGGTTCTATGGATAGGAACATTATCCCCAAAGAAATAAAGTACACTATCCATGGCCATATCCCTGCAGCTGGGTCTAGAGCCTGGACCTTCTAACTCCTGATTCAGTGTTTTGCCATGATGTTTTGGTTTGCTAAAGATACTGAAATGGGTTGGCTCTTTCAAAGGGGATTTATTAGATTACAGATGTTCAGTTCTAAGGTCATGAAAATGTCTGAATTAAGGCATCCAGAGGGAGATATCTTCTCTTAGGAAAGGCCCTAGCATCCGAGGTCCCTCTGTCACCTGGGAAGGCACACAGTGACATCTGCACGTCCTTCTCTCGGGGGTTCTGGTTTCACAAGGGCTCTCTCAGCTCCTCTGGAGAGCTCCTCTCAGTTTTCCTGGGGCACTTTCTTTCTCCTTCTGAGTCCTTCACTTGGTTTCATCTCTGTGTCAGTCTCTGTGTTTTCTGTCTCTCTTCTCTTCATAGAGGACTCCAGTAAAAGATTAAAGACCCACCCTGAATTAGGTGGGTCACGTCTCCATGGAAACAACCTAATCAAAACGTCCACCCGCAATAGGTCTGCACCCGCCGGAATGGATTAAAAGAACGTAGGCTTTTCTGGGCTACCTAACAGCTTCAAACCACACACTTGACGCATTATTCTCTCCATTTGTAAAACGGAAAACAAAAAGCTGTGATAATTTAAAGATTCAAATCAGCGTGTGAGGGAACCAGTCCAGGAGACTGCAACAAGTACATTTTGACTGACAAGTTTTTAAAAGTGATAGCAATAGCTACTACTCATGGAGTTTTTCACTTAATTTGTTTAATCCATCACAACAATCTTGTGATACCAGTACTGTTATCGTTCTCAGTTTACAGATGGACCATGGAGTTATAAAGGGTTTCAGGAGATTGCTTAGGCTTACACAGCTAGAGCTTGCGAAGTTGGAATTCAAATGCAGGCTGCCTGGCTCAGGGGTCTGGGTACTGAACCAGCATCTTATTTTGCTTCCTCCAAATGGGATCTGGTCAGTGGACTAACCCCCTACCCCCACCCCCATGTGCCTTGAGTCAGAAGCGGTATTTTATATTTCATATTGACTTTATTATTGGAAAAATAGTACCACCGAAGTGTCGTTAGAATCCTGGAACACTGTTCTCTTTCCAAAATGCATTGGTTATAGAACTGTCCGAAATTATTCCAGACATTTGGAACAAAGGAGCTTGCGTGGTGGCCATGGCTTTGCCCTTTGTGGCAGCCCCATGGCAATGAGGCAGCGCCCCAGTGGAGAAGGTGGTGCCTCCCTGGTTGAGAAGTGATTTAAACTCCCTTGGCATTTGCAACAAGAGTAGCCGCATTTTTCTCTGCCTTGGGCTCTGGCCTTTGGGACAGCATTCTTAAGTGGGCGAGTTGTGTGCATCTGCTCCCTGCACCACAGAGGTACCAGCTGAGTGCTCCCTGCCTGGGTGCAAAGAGGCGAGGGACACCGGACTCCAGCATCATGCAAGTAAAAGCGTGGTATGGGGAGAGGCGGAACTGAGAACTCCAAAATACTTGATGACTTTGAAAGAGCGTTTTTCTCGTCCACGATTAATCCATGTCTCCATTTGCATTTGTTAAAAAACTCCTGACAATACCAATCCCACAACAAGAGATATGCTCAGCCCCAGCAATAAATCTCCGGAGGCATGCAGCAATTGCCACAGGGCTCATTAATCTTGATTATTTCCTGTAATAGATAACTTCACAAATCAGCTATTATTCCTAATCACACACATAAAGATAACGGACGGGTAATAGCTTCCTGCATGGCAGGAGAGCAAAATAAAATTTCACTTAAAAATGTATTCCTGCAAATTCCAAGGAAAGATGTTTTCAGTGTTTTTAAGGAGGCAGAAGGAGGTGGAGGAGCAGCTACTGAAAGAGAAATCTGACCTTAAGAATTGGGTATTGAAAAAGAATTCGACTTGTTGATTTCCTTGGAGCATTCCCTAGCTTGTATGTGGCTGGATCCCTGGGAAGTTGAGAGAGACTTTAGGCCACCAGACACAAGGTCACAGTACCTGTCTCTAGATGGTGTGTAAGACAAATACCTGGAAACAAATACCCTGTGGAATCAGGCCATCTTATATCATAAAGATGGCATTTGGTGTTTAGAATTGTTGCCAAGTTCAGTGAATTCATTTATTTTCACAGGGCATGTTGAGTACCTTAGTAAGGCCAATCAGATACCAGCTACCAAGCAAAATGAACAACAATAAAAAAGTATACAGATGATGAGACAATGTGCCCCCTACACATATTTGGATTGTGTATGGTTGGTGACATATTCTTTGAACATGAAACTAGATTATTTTAAGCCCAAAATCTTCTAGCTCTGCCTTTTTCAAAGGGCAAAAACATACGTATTTTTTGCCTACTGGAAAGACTTCTAACTGTAGTTGCTCAGGTGAGGAAATTGGCATCTAGTTTCCCCTCCTAAATTGTGCCCTCCTGCAGGTGTGGCGACTGAGTGGGAGGTGGCTCTGTGACACCTGACACCGACTGCGCCTGTCCATCATTTTATTGTCAGAATTCCAGTGCATTAAAGCACAGCCTGAAATGAGATGCATCACATTTATGAGGGAATTTGACTCCACACTATTCGGTCAACAGGAATAATTGGCCTGTCACAACGACACGTATGCACGGTTTCACAACTTATGCTATTTAAACCCGCTACTCTGCTACATGGTGCCAGTCAAAGCTCATTCTCTTACACACGTCTCCTCCAGGCACCCTAGTTTAGGATTTCACTCCAGATCTCTCTTTTTACTAAAGTGAATTACTTCTGCTTTCTCAGAATTTCCAAAGGAGGAAGAAGAGGTAGTCCTCTCCATGGCCTGGATTCTTGATCTTACTTATGAAACGGTAATGTGAAAGAATCCTCAGACCTTACCCCTGCCAATGAAGTCTGTCTTTCTGATATAGTCCAGCAATGACAGATTAACTAAATGCCCTTCGTGGGCAAAGCAGTGTGTTAGGCTCTGGGGATAGAGAAGTATCTAAAGTACAATCCTTGCCCTTCATGAATTTTGCAGTGCAGTGGAAGAAACAACATGCATGATCCAATATCTGTCTAAGATAAAAAGTGAGGTGAGCCAGAGTGGAAGTGATAATGTGGTGCTGAGTTATTCGGGCAAGGTAGAGCTGTGCATTAAAGGAGGCCTAAATGTGTACTCTTGGCAAGAAGGAGAAAAGACATTTGAGGCAGAGTGAGCTGCATGAGCAAGGCATAGGCCTGGAGAGCTTTTGGACATCTTTAGAGAACAGCAACTAATCCACTTGAGTTGGCGAGTAGGCAGTGCAAAATGGGAGATAAAGGCAGTGTGTAAATTTAGGTCAAATTATAGAGCACTTTGCATACCAAGCTAGAGAGTTTGCAGGGTTTTTCATAGACATTGGAGCTCTGTTGCTGAGTTTGTGGTAGGGGAGTGACATGGTTAGACCTGTGGTTTAAGAAGATTCATTTAACAATATACAAAAGTAGATGAGAGGGCGGTGTGACAGTGGCGCAGCGGCAGAGTTCTCACCTGCCATGCTGGAGACCCAGTTTCGATTCCTGGTGTATGCCCATGCAGAAGAAAAAAAGAAAAGAAAAAGAAAGTAGATGAGAGGAGGAAGGTTTTAGAGACAGAGCCACTGTGCCGACTGTCACTTACCTAGCCTCAGAGAACTGTCTGCTTCAGCTGTGTAAATGGATAGGAAAAGTCAAATGCCCTGGCTTTTGTATATGTGTGTGTCGGGGGGAGGGGGGGTGAGTAGGGATTGTGTTGGTAGATATCTTGGGAATTGAGTGAGTATAGATTGAAAGAAGGAAGAGTCAAAAATCAAAGCTAAATCTGGAATTCCAAATAGAGTAAATGGAGACGCCAAGGAGGAGTTGTTAGTTTTCTTGGATGTTGTGGCTATCTGATGCTGCATAATAAATCATCCTAAACTTAATGGCATAAAACAATAGCCATTTCATTATGGACTAACATGCTGGCTTATCTCTGCTCCATTATATCTGTGGGCCTCAGTTGGAAAGAGTCAAATGATTTGCCGTGACTCACCTGGCTGAGGACTGGAATCAGCTGAAAGCCTCTTCACTCCTGTGTCTGACATGGGATTACAGGAAGGCCCAGCTCAGCTGGAGCCATTTACTGAAGCACATCCATGGCCTCTGCATGAGCACTGAGCTTCTTCCAGCATGGCTTCTGGGTTCTGAGAGTTTCTGTGGAGGGGTCATTCCAAGAGAACCAAGCAGAAGCTGCATGAGCTTTTCTAATCGAGCCTCAGAAGTCAAGCAGTGTCCCTTCTGCCATGGTGCTGTTGGTTATAAGATATTAGGGCCAGCCCAGATTCAAGGGAAGACTGTTAGACTCCCGTCTTGATGGGGGAATGGCAGGCCACTTGCAGAAGGCACATAGGACAGGAATTATTATTGCCACTGACTCTGGAAAATTCATCCTCCCATAAGGATGAGTGCATAACTGCACTTGTTGAGTTTGAGGTGTCTATAGGACTTGGAGTAAAAGGGCATAGTAGTGGAAAATACAGCAATTCTGCTCCAGTATATAGGTGTAGTGTAAGTCTTCAAGGAAAAGGGTATGTGCAGGGAAGGAGCCAAGGATTAGCATAGCTCCAACAGACATCCCTGTGCTTAGATGAACTAGGTGAGGAGCCCATGAAGGACAGAAGTCAGACTTAGGAGAAGGTCTGCCATGGAAGCAAAAGAAAGGGACAGTATAATAAAAGGTATGGTAAAAACGCAGTTTAAAAAAAAATTTTTACTTTGAGATAATTTCAAATTTACAGGCAGTTGCAAAAATAAATGCAGAGAACTCTAGTATACCCCCACCAGATACCCAAACCCATCAACTTTCAACATTTTGCCACATTTGCCCTTTCTTCTTTCCTCCCTACTTCCCTGTCTTCCTCCCTCCCTTTCCTCTCTTCTTTCCCTTCCCTTCCTTCCCATCATCCATTCATCATCTGTCATCACCTGTCTATCTGTGTCTGTGTTTCTAGTTAGCTAGCTGTCATCTGTGTGCCTATCTCTTTTCTAAACATTTGAGAGTAGCTTATATACTTCATGCTCCTTGAACACTTAATACTTCCAGGTACATTTCCTAAGAACAAGGATATTCACTTATATAACCACCTAAGTGCAGATATCAAGTTCAAGAAATATAACATCGGGCGGGCCGCGGTGGCTCAGCGGGCAAAGTGCTTGCCTGCTATGCCGGAGGACCTCGGTTCGATTCCCGGCCCCAGCCCATGTAACAAAAACGGAGAAACAGAATACAATAAAAACAAGAAAATGTTTAAAAATGTTTCCCTTTCTTCCTTCCTTCCTTCCTTCTATCCTTCCTTCCTTCTCTCTGTCTTTCCTTTAAAAAAAAAAAAAAAAAAAAAAAAAAAGAAATATAACATCGATATAAAACTTAGTCTGTTTTCCAGTTTTTCCGAATGTCCTAGTGTCCATTTGGACCTTTTTGCCTCCAGCATCATGCATTGCATGTAATTGTCATTGTCTCTTAAGCTACACTTTTCTTTGTTTTAATTGTGGAAAAAATATATATAATATAAACTTCCCCATCTCAAACACTCCCAAGCATGCCATTCAGTGGGATTCATCCCATTTATGATGCTGAGCTACCCTCCCAACCATCCATTACCAGAATTTCCCCCTCATCTCAAGCAGAAGTTTTGTATTAATTACACCCATGTGTTAACTCCCCATTGCCCTCAGCTGCCACCCCTAGTCCTGGTAACCTGTACTCTACTTTCTGTCTCTATGAATTTGTGTATTCTAGATATTTCAATATACGATTTTTTAAAAAGAATAATTTCAGTAGCTGGTGGAGACAGAAGCCAGGTGGTAAAAGCTTAAAGATTGAGTGGATAGCGAGAAGGTCGAATTGGTTAGGAGCGACTTATGGACTGACCTGAACTCTTTGACGAAGTAGGGAGAAAGGGCACAGAGGGACAGCTCAGAGTCACAGCAAGTTAAAGTGAAAATGTGTATATATGTTTTATGTATATATTTAGAGTGCTATGTGTATGTGTGAATAAATAGTGCTTTTTCCATATTGAAACATGCTTTTGAAGGCTATGGAGTAAATCATGTCTGATCATGAATATATTTCTTTTACTTATTCCTCTTCCCCATCTCAATAAAAAAGAGGTAAATGAAGTTCTGTTATATTTGAGAGGTTAGAATATTTAGCCATTTTAAGGGACAACTGAGCGACTACCAAGAGATCAATTTGTAATTCAGAAATACAGGTATTGAAATTACAGCTTCAGCTACAAGAGAATAGCTAAAGAAATCACAGCATATCCACTTAATGGAATATTTTGCAGCCATATAAAATTAGAATTTATTTAGGAAAAATGGCTAATATTTATTAACTATTTCCTCTTTGCCAGAACTATGCAAAGGTATAAGTGATCTGTAGAATTGTATAACAGTTCTATGAAGGCAGGCTGAACTATGCCTAACTTTAAAAAGTTTTAATAAAAATTCAGACAGGAAATGTATCAAAACGCTAATGGTGGTTATCTTTTTCTTCTATTTAAGTTTTCTTGAATGTGGTTGTATTTTTTTAAAAGCTGTAGTTGTTACAGTCACTATCGTTCTTGTTTTATAAACTTTTAGTCAAGGTGTGAAAGGTTATGCGTATGCTTTTGATTTTTGATTTTTATTTTATTTCTCTTGTAGGTATGCTTTTAAACATCCATTTTCTGAGTTACCTTCTGCAGCTTAATTCCTTTTTTTTTTTTTTTCCTACATGGGCAGGCACTGGGAATCAAACCCGGGTCCTCTGGCATGGCAGGCAAGCATTCTTGCCTGCTGAGCCACCGTGGCCTGCCCAGCTTAATTCCTTTTAAGTATGAAGATGTTGAGGAAAATGAAATGAAGCAATAAACCTACAGCAGGAACCCGTGGCTTTACTTTTTTGTTCAGCTAGCTTCCTAAAATGGCTTTACTCTGGGGTATGACCCCTTCTTCCCGCCCCCAGTTCAGGGTTCCTCACTGAACAAGCTGTCCTGCAGTCGGCTCACTGGGGGACTGTGGGTGAATCGCTTGTCTCTCAGGAGAGGCAGGTGAGCCCCTTCTCCCTGGGGTTCTGTTCTACAAAGGAACGGAGACTTCTGTGAGAAATGTGGCCTCCTTTCTAGAAACTCATTGGCCTCTTTCAGGCTTGAGAGGATCCTGACCCACATGCCCAGGCCCTAAAAGAAATGAGGCCATGGACATGTGATGCGGCCCCTCAGAGAAAATTAATGTGCTCTGCCTTTTCTTTTCATCTCTCTGCTATGCTTTTTTTTAAGTGGTTAAACTGTGCTTGTAAAGAAATATAAAAGTACAGGTTTGTGAAGTCAAGTGAGCATGTGCTCTGCCAGTTGGGTAGCAATACAAGGAAAGAGTTAATGTTCAAAAAGATTATTTTTCCATCAACCTTGATAGTTTCTAAACTTACTCATAAAGTTTAATCTCCACAGGTTAAAAATTCCAACCACAGATAAATGGAGAAGGGTATGCAATAGAATTCTATTGAATAATTGAAAAATGAGCTTACCACTTTCAAGATTTTCTCACAGTTGAAAGCTAGTGCAAGGAACATTTGAAGAACTGGAGAATTGATAGGTGTTTAGAAAAGAATATTAGAATAAAATTTCTTAATTATGTATAAAACTGATTAATGTCCTAGACAATCATAAAACCACAACCTTTGAGGTAATCTTTTCAACCACACATAAATCTCAAAGTTAATATGTAACTTCTATTCAAATGCTAACTAGCAGAATCAAACCCTGGTAAGTTCTCCTAGCAAATTAAATAAATGAAGTAACCACTGGACTGGCCTGTAGAACATGCCCTAGCGTGACAATGAAAGGATTTGCTGCTCCGTGCCCCAATTGACCTTGCCTTATTTGTATGTTTTAGATCATTTTTCTCAACACCACACCATTTTTAACTTTTTCTTGCCTTCTCAACCTTTCAAAAAAGAGAACTTAATACCCCTTCAGGTAACTTTATTAGAATGTTTATGGTGACCAGGACCCAGGCGAGGTGGTGTTTGGGGAACTTCTTCATCCTTCTGCACCTGTTTCAGGACATGACATCTTGAACCAAGGATGACTTAGCCTCGCAGTTGAAGGGATAGCCTCCGGCGGGACCTGTGCACCTTGTTTTGCAGCCAACTCAGAATTTGCAGCTCCACTATGCACTTCTTTCACTGGCATTTTGGATGCCATCCAGACCAGTGAGATGCCATCCATCCCCATGGGGGCAGCAGGAGGCTGTGTGTCCTGATTGGCATCTGTCTTAATTTCCTACCCTGTCAGGGAATTAGCCGCCAGTAGATGCAAAGCGTGGTGGTCACTTGTCATCGTCACCTCTCGCTTTTTTGCATGGGTTGCTCTGTTGATTTCCTTGACTGACGGGAGAAGGAGTTAATGCCCCCGTCAATCATTTTGTGGGGCACTCAGCCTGTTCCGAGAGGGCTTATCACATGGCAGCAGTTTGGTGTTTGGGATTTAGTTAATGTGCAAATTCCAACGGACTGTTCCCGAGGTCGGAGTTTAGTCTTGAAAGTCCTGCTACCCAGTGTTTGTTTTTGCTGCACCGCAGGGTGTCCCTGTCATCACAGAGGGTATTGTGAAATACAAACTAACACTGATTTTAATTTACTTCGGGATTTAAAGTAAATATATACCATATGGGGAGGCAGGCTGAGGGGGTGGGGGGAGAGCAGGAAGAAGCCTGAGAAAGAGGTTATAAAATCAAAGCCACGGCCATATGCACATCCCAGCTCTATAATTTTAAGGAATGAAAAAAAAGGCCAGGGCGTCATTGTTTTCAAATTGGGCATGACAGAGAAATTATGACTGTGTGTGTCCCGCAAACTTTTAAGCCAACTCGATAACCAATAATAATCTGTATACAGGAAACAGTTCAGCAGTTTTGAATTTACCAGGAAACAACTGCTTTTTGATTTGCACTGACCGGGCCCTTTTTTTCAGCCAAATTGGCCATTCAATTCAGTTAACAGGGCTAGAATTGTCCATGTGATCACAGCTTAACACTCATTTCCTGATCTCGGTTTTAGAGCCAGAACCCCGGCATGGCTAACTAATAAGGCCAGCCCCCCACATAATGACGATAACCTCAGATTGTATCCACGGCACTCAGGCTAAATGAACTCTTCTAGGGTTGACTCAGTCCTTTCCATCACTGTCATGGGCAATTAGTAGCCACTTACATTTGGTTACAGTCCATTTCTGCTAATGGCATTACCGATGAGATCCCATCGACCACACCACGGGCCGCGTAAGCTCTCTGGGATCTGGCATCCAGATAGTAGGTTGGAAGGCACTCCATCTTTTCCGGCCAGTTTGGAAAACTCCTCTCCAAGATTGCAGTGCTTTATGTGTGTTCATGGTTATGAAACGTGCCTTGATGATGGTGAAGTTGCTGGAGACCTGACCGGACTGAATGGCAGAGTGTTAACTGTGCACTGAGTGTATGACAATGGCAGGAATTGCAAGTTATTTTTAAAATATGAGGATCTGTATTATTTTTCTAAAAGGCTGTCATTTGTGAGTGCAGCTTTGAAAGAAAAGTTTGTCAGAATTAGCTGCTGTGGTGGAGAATCTCCTTTCTGAGCTAGGCAGTCACTTTGGCACAGGGCTGCATTGTCTTTTGAAATTACCTTGTCTCCCTCTCCTTCCTCATTCTTATTGTAATGAATTTGTGAATGTTTAGTAAATCAGGTGACTAGAAACGGTTGACTGTTTTTCAACCTTCTGATGCTGAAGTGGTTGATAATAAAGCTTCCATAGCAACCAGCTTTTGCATGAAAACATTTTCTTCGAAAGGACAAAAAAAGCAAAAGGAAACTGAGAGCCATGTCTGTATGTTAAATGTATGTGCTGATTTATTTTTAAGGATAAAAAAGGGAGAAGGTGCTGTGGGAAAGAACTGCTTGCAATACGTCTATGCTGGAATCTCTGTCACTTGGTTTCTGAATCCTCACAGAGCATATATCCCTGGTGAATAAGCCTTAAACATCAAATAAGCATTCCTGAGACTCTTTGATATAAACTCCTAGAGTAGGGGGCATTGGCAAGGCTTCCAGTGCAAAAGTCTTGAAGGACACACTACACTTGTTTTAATTGAATATTATTTTGTACATTAATTAATGTGTCCGTTCTAATTTCCCAAAATGGCCATAATGATGTGTGAAAACACTATAATTACATTTTGATATTTTTGGTGGAGTAATAACTGGATTCGATTTGCTTTTGATCTCGGGAGTTATTTATTATTCCTATTAATCATTCGACCTTTTTAATTATGTTCATTTCCTGTTTTTATTTTTAATTAAGCTGGCTCATCAGCACCCACCCCCACACATGCACTGTCGTATGGTATTTTGCACAGCACATTTCCAAAATGAAGTTTCTTCCTATGCTTGTTAGCAGAATACTCTGAAATTCTGTTTTATATGACGATGTATGTGTGCACACGCATATGCATGCACGCAGAGACTTACTGGAGTTAATTAAAACAAGAATGCTTGCTTTTGCGTGGAACTAGCAACTTTTTACTGGTATGAAGCAGAATTCCAGAATATGTCACTGAGGGTCAGAACGCTGACATTTCTGAGCAGTGTCACAGCGCTCCTGGCTGTGTGGCTCAGACACAGCATTCAGTTTGTTTTCTCCGATTGCTTGTGATGGTTCACCTGGAACCAAGACGCAGTGGGGGGACATTCCAATCGCTGACCCCCAGAGGGCGGGGGCAGCTGACCTTTAGCAGAGACATGTAAGCTTCCCTGTCCTCCACTCACATTTTTAACCATGACAAGGAGCTGTCACTTTACAAAGGCCCCTCAGCTTGGGGAAAGGCGTTATTGCCATTCAGTGTAAAAGGTTTTCATAGAATTTCCGTTTGGAAACCAGAAAATGAGAGTGGCAGAGGCAGACACAGGAGGGTCCTGGCAGGTGAAGCGGGGGCCTCAGCATTCATCATCATGACAAGGAGACACTTTGAAATGGAATTCTTACAAAATAACAGGCCAACACTTAGAACCAGGAAGGAAGCAATGGCACTGCTAGTGAAACACCCTGGCGAAAAGGGGCGATTTTAAGAGTGAGAGCCTTAAAACAAAACCAAACGTTTCCTTTTATTCACACTGTTTTCGCTGCATTTCTTCTGTCTGATCATGAAAGTACATCTGGACATCTACTGCACATTCTTAGGAATTCATAGCTCCTTTAACCTCCTCCTGCCTTTGTAACGATATCAGATCTGATTTTGCAACAACAAATGAGCAACCTCTTACTGACCTGCATTTATCTGAAACACATTCTACGGAGGAGATGTATTTACTCCCCAGCTCTGAATAGCTCAGCCTTAAATAATGCATTTCAGCCAGGTAATCTATTAAAACAGCTCTCTTGAGAAGTGTTATGTTATGAATGGATTCTTCATTTAAAATATCCATTTTGTTGCCTCCCTCCCACTAATTACTTTTCCCTTTGTCTTACCTCTAATTTGCATCACTTAACAGAAGTGAGGGAACCTGGTTGGTTTTCTCCTTTGCACATCCTGAGAGTTGGTGGCAACTGAAATGTTGACTTACGCTCCTTTCTGTTCAAGGGAAGCTGCTTTGCCAAGGAAAAGATGCTCTCTAATCATTACATCTAATTACAAAGAGGAATAAATCACGAGAAACAAATTAAGTATCTTAAATAAAATGGCAAATAAAAGCAGTTAACAATCAGAGAGGGAACATGCCATTTCTCAAGTCTGTATCAGTGTACTAATTGAAGTCAACCCACATCGGAATGCCTGGTGGAGCTGGGGGCTCTCTCCATGGAGCCCTTTTCAAAGAATTCAACCATGAGATAAAAAGTAATAAATATAGGTCCTAGCATTTCTGAGTGTCTTTTGGTTGTAAATTAGGAAGCAGCAGATAACCCTTACTTTTGTGGCTCTGTAGATATTCTCAGGCATTCTTTTTCTTCTGGGCCCAGAATGATGGAGGTGACTTTCAAATCACGGCAGCCTCATTTAAATAAACTGGAAACTAATGAGAAATGTATACTTGACCTTAATCTGAAGAGGTCGGGAATAAGCTTATTACCAAGCAAATCCTCCTCCTCCTTCTTCTTGCAGTTCTGCAGTACTAGTTCCTGTGTCTTAAAATGCATGCCAGAATTGTGACAAAAATAGGGCACAGACCTGCCCATTTGTCTTCCTGGTGCACCTGTGGGTTTGGTACTAAAAATTAGAGCAAAGATGAGAGAAATATAAGAAACTTGCCTTAAAAAATGTTTGTGTATCTTGCCTTTTACTAAAGGTCTATAAGGGAGTTCCATTTGCTTTTCAGGTGCTTTGGCCAACTGAAATATGCTCCAGGAAAGTCAAAGTACCCAATAAAATGACCTCGTTGGCTCTCAGTACTACATCTAGAACCTCTAGCCTCTGCTCTAATAAGGTTCCTTTCTACCCTGGACCCAGGGGGCTTGACAGAGCCCATTGTCCCTGTCCAGTGGCTTAGGGATCACGTCACCTTTACTCTCTGTCTGGGACCTTATCCTTCAATCCTGAAAACAGAGTTTCTGTCTCTGTGCCATGTGACCCAGGGCCCAACACGCAGCATCTCTTGTTCTTCCAATTCTGCTCTTGGGATCCTCCTGGATTCCGGAATTTCTGTTTTTTTTTTTCCTGTACTGTGCTCAACCTTCCAGGGACATCCCTGATGATGAGGCTCTAAATCTGCCTCTGTGATCATCACTAATCAGGGCCTTCTCCAATTGATTTCCAGACCTTTGGAGGCACGACCCATCCTGCCACCCACCCCATGAAGTTCTCCTGCAGAACGTAGCACACTTCCTTGGGTGTACTCTGTCATTGGCGTCTGCTGGCGCCTCCTCCCCAGAGGCATTGAGGTCTGGTAGAAAAACAAACTCAGGAGTATTATTCCAAGAGAGTTAGGGAGCTAGCAAAAGTTTGGAGTTTTGTCGTTATAGAGGGTGAAGTGTGTTTTATTGCCCCTGTTTTGGACCAAATGGGCACCAAGGGTGGGGCGGCCTTCCAGCAGGGGTAAAGAAGCCGGTGGGTGGGACGTTCTTGGCTGTGGACAGTCACAGGCCCCTGAGTGGCCTTCGTCTTGCCTTCCTGTGCAGGGCAGGACCCAGCACGCTTCCCTCTGCGGTTCAGCCAGGAACCGCAGATTCAGTCTCCCTGCCCGGGCAAGTAGAGAATGTCCACTTCTCCCCTGGTCACATCCGCCTATGGGGACAGGGTGCCAGCAGACGCCAATGATGGAGGGAACTCTGTAGCAGCTGGAGAGAAAGAAAAAGTCTCTACCCTTGAAAAAAAATCACGGAGGAAGGGGAACTTTGAGGAGAAGAGAATGAACTAAAAAAGAAAACCAGATAAAATTGGAGAGGGGAGATGGCTAAAAAGGACATTTCAAACTCTGAAGTCATTCATCCCATTAGGAGGGAAACTCTCTTGTAAGGTGTGATTGCTCACTCTTGTTTTTAGTATTTGAGACAATCACATAATCCATGAAATGTTCAGCTGTGGCTGACGAGCATGCTGTCTTCTCTGGGAAATGAGAGGCCCACCAGAGGCAATCCACCCGAGCGCTCCTTTCTGCAGACCAGCTCACTTTGCATCTGCGTGGTCAGTTTCCAGGAACAAACGGGTGGCTGAGGTAGCTGCAGCTGGGGCCACCGGGGTGACAGGACTGCCAGGCATTTGCCCAGGACTGAGAGCCAGCCAGTTCCCTGCACCTCTCACCTCCCCTCAGTGTGAGCGTAGTCCAGGAAGAGAGTATTCAAAACCACATTTGGCTTAAAATGTTGGTAACTGTCAGGAATGCAATTAGGGCTGTGTAGTAAGAAACTCTGGTGATGGCTACAGGGGAAATTGGGACTGCCCTGGGGCGGTGGGGGGTGGGGAGACAATAAGACCGCTTTGCTGCCAGCAATCCTGCTTTTCAGGGCCTGCGGAATATGTGAATGGGTCGGGAGAAACCATCTGGAAAAAACCCAGGGGTGTGTGAAATGCGACTTGGGAGGAAGTGAACGTACGCTTAGAATACTTTACCTTTTTTAATACAGCGTGTTCGGTGAGCTGTTCCACTCTTCAGCAAAAATGATTAATAGCCCCCATCCATCACGCTGTACAGGACGGTGCATCTGAGTCGCAGAGAGCTTATAAAGTATACTTGGCAATAAGTCACAAAAACGTTTGTATTTTTTAATAACATTTCTGAAGGAGAAAAATCTGTTTTTCAATACGTTCTGGCGTGGTTTCCCTCCAGATTTTATTTCTCATTTAAAATTATCTTGGGGTCAATTTTTTTTTTCTGTTCATTGGCTTTTTAGTAGGTTTCTGCCTAAGACAAATATGTTTCAGAGAAAGAGTAAAAAGAGAACAAGCACACAGGCATAGAATTCTAGGTTTCCAGCAGCAATAGAATTAACACCAATTTGCTTTTTAAAAAACAAACAAAAAAAAGAAGCAGTTATAAAAAACAGCATAAATCGCCCAGGGTCCACAAGTTGGTGCTGTTGAATAACAGCTGTGAGTGACATTATGAGGAGAAAAGTCTTCTCCCTTCTTTCATTCCTAGAAAATTAAACACCTGTCATTCATGACTGACATCAGACCTTCCTTGTGCAGGGCCAGATGTGAACTCACAGTAGATTATACTCTCTAGAAATGGAAAAGGAACTTTTAGACTCCGTGAAGTTCATTTTTAGACCTGAAAGAAACGACAGCACTCAACATCACCCCCTGCTCTTCATGCCGTTTCCCGTCCCCAGTAAAATGTCAACTCTGAGACCTTTAAAGTAAGGATGTGCACGGTGGTTCCTGTACAGAAAGAGGTCCGCAGCCTCTTATACCGTGCGCATGTTTAAAGCTGGAACCAAACTGCTAGCACACACGTAAGCCATCCAACCCAGTGACCAGGTCCCTTGAGGAAGGTTGGAAAAGCTGACTCCCTCTCCTTCCGCGTTTGCTGTAGCAGAAGGTCGCAGCCACCAGCTGTCTGGCTTTCTTTCTCTCCTGACTTCTAAGAATCAGAAGATGTCCTTCAGTGAACAAATTCCACATCAGGGTGCAGAAGGAGAAATGCAAAAGTGCCAGGCCAAGCAACAGTTACCCCACTAATACTTTTGGTGGTGTCTGGTTAGATTTTGAGGCTTGATGATTATTTCCAAAATATTTTGTTTCTGAATGCTGCATTTCTTTTATTTGGGCCTTTAAGAAGACACTGTGAGGGCTCTGAGGTGGAGGGTGAGGAAGGGGGCATAAATGTTGGCCACCATATTTCGGACATGTAGTCCGAGGGATGGATGTGCTGGTCACTGGTAGAGGTAGTCACTGGGAGGGAGCCAGGTTGGAAGGAAAGATCAGAAATTAGGTGTTAGAGGTGTGGGTGCGATACTTTGGAGGCATCCAAGTGTAGAGGCCCAGTAGCTGAATGCACTGATGTGACATTCAGAGGAATGGTCTGGGCTGGATAAATAGATCAATTGTGATTGTATGTATATAGGAGTAATTTCAGTGCTAGGTGTGAGTGATGGTGTTTCAAGATTCATTGGCCATGAAGAGGAAGATGAGACTGTGTAGGAGAGAGCAGAAGCCCAGAGGGGGAGAATGACAGGGCAGTGTCACGTCGTAGAAGCCAAGAAAAGTGAGCATCCCAAGGTCAGAGAAATCGACGGTCAGATGTCAGCACCATTAGGTGCTGGAATTGAAACTTCTGGGGAGGAAACAAGCTATGCTTTTTCACAGCAGCGATTCACCCTTTGTGACTAGCTGACTAGTGTATTTTTTCTGCTGTGACGCAATAGAACAAACTTCCTCTCTCTACATACGAAGCATCATCTCTCCCTTGCCTGGAATAATTTTGCTTTAATATTATCCTGTGGGAAATGTGTCTAAGTTACTGCTTCATTCTTTCTATATTATATGGGATTATAATGATCCTCACTTTTGTTGACAATTGGGATAATGACAGGAAAATATCTTTATTGCTGAGGTATCCTGGCTTGAAGCAGTTTCCTGGGGGAGCACAGCAAACTCCCACAATAAATTGTAGTCCAGATTTAATAAATGTATTTTTTAAAGTGTTTTCGCTTCCACATGGAAGCAACAGGGCCCTTTACTGAACTGAATATGATGGCAGAGCTCTTGATAAGGGCTGCTGTTGCTGAGTAGTGCAGGAAAGAGAATGGACCCCTCCCCCCTCAAATGTCCTTACAGTATTGAAGTTTGGGAGTTTCTGAATTTGTCACCATTAGATCAGACTTTAATTCAGTGAATCCATTGTATATGCAGAAGTAAATTAATAAAAATAGCAATCACTGATTACTGAAGTCTTCCAAGTCTGTGACAAAAATAGGCATTTAGTGGATTTCAAGATATTTTCCCTAATAGACCAGTTTTCCAATAAGTGATGGAAAAGAAAAGGCATTAGCTGGTTCTTCTTAAGGAGGAGGTAAGGAAAAAGATGCCAATATCTAAGCAAGCCTTGGTTCATAAGTTAACTTTAATTTCCTTATGTAAACAGTTTCTGCTCTAGCTGAAGATAAAACAAATGCACGTGGTATTGATTGCTTTAGCAAATTAAACCTACCTTATTCCTTGAGACTTGCTTAATACTAAAGAGTGTTCAGATTTTAAATTAGATGGTTCTAAAAATGGACTCCTCTTCTGGACTCAGAGACAGACCATTGCCTGTAACTTCTGTGAGGACGTGTCGTATGACCCTGAAATTCGGGCATTTGCGGGATTGTATACGAGGCCCCATTGTCCCCCAGTACTAAGTCCGTCTGCTCTGGAACCATCTGTATGCAGCAGTGAAATACAAGTCTTCATCTCAAACCCCCAACTTTTTTATTGAATTCCAACAGTTTCCTTTTGGGAATCTCTACCCATATGTCCCAAAGCCAGCCAAATTCAAGGTAAAATAGAGCTTATAACTCCTTTAAATTTGTTTTTGTATTGCAGAGGTCATCCAGGCAATGCATCCAAATCATGCTTAACTCCAATTTCTCCATCACTCCCTACAGGCGAGAAAAACTCTTGATTCTGTCCACTTGTTTCTTCCTTAATCCATTCAAATAAATGAGCCCCCTTCTTTCCGTTTGCATGGGCAGACTTGCACAGTCATCTTAACCACTTGAACTCCCCCCCTGGTTCCACCCTAAAGCCACTGATTTGTCTATCCCCTCACATCCCATTGTGTCTTTCCCAGTTTAAAGTTCTCTATTGTCTCTTCTAAACTTAGCCTGTCCGAAGGGTGCACTATGTGGCTCCAACCTGACCTTTTCCACCTTCTTATTTGGCATCTTCTTAACCCTCTTCACTCCAGCCACACATGGTTATTTATCTGTATTTGAAAAAAATCCAACCTCACATCATCCTTCCATCTTTGTGAGCTACTTTTATTACTCAAGATTTAACTCAGATATAATTTTTGCCTCGATGGCTTCCCCTGCATTCATAGCTAAATTCCTCCTTTTTAAAATTCCCATGGCTTTTTATAAGCTTATGTTATAGTGAATACAGTTTGGGGGTACATTTTTATTACATTTTACAGGAGCCTTTGTAGCCCAGTACTCATTAAAAAGTACAGGTTTAAAGTCAGATAAACCTGGATTTGAAACCTAATTTCACCGTGAACCAACAATGAAATTCAAATTATTTGACCTCTCTATACCTCATTTGTCTCATCTGTAAATGGGGATTATAATAGTACCTTTCTCAAAGAGCCATCATAGTGAACTGAGATCTTAAACAGGCACATTTAATTAAATATTGTGCCCAATACATGTTTTTATGTGTGTATGTGGTGGTGATGGCAGTGATGTTTGTCTTTCCTTCTAGATTATGGGTTCCAATAACTGTTGCTTATTAGAAGCCCAGGAAATATTCAATGAATAAATAACAAATGGGCAAATTGATCTGTGAATGTAATTTGCTGTTCCCAAAGATTCAATTAAAACTACTGTAGGAGATGATAATTATTTTGGGGGTAGGAAGGCTAAAATGATTAAGATATTTTAAAATTTGAAAAAGTAGAATTTAATAGCACCTGAATTCTCCTCTCCTGAAGTGCAAGAAGTTTGAATTATAATTTTTATGGTCAGTCACTCTGTTTTGTTCAACAAAGCCTGGGACGTGTTGATCAAATCTCTCTGAGCTGCCACCATCCTTTTGGCCTCAGCATTTAGTCTCTGACACTGATCTGATTAATTATCAGTGCCACTTGACACTCGAAGACTCAGCTGCTGTTCGCATCACACTATGTTCGGTGTGGCTGGAGTTATGTCATCTTACAATACCAAACACTTGGAGGATGCTGATTTCATTTAAAAGGTTTTGTTCTTCTAGCCTCTCCAACTTATTTGGTTGCATTTTGCCATGTGTTTTATAAACTATTATATTCGTCTGTCAGATGATCCAACTCTCTAATCTCCAGGCTAAAAAAATAAAACCAGACTAAAAAACCACTAAGCTTCCCGGAAACAATATACAAAATTTTCTGATGAGCATTACCTCGTGAACTTGAGATATTTATTGTGAATAATGGGTGATGAGATATGCTCTTGAACTAAAAAAAAAATACCCACCAAATGCACTAAGAAAAAAATCATTAAAAATAAGCTACATTCATTTTCCAGTAATGCTGGGTGGAGTTGATAGGTGTGGGAATGCTCTGAGAAAACAGTGGACTTTCAGAGTCGCAACATCAGTTAGGTCTATTTGTGTGCAGTTTGGCTACACATGGCCTGTGGCAGGCACGGGTGGCTTGGTGAGGGAGTGGAAAGTGAGGAATTGGAGCACACCGCCAAATCACAGAGGTGTCATGACCTTCCCTGAAGATTCGCAGCCAGAGAATGGAAACCCCAGTCCAACTGGAATGTTACAGTTGAGCCACACATCTGTGTTTCCAACCCTACGAGTTCAGAATTAGTAGAATTAAGACAGTGGTCCAAATGTGTAACCAGTTGAGTTATATGATGGAAAATAAAAACTTTAAATCAAGTTTAGTCAAGGTCATCTCCGAGTTCTCACTGGGGAAATAAGAAAATCAGTGCTCTTTACAGTGATAGCACAGATTCTGGAGCCACTCTGTCTGGGTTTGAATCTGTCTTTGCCACTTCCCTTTTGTGGCCTTGAGACTGTGTTCTCAACAGTAAAGTGGAATAAGTACCCATCTCAGAGAGCTGCTGTGGAGACTAAACTAAACTCTAGATACTTTCTGACACAAATGAAAAAATGTCAACTGCTGTTACTGTTATTTTTCAGGATGAGTGCATTTACCTCTGAAACATCACCCACTCCAAACGATGTCGAACAGCCCTTGCCTGTTTTGACCTTAGTTGTATTTTTCAGCTGCCCACTAAAGGTTGACGTTTGGTTTTCGTTCCTGAGCTGTGCATTTCCCTACATGTCTGTAGCCTAGTTGACTTCTCTACACGTCGCGTTCTTCCCATGTTCCTTAGATGAGTTAAGTCGCTCTTCAGCTCATTCTCCTTTAATGTACTCACCTTCAAACATCCAAAGCACGGCTCTGCCCCTGGACCTTTGCACCTGGCCTTCCTGCTCCCTGGGATGCTCCTCCCAGCACAGCCTCATGGCTTGGAAGCTCCCTTGCACCACTGAGATTTCTGCCCTATCGTTACCTCTTCAAGAGGCCTTCCTTGGCTGCTCGCTGTGCTGTCCCACTCCAGCCCCTCGCTGCCTCCCACCTGTAGTAGATTTCTTCATAGCATTTACCATTACCTGACAGTATCATGTTGCTCACTTATAGATTCTTTTTAATGTCAGAAAAACTCAAACACAAAGCTTGAGTATTACCTTAACTTTTTGGATAGAACATTGTTACTGAGTGCTTGATCTTCGTATTTCAGAGAACAGAAGGTCCTGGTCATTCCTATAGATTTTTTCTAATATTGAGGAAGTACTGGCCACTTTGAAGACAGCAGAACAACTGTATCCAAAACTTAGTCATCTTGACACTTGTAATAATAATCTTAAAACATAAGAAATGCATTCATTTCTGCAGAACTGTGAAACGGGGACAAGGACCCTGAATTCTTTATGGTGGTATCCTCAGAGCATGTGAAGTACGGTATTTCAAGCAAGGATGAGAAAATCAATGTAAATCAAACAACAACTACTCTATGGCACAAACAGTCGTTCTTTACTTTTGTCACCTTGATAGAAGGAATTCATATCTGAGTAGGGAAATGAGAATTTCAGTTACACGGCAAGATATTTTGAGAGGCTGTTAGTCCTCAGGCATGGTGACTATCCAATGTGCAGCTTCTTCTCAGTTCAAGACTGCTCTCGAAATCTCCCTTCAAAAATGGCACTATGGTTCTCTCCAACTATGGTTGAATATCTTTCCACCACAGGAGAACTGAAATACTTTAGTTTCCTGACCCAATTATCCCTACCAGTACTGGTAGATTCCAGAGGGAGTAAATCTGTTCCATATGCCCCACCTAAATGAAGGTTATGCCTGGTTTGAACTAAGCTGTGAGTAGCTTGGTCTAGTGTTCTGCTCTGCTACTACTGCCAGTTTCCTTTATCGCACGTGGTCTACATAGCAAACCGTCCATGCCCACACTGAACACCGGTTAGCAGAGGCACAGTTGCCAGCTCAGGCACCCATAAAGACCTGGCACCTGGCGAGCCAGGGTTGGGAGGGCCTGGGGGGAGCAGGACAAAGTTAAGGGTGTGTGAGAAGACAGCCTTTGGCTGCTTCAGGCACAGCTGGCACATAGGCCCAGAGGCTTGAGTTTTCCAATCATCTAAGATTTAATCTAGATTTAATGTGAAATTGAAATCTCGACAGTTAATTCGATTTCAGAGAACATTGTCTAAACTGGATTTGACCCATGGTCCAACAGCTTGTGACCTTTGTGATTGAGAACAGGCTTTTCACTTTATCCCTGTTTTATGCCAAAGGAACGTCCTCCAGGTCGTCATGCTTCTCGTAGGATGAGGAAGTTGATGTGGACTAAGTGCACCCATACTTCTGAGCTTCCAGGAATCTTCTCCCATGCACTCATAGCCACCTTCACTTCTTGGAGATAAGTTCCTAGGCAGCCAGCCTGTCAGAAGCTTGTGGGAATCTCAACATACTTCTGTTAAGAAATCCTTCCTCATCCCAGGCTATCAAGGAGATAGCCCAACAAGTGCTAAATGGTGTACCTCATATCTAGATCTCTTAGGCTTTTGGAAGGTGTTTTACTTTCTTTGTTTTTATGGTATAGAACTATGGGTCCAACTTTTTCTCTATAGAGTGAGCTAGTTTTTATAATACTACCTCCTAAGTAAGCCCTGCATTTCTCCCTGATTTGCATTGCTACTTCTATCATAGAGTGATATGTTGTAGATGCATGGATCTGTTTTGAGACCCTGGCTCCTTTTTTAGAATAGCAAACAGAACAGGGCACCACCCCCACCCCCCCTCAGTTGAGTAAAATGTAAAAATATCATGTGGAACAGAAAGAATTATGCTTTAGGAAGGAGCCTTTCAACACTTCTGCTTACACTCCCCTAGCCTCCTCGTCTTCTAGTCCTGGACCAAGCCTTGCCTGGGCGTCTGCATGGTTGTTTTGCTTGGTCTAAACACCTCTGGGTTTATAAATATGCTCGTTAATAACCAAGGCAAAAGAATGTTAACCAGAGGTAACATCCCAAGCAGAGACTCCGACAGGAGAGACATGAGAAAGGCTTGGTGCCATTCTGCTTGCTGTTTGGTGGAGGAGGAGAAAGCAATAAGGGAGCCAGTATATCCTCAACTGACATTCTCCAAGGTCGTCGGCATTCTCAGCAGTGCAACAACAAAGGCCTATTTCTTCTAGAACACCAGGGCACAGGGTGCCAGAGAGAGTCTCCTAGTTGCAGTTTCCACTTGTGACCAAGGCCTGCAGACCTGGTATAATCACATCACCAGTTGGTGCCTGTGAGTGCAAAGGCTGACCACCATGAATGAGGAGCAGGGCTCTCAGAAATGCTCGCCAGGGGAAAACCATGTGTGTCTTAGCTCACTCTTAGTTCCAAAACCAAGTGATGACCTGAGTTCGCAGCAAGGTATTTCGGGAGCATGGCTGTCCCATTGGAAGGTAATTAGCTCCACTTCTCCCCACCCTGGGCTGCATTTGGTAGGTCATGTTCATCAGTCACTTTGCACTTCTGTCATCCACTTCTGAGATGGGAGCTGCCACTAGATGTGATGCGAAGCCCTTGGATAAAGTCATGCTATGCAGCACTTATTCATTGGAATGATTTTTTTATTCAGGGGCTCAAATTCCTTTACGGCCTTCTTATGTTAATATTCTTCTTCCCTCTGTGTGTTGTACTTATTTTTTTAATATTTCGTGTTAAAAATTGGGCAAATTAGCGTATGGGCAAAAGAGTAAGAAAAAGAGGCAAAAAATAAATAAGGATGGGGATATGGGGTATGGGAATGTTTTGAGTGTTCTTTTTTACTTTTGTATGTATTCTTATTTTCATTTTTGGAGTAATGAAAATGTTGAAAAATCAATTGTGAAGGTAAATGCACAGCTATATGATAATGCTGTGAACTACTGATTGTACACTTGGATGATATTTAATATATGTCCAATAAAAATGAGAAAAGAAAACAGGAAAGAAAGGGGAGTTAGGAGCTGAGAGACAATAAGTGAATAGCTGGCACAGTAATTAAAAACTTTGTATTAATTTAAATTTTACAAATTAAAAAATTTCATTTTGTGTCATGAAAAAAGAAAAAAGAGAAACAAAGTTTGGTGGCCTCCTTTTTGTGATATGAGCAGCTGTCAATGTACCATCCCTAAATCCATTAAAATTGTGATATTCTAATTGCAAAAAAAGGACAAATTGACAAAACAGAAGTATTAGACAACTTTTATAGATAGGTTATCCAGTGAAATCTGAAATGAAAAATGTAGATAAGGTATTTTGATGCTATAGTTACTGATGAGTGGCATTTGTCAGTGTAATTAAAAATGATTCATAAAATCACTTTAGTTTTTCTTTGATCTGCATTCAATAAAATCTGTCTCATAAACTAAGAAAATGTTTTCTTCCCAGAAAAACCTAACAGAGTTCTAGAGAAAAGCGAGTTCCAATTATTAAGAGGATTTACTTCTCTCTTTCTTTAAATGGGAAAGCGTTCTTGGTTATGGATTGAAGAGGATGTTAAGTGCTTGTCTGTCTGCTGTGAAAGCATTCTCCCTTTCACTAAGCAACTTGCCCTCATGTCATAGAGGTTACAGATGGAAAACGATTGAAATCATTTGAATGGATCTTCCTGTACCATTTCTATAGTAGAGACAGAATGCCCCTAGTTGATAATTGCATACATTGAAACTCAGTGTGTTCCTACAAGCAATTTGTGAAGAAATCAATACCTCAGACAGCAACACATTTCAGAAAGAAAATACATTTCCCACATAAAGTGCTGGAAGTTATGTCTTATGAATTTGGTTGACTTACTCATTTTGAGTAGGAGAGACCTATTCTCTGAAGAATCCAATGCAACTTGTGTACTAGGCCTGGTTTTTGCAAAGGAAAACACACTAAATATTTGGGGGAGACCCAGAGTAGCATTTTACATCTACTTACTTGCTGATTTATTGGATCTGTTTTTGACTTTCAAAGAGACCTCTTTTATGTTTGTACCTTGAAATAAACATGGAATAGTAAAGTAGAATTTTATAAAGGTCCTGCATCAGTGCAGATTCTGAGCTGACATTCTTCCCAAGACCACATTTTTTGTACCACATCGTATACTAATGTCTTTGCAAGAAAACATTGCTTCATAGGCTCTTCCGTATTATTCTTCATCTCAGCCATGGGGCTGGTAAGTTTTGTCATTTCTTTAAGAGGTACCTCAAGAAGTAGAAAACATCAGCAAAAGATCATTAAGTTGGAATGCATGAAGAATTTGAGATTATGAGTTAGTTGATAATGGAAAGAGAATCTGAAACTGGAGGAGTTGAAGACCAAATAGGACAAATTGAAATTCCTAGTGAATGTGTGTGTATACACACACACATACTGTACACAAACGTTATGTGTGCATGCGTATGTGTATGTATACATATCCTTAACTCATATATGATATGTTTGATTAGAGGTACTGTAGCTATAAGTTGAGCTACTACTGGCTCATCTATTTTCCCAGTGGTAGTAGAAGTGAAGTGTTCAAGGTAGCCTGTTATTTATAGCCTTCTTTTTGTTTATATTTCATTTAATAGCAGAGGAAGATACAGATGTAGTGGAGAGCTAGGGAGATGTTTTTATGTTTATTTAAGAATGAAGGACAGGAGGTGTATGAAAAGGTAAGGGAGGGGACAGAGAGGCTCAGACCATACAAACTGTTTTATTTCTAACCTTGTTCCAAAAGTGTGTGGGGAGGGGGTGGGGGGGCTTGATTAATAACCCAAAGAGAAACAACTTTGGAATTCAGATGCAATCAACAATGAACAACAAAATTTATTTGGGGAGGGGGTGGTAAAGCAATTGTAATAATCTGTTTCTGTATAAGTATCTGTGAGGCAAGAGAAGCTTGAGTGGCAAAAATGACTTAGACAAAGAAAGGTACAGCAAGTGAAAATTAATTTATGAATAGGACAGAGTTTTGAAATCGTGTTATAATAACACAAAGCCTTGCATTTCCACACATGCAGCACATATCTTAAGCCTGTGCCCCTACTTCAAAAACACTTTATTGTGGTGTAAGCCAGTGAACAGGGAAATGCAATCTTCAATTCCTTGGCAAATCAATATCTTCCTATTTTAAAATATAGATGGCTTTAACTTGCATTCTAACCTAGAGGCTATGGCTGTTCTTACCAAGGTAATACAAGCACTTTTGAGTTTCCTGGAAAGTGTTTCCAAAAGGAAAAAATCAGACTTTTGGTTTACTCGCTGATGAAATGGCGTTTTAGAGATTATCCATTCACTTAGGGTCTCATCATCACCATCTTCATTACTATTAATGTAATTATCACCACCACTAGATGGTGCCTGGGGAATTGGGGCCACTTAATAGTATAGAACTCATTCTCCTGTATGCTGTCACTGTCTGGCCATTAAAGGAATACAGAAATGCATCAGAGGGTCAAAGAGAGGGAAGAATAAAATCCAATGGACTTTCCTCATTTGTTACAGTTATTGCTGGAGATGGACTGGTAGAGACAGGCATGGGAAGAGAAGGGATCTTTTGATAAGCATGGTAGCAAATATTCTTTAAATCAGAGTTGGAAAAGGCCTCTTCTCTTCTGGCTGGAGCTGGGTTCTTGAGAAACCCCTACAAAACATCATGCTTTGTCATGACCCATTACCCCCCTGGGGCAAGGTTGCCTCAACTGAAGTCATCCAACTCTTGACTGAAATATAAGGCACTAAGTGACAGTTCTTGGTGTGACAGTTGTCATTTTCCAGGGGCATCACTTCTTGATTTCTTGTTTCTTCTGCTGATTTTGATAGACTTTAGGGAGGCTCTGCTGCCAGGCAGTGTTGGCTTTTGGCTTCATGTTTGAGACCTTGTATCTGGCTGCTTCTAGACAAAAAAATAATACTGCAGAGAATTCTAGATGGTTCAGTTAAGTAGTAGTTGGGCAAAAAACAGCTCAGAACAAATTTAATTCTGGGATGCTTCTATTCTTTGATTATTTTGCTTCTCCCTATTTCTCCTTCTGCTTAGCTTTTTTTTTTTTTAATGTGATATAATAGCTCATTTAAGGATTCCCTATTTCTGATTTGCCTCTCTAGTCCTAAAGCTTAGCAAAGGGCCTGTTACTCAGAACATATTGAGAGCAAAAACAATAAATGAGTATATAATGATAAAAAATACCTTAAAAACATTTTGAACATCTAAATTAATAATTTTTTAATGTCTACAGATAAATTGGCTAAAAGTATTTATTAATATAAACTGCCAAGATAAATTAGACGTGGAGGGATGTTTATGAGTAAAACTCACAGTATCAGTAAATATATAGCACATTGAAGAAAATATACTTTCTACATATTTTTTAGGTCAAGGCTTTTGTTAACTTCAAATTTGGATTTGTCACCACAAAACTTGCTAACACTCTTACTTAGCTATACTCTCATAAAGTCATAAATCAAAAGAGGATTTCGAAGTTAAGACATGTGGTTGTGATTTCAGCACAATCGAACCCTGTTCTTATGGAGTTCCACAAGTAGATGACAGTGGTGGGTTTTGAGTAGAAAAGATTCTCTTTAAGCGATTGTCCAGTTGTAATGAGCTGGCAAGTGCCCCTTAATTCTGTCGATTTCAGAAATTTTTAATATATAATAAGATCTTAAGCCTCACAAAGAGTTTTATATTCTACAAAGACCATTACTTTGGTCTAAATACTCACAGCATAAAATGCAGTGAGCTTAGTAGTAAGCATATAATTTTGAGCTCCAGTCAACCAAAACATACAACCAACACATCTCATCAGGTAACTGACATTCTGTGCATAATTCTGTCTGTTTTGTTTCACCACTGGGTCCCACCATGTAGCTTCTGACACATAGTAGGGGCTTAATAAACATTTTAAAAATGAATATATCCAAAGAATACACCTAGAGAATAAAATTGGCTCTATAAAAATGTGTGGTGATCCACTTGTTTCAGTTTGTCCAAAGTGCTTTCAAATTGTCTGAAGTGCAGTGCAATACCATGTGAGTATTCAGAGACTCATGAGATGGAGCACTGAGATGGATGGGTACATGCAAATTTCTTTTTTGTGTGTGTTTCAGCTTTATTTTGGTGGTAACATTAATTCAGGTATAGTCGTTAGCAGCATACTAATGGATTTTTAATGGATTAGGAGGATGTATGTCTTACAAAAAAAATTATTTTCACTGAAGGAAATAAAATCCACAACACACACACACACACACATGTGCAAAGGATGTGTGTCTTATTCAGCTTTTTATATCCAGCCCAACAGCTGCATAGAACCTAATACCATAGGCATTTAAGAAATTTGTGTTGGCTAGTGGTAAAAGAAAAGAAGGAGTGTAGTGGGTCATTAAGAATCCTTGCCCTTTCTTACACGGTGAAAAAAGGGCTTGCTCGTGGGAGGGAGTTCCATTTGTGAGTCTTAGGGACCCATTATCCGTATCTGCTGAAGGGCTGTCAGATATGAAGTAAATTTGGAGACCTACTTGTCCCTTTAGCTATCCATCACTGTTGATTGGCTCCCATGGCAGGCAGCAATATTTTTAGAGAAGCGGATGATATGGAATTTCTTCATGTACAGAACATTAGCTGATCCCATTACTCAAAGCTACTCAAAAAGTCATAGCTGACACTTAACAGAGTTGCCAAGGAAAAACAATAGATGTAGGAAACAAAATACCACCATGCATGATGAAAATATGGGTAGATTCGAGTTCCCCTTCATCACCGTTAATCTAGTTTAGTACTACAAGTTGTCAGTGGTATTAAAAATATAATTTTCAAAGGAATTGATCTTATGCAGCCCTCTTCATCCTATCAGAGAGTGAAAAAAGTCTGATTTTTCACATCTGGTACCACCTTCCTTTGAAATATATCTGACGTTTATGCTTTTACAATTGTTATGTGAAGACAAAGCATAAAGGACTCTCCTCCTTCTGTTGCAGTTGGCATGGTGCTAGTAGGTCTTGGTTTCCCAGATGATAAGTGTGGGAAGAGAACACATCATCGTGAAAATGGCCATAATTCTGTGGGATGGTATTAGTAATTTCTAAAATGTAACCCTTTTAATTTAATACTGCAGACTAATGCATTTGAAGGGCTTCGTTGTAAAAGCTCAAGGCTCTAGAAATTTATCGTTGTACTTTCAGAGGATCAAAAGGCCAAGCCACGTGCAGTTTTGACTGTCAGTAAACACCCAGGTCTTAGCCAAAGCACATCCTCTTTGGCACCCTATTTTTTGGCTTAATTCTGGAAGCCTGAAGATCCTCAAGATCCAGAGATTCCTTGTGAGTCTGTTGAGGTCTGCTTGACAACAAGTCTGTGCATGCATATGTACACGCATGTGAGGCCTCAGGCCTGCAGGCTGAGCGGGGACTGACCCCCAGCTGCAGGGTGTCAGTGCTTCAGCTGGGGGTGTTGCTCACTTTCTGAACAAAGCTTCTTTGTTCCATCGATCACTGTATTTGTTTGATAAAATCAGTCAGTGTTTTCCCAAGCCGTGGAGACAGGAGCGACTCACGTGAATCAAGGGAATAGGCCAGATGTGGAAAAAAGTGGTTCCTTCGCTTATTAAAGCTGATGGGGGAAGAGAGTCTGTGGACCAGAAGCCCTCCTCTACTTGCTGGTCATGTGGTAAACAAAGGTATTAAGATTAATCAAAAGAAACTTTTAACAAGATACATGAGGTGGTGTCAAGGTATGAAATATTCATAGGTAAGTTGCTTATCACTCTTGGAGAAGTACATCCTGCATCATAGTAGAATAATTTATTCATTCATTCATTTAATCAGCACGTGTACAGCACTAATTCTTTGGCAGACATTATCCTGAATATTTTACAAATATTAACTCATTCACTGTGCTTAGCAGTCAAGTGAGGTAGGCTTTAGCGTCACCCTCATTTTAAAGATGAGGAAACTCAGGCACAAATAGTGAAGCAACTTGCACAGCATCATTTGGCTGGTAATGGCAGAACTTGGATTTTGAACCTGGGGCTCCAGCTCCAGAATTTACAGTCAAACCGCTATGCTATGCTTCCTCCAAGTATATAAGGCAATGATTTGTAAATCACATTGACAGCCAATAATATTCTCTTTAACCTAAAATATTTTCTTCCTTTATATCATATCTCTCTACTCACGTCTTGTTTTAAGAGTTCAAGGAATTTTGTTGAATGCCAAGTCTGCCGGACTTAGAAGACCTGGCTTTGAATTCTGGTATTTACCAGCTGAGTGGATTTGGAAGAACCACCTTTCTGAGTCACTTTCTTCATTTGTCAGTTGGGCATAGCCATATAAGTTCTATTGACATCACAGAATCAAAACGTAGGATAAAATGTACAGCACTAGAGAAAATCTGTTCAGCATCATTAAAAGTGACTAATGCTTCCCCAGGGTGAACAGGGATGAGAATGCCCAAAGTTACCTCTTAATTTTCAAGTGGTTCCACCTTCCCTCTGTTATTCCCTGAAGGTGCTCTGGAGCCCAGTCTTGTCGACCTAGGTCTAAGTTGAGGTTATGCTGTACCACCTACTAAGTGGTTTACATTTAGGTGTTTAATATTCGTGATAAAAACAAAATCCATGGCGGGGTGGTATCATGATGTGAACACACAGATATGGAGCAATGGAATCTCCATTTTAGGTGACAAAGAACAAGATTGCCCAAATATTTTTAAAATCTGTGGCTCCTCCAAGAGAGTGTCTTCAAGTGACTGTGCCACTGACCCCAAGCAATGTGATACTGAACCTCTGGAGTGTTGGGCTCGGGTTGAATAGTCCTCATCTTTGCTTCTGGTTCCCATCTTGTAGGAGCTAACTCATGCATGCACAACATGATAGCCATGTCACGCCTCACAGCTTTTTTCTGTGCTATTCTTGTATCCATTTTTTATTAGGCAGAATGTATTCCAAGCATTCTACCTCAAAAGGCACTTTGCTCTCATGGCTGTGTAGAGATGTTTACTCTCTGCTTCTATGTTTTTAAAAAACAAAAGGAAAATCAGATTCATTTAATTGTCTAAGATGCTCTACAAATAGTAATTAAATGCTCATTTTTTTTCAGTTTTGCAAAAGTATAAGCATGTCTGTGAATTAAATAAGGTCCTGTGTCAAGCCTGATTTGCACTGCGAAAATGATCTGTTTTAGTCATGCCAGAACTCTTTGCAAACTCATGCCAGAGCTCACTGCAAACTCCATTTAAATGTGTGTTCATTTCTTCTTTCACATTCTTTGTAATCTTGACCCAAAGCACTGGGTAGTGTTCAGCATTCAGCAGCAAACAGCATCTTGTTTCTTGCTTTCATCTTAATGACATGCTCAAAAATTGCACTTATATGTTCCATTCTCAAAGCTTTGAGTAACAATACTTAAAGATACCTGTCTTCTATTAAAAATTTAATATGTCCAGTAAATAGTTGATAATGTCCCCATTTCATAGAGAGAAAACCTGAGGAACAGCATTCTCAGATTTTTGTATAAGGATGTATGTGTGTGTATAGCTGGCCAGTGAAAAGCTGAAGTTACGACTTTCTGATTCTTGGCCTTCAATCTCTCCCACAAATGCAACAACCTCTCATTTGTATGTCCAAGAGAAGCGTTCAACCAGATAAATGTCTCACACTAATCCAGTTCAAGTTGGGAAAAATCAAATACCTATAATGTTATTCTACAGCCCAGGAGTCACATGTCTTTGTCCTTGAATCATTTGCACAGGAGACAAGGAGGTCAGCAAACCTCGATTCTATTTTGGTCCCGGCCAATGACTGGTTGTGTGCCCTTTCACAAGTCACTTAACTTCTCTGTCACTCTGACTGAGCCATGAGCGTAGAGGAGCCCCACTTTCCTGCCTGTCTCAGACATGACTTAATGACAAAGGTGAGTGGAGATGCTCAGACAGAATGGGTGGCCAAGGACACACTCCCAGAACCCTCATCTGGATGACCAGATGCACAAACAAGGCTGGAGCTAGATGGGGATTCATGGGTTTTCACCGGGAAGATGCACCAGAGAAGCTGTACACTGTTGCCACCGTCCATCTCTCCATGTTAAGGAAGGTGTGATTGTTCATAGGTATAATGTTTTTCCCCTTGAATTTTAGATTTCTTGAGTAAACTGAACAGATACATTTCAGAAAATTTAATAAAACAGAGCAATACATTGGGTTGGTGATTTTCAGCAGACGTATGTCCTAAGAATCAGACGTTAGTTTGCAAACATCCATCTTTCTCGAGGAACTGTTAGTGTCAAACCAGCTTCCTCAGAGCGCTGGGAGGTTTCCTGTGATTCAGGAGAGAGAACAAAATTTCTTGCTAGTCACCCTCTTCATGGTTCTTTTTTTTTTTTGATGCAAGCTACAAGCACATGCATTCTTAACATACAAACATTCCATACATGGTGTACAGTCGTGGCTCACAACATCATCACATCGTTGCATGTTCGTCGCCATGATCTTCATGGATCTTTGCATAACTTTTTTTTAATTTTATAAGAAAAAGTTCTGTTATAACACCAGTCGAATTTATGGTTCCCTCTAACATAGTCTAACCATTAATAATTTATTCCATCAATTTCAGGAGAAATTTCTTGTTCTGGAATGTCACGTTTGCCTCATAAATCTTTAGTTCCTTTTTATTGACAAAATTAGCAGTTTTTAATGTTTAAGATTCTTTATAAACTATTTTTTTAAGTCCAAAACTCCTATAAAAAGTGGGTAAAGGACATAAATAGTCTTTTCAGAAGGCTTGTCCTAGGAAAATAAGTACTATTGCTAAAATACCTTCAGTTTCACTCAAGAATAGCCAAAGGAACTAGAAAACTAGAATAGAGTGGCCAAGAGTATGGGTATCTCTGGGTTTCAATTCCTGACCACGTCAATTAGCGGGCTGATTTTTTTTTTGACCTCTCTTTTGGTCTACCAAGTTACTATTTACCTCCAGTCAAATTGACCATTTTATGTGTATATTGGATGAATTTATAATTGCCTTACAATCGCAAAATCGCTGCCCTAAACCATTGCATTCCATTTTTATGCTTCTGTTTCCCAGAAGTTAATTTTCCCAACATGTGGGACTGTTGTTGGTGGCAAGTGCAGGGGAGGCCCATTCAGGTCAGCAGGCTTTCTTTGCGCATCTCTTTTCCATCCAGCACTTGGCCAGGCACAGAGAATTCTGCCCTCAAGGAGTCCCTGTCTCAGCAAGTGGAAGCAGCTGCAGGCAGAAAGTAGGAGTGCTTAGCTGTTGATTCACGCATTGGTGAAGAGAGGGAGACCCTTCTCATTAGTGCCAAGGAGAGAATGTTTGGCCAGAACAGTTGAATTTTCAGGCAGCAAGGCTGTTCCCATTCCTTGTGACCTCCCCTTTACCGAAGCAAAAATTAAAGCTCTGCTGGGTTTCACTCGTAGGTCCAAACAGAGTTTCTTTTCAGCTATTTCCATTGTTGCCGAGAAAGATGGACTTTACCGAGAGAAAATCAGACTTCAAGCTTACTCATAGTATTTAAAGCACTCTATCCCCCCATGTTTGAAATGGAACTCCCTGTAAATAGCAAGCTTCTCCTAAAGCCCACCTCCAAGGCCCACATTCAGGAGCACTCCTTTGCTTCAGAAATCCAAGGGAATAGGAAAGCCAGATTCAGAGGTATAGCCCTGGAAGCAGTTTCACTTTCATCTCGCCTGCATCTGGGGACTCTTGATTTATCCTTCAGCATCACCTTCCCTCCCCAACCCTTCCCTATCTGTGTCGCTGGTTTGGGCCCTCGATTTCCTAGATTACTATCTGAAAAGGGAAAAGGGCCATAGAGAGACCGACAGCAGCACTAGAGATGGCGCGTGGGCTCTTATGCACACTTCACAGGTGCTCCTATCTGAAGCTCATCCCTTAAAGTGCAAAATTACCACAGGTGCAATTCAGACAGTGCAACATGGGCCACCCAGTGCCTCTCAAATCAGAGCTTTTAAGTGTGGCCGTGTGCAAAGGCGCTGAGAATGGGTAGGTAGGCGAGCCCAGGAGCACGGACAGTTTCTGTTAACTATCTGTTACTCAGACCCCAAGGCATGGACCTGTCGGGAACAGAAATCACCCGCTTCCACCCAGATCTTGCCTGAGAAGTTTCAAGTCTACGTGATCCAGGCTTTTCAACTAAATGCTGTTTTGCAAGTTCAGAGATAATAAAATTCCCACCAATTTCTAGGCATAGAAAACCAATTTCTCCCTTGATGGGTCCAATTACATGCTTGATATAAAATTTTAAGACCTATCATCGTGTTTTCCAAGGCTAGCCACTCTCTGTGGGCTTGTGAATAAATAGCACATGGAAGATATTTGAGTGTTTGTAGGTCTGGACTATTTGCATGAAAGAAATTAGGCAGATTCTTGTAATACCAAACCATTAAGCAGCATTTTCTCCTTTGCAGTGCCCTTCCTCCCTTCCCCTCTCTCTGACTCTCCCACCCTCAGCAGATATTTGAGACCCTACTTTGTGCAACAGTACGTTATGCACTGGGATACAGTGGTAAGCAGGGGCAGGGATGGTCCCTGTTTTCATGGAGCTTAGGTTCAAATAGGGAGTCAGATGTTAATCAGATAATCATAAAAAGAAACGAATCTCCAACTCTGGTGAACAACGGCAAAAATTTGCCAATACAGAGACACCAGTACCTTTCGCTGCTGTCCTTGACTTTTCACTTGTGAAAAAATGTTTTTGCCCTTTGTCTTTCCTCACGAGAGACGCCCCGACCAGGCTTGCTGCCGACAGTTGTTAGGGAGGTCTTAGGCTAAATCCATAGGGCCCTGTGTGCCAGGAGAAATGGTCGGTGATAGAGGTGGAGTAAAGGTCATTATGCCCTTCGTGGAAATTGCCACGCCTCCTACTGCCCTTCTCCAGGAAGGGCTCCATCCAAACTGCTAAGGAGGGTCCTTTGGTCTGTGTTTGCTGGTTAACCACCCAGCCTAGAGCAACTGCCAAAGCAAGTCCCTTTTAGATGCACTTTGGATCCAGGTCAGATATTCCAGGTGATGAAGGCATTGTTGGAAACTGCCTTTGGTTTCTATCCTGTCTTCCATCATATTTCCAAGAAGCCACCAAATAAAACATTCATTTTGAAAATGCACAGTCCCATTCCACATGTGGAGCAGTGCATTTTATTTTTGAGAACAGATCTCTGCAGTAAGGTATTGGTGACATACCTGGATCCACTCTGAGTGTGGCCACCTGTGAGGCCCATAATTTCACAGGGCAGCCTTGCTTTGCAGCCTTGACTCACTCAACTGTTTTTTTTTTTTTTAATGCAATAATGATGGCAACCATTAGAATAATATAAACCACTTACTAATCAGTTTAGTTACCAAGGACATCTGCTTTACACAATACGGAGCCAAATTAAGTAGGCTTTTATGATGCTCAGAAATTGTCTGTTAGGCAAAGTCAGAAAACCTAATGGTAAAATCAATCAACTCTTGGTGCTGGTTTCTAGCCAGCTGTACCCTTCACACAGTGACTGCAGAATTAACCATTTGTTTTGATTGAAACTGTTTTCAGAAAGCCACACCTTCATAGAAAGTATTTTTAAAAACTTCTTCCCCTTGGGGGAATGGTGAGAAAGGGGGAAAACTCAACTTCCCCAAGTGGAGAATTCTAGAATTCTTGAAAAGCACTCTCTTAAAACTGGCAGGTGGGCATCTGAAAAACCAGCAGTCATGGAAACAGTTGTCTCATGCCGATCCATTAAAGCTTTATTTATGCGTATTAGGTATTTATTATGGCCACGCTCAATGGCTAACAAAATATCCTTTTCGTCTCAGGAAACATGGTTTTAGATAAAGATGTAGGAAATTGTTGTAGAGCTTGATATTGCTGTCATGAAATAACTTGTCGGTGAAGGAACATGGCAGGATCTCTGACCCTGTCTGCAATGGTTTTGGGGATGGAGAGAATCCATGGAAGCTCCCTGGAGGAGGAGGAGGAAAAACATCTGTTCTAAGACCTACTAGTATAGTCTCCATCTCTGGGACCAAAATTGACAACTCTGAGTTTCAGGCCCTCTAATTTCAGGCCTTTCAGGCAGAAAGAAGAAGAAAAGTATGGGGGATGAATTTGATCTCCAGAATTTCCCCTGTCCTCAGTCCCCTCACTCTTTAGTTACGGATCTATAGTAAAAGTCATAGATGTAAAAAAGAAAAAAAAAAGGTCATAGATGTGAGAGGAGGAGGAAGATATGTGGTCTCTGGTGTGTCCTTGTTTTATAAGGACATTCTGAAAGGCCACATCAGCATCAGCTACGTGAAATAGCCAGCTTACCAGTCCCCAAACCACTCACCCCAAGGGCTGCATGGACCATGCTTTCCATCTTCAAGCATTTCCTGATTATCTGTCCCCAAAGAGTTGTCATTTTTTGACACTTTTCCTATTCCTCTCATTCAGCCACTATAAAATCCATCCTACATCAGAAGTGACAAAGGAGTTAAGAGCCATGAACCCAAGAAAATTCAGCTGTGACTCCAGCAGCATCCATGGTGGTGTTTGGAGAGCCCAGCTCTCAGGCAAGGTTTTGGAAAGCTGTGAAAGGCAAGGGTTGGTGATGATACCCTGTAATTTCAGTAATGGCTCTGGGCTGAAAACTCCATTGGGTGGTGTTTTAGTTTACTAAAGCTGCCAGAATGCAATATACCAGAAATGAATCAGTTTTTATAAAGGTGATTTGTTAAATTACAAGTTTATAGTTCTGAGGTATCAAAAATGTTCAAAGTAAGGCATGCAGAGAAAAATCTTGACTCCAAAGATGAATAGCATCCGGGAATTTTCTGTCAGCTGGAAAGGCATGAGGCTGACGTCTGAGGTCTTTGCTTTTGGTTTGCTGCTTTGTGCTTCTGATTCCAGTGGCTTTTTCTCTGAGCATCTGTGGGGCTTCTCTGGGGCAAAACCCTCAGTTCTGGCTTGCTTAGCATCTCATGGGAAGGCACATGGCAATGTCTGCTGGGCTCCTCTTCTGGCCTCTGATTTCAAATGGCCCTTATAAATCCTGTGGGTCCTTCTGACATCGTCCTCTGCATCTCCAAACGTCTGCGTCTGTGTCGGCTCTGTGCATCCTCCCAAATGTTTCCCCTTTTAAAGGACTCTGGTAAACTAATTAAGACCCACTTCGAATGGGCGGGGTCACATCTCCATCTGATCAAAAGTTCACACCTACAATTGGGTGTGTCACATCTCATGGAAACAACCTAATCAAGAAGTCCTACCTTATGAGATTGGATCAGGATTAAATGAACATGGCTGCCCCCACAAGATTGGATTAGAATTAAAAGAATGTGACTTTTCTGGGGGACATAACAGTTTCAAACTAGCACAGGTAGTTCCTTAATAGTGAGAGATATTTGCTTTTCCCAGAAAAGTAACCTGCAACCAACCAAGCCTCCCCCTGTTGTGAGTTCGCCTCTGGGAAAGACTTCTGCTAAATCTAAGACATAGAAACATCAGAAAGCTAATAGACACAGAAACGTGAGGACAGGTAGTCTCCTTCCTCCCTCTCTCTTTCTACCCTCTCTTCCAGTGTTAAAGATCAGAGATTTCTATGCATACAGACAAACACACACTTAATGTATGTTATGCTTGATGAGTTTCTTATGAAAGGAGAGTGGTTCCAACTGCCTTTGTGTCTGTTTGAGAAAAGGAGAGTATTACTTAGCTTCTTTATTCCTAATGAAGATGGAAATGGGATGGGGTAATGGTTGCTCTGTTGAAAATAAGTGGCATTACAAATATGCATGTATTTCATACTCTAATGTTTTTTATATCTAAATCAAAATTTGTTTCCTGATCCTGCATTTTAAAATATAGCAATAGATGTCAGTGTTGAAAATTTTCCAAAAATTAGCAATCATCTATATCAGATGAACAGAAAGTTGAATAAACTGTTACCAGTCATATATGCCTTCATCTATTCAGCATGTATTTTTTGATACCAGCTGTGACCCAGGTACTGTGGGGAGTTCTGAGGTCATTAGTAGAACAAATGATGATGTTCATCATCCCTGCTCGCACATAGCTTACAGTCTATCATCCTATATGGAATTTCAAAAGAATTTCAAAAGATTGAAAATCTCTTGCATAATAGTTACTCATAAATTATTCTAAGAATTACTTTCTGTAGTTTGTGGGCCCCTAATAGTTCACTCTGAGTTACATATACTCATTTTAAAGAAAAGCCTGAAATTGTTTCATGTAGAACAGCACAGGGGATAAAAACATGGAAATTCCCTCTTTGGACCAACAGCAAGATCCCAAATAGCCTTAAAACAGAATTTCTCCCCCTATCGCATGACATGGTTTTACTAGTTACTTCCATTTACATGACTTCCTCTCTAATGGGAACCACTTAGCTGGACCATTAAGTATGAGGGTTTCAGGCTCAATAGGCTTTCTTTTGAAATTGACCCAATCCATGATAGGAATGTCCAAGAACTTGTACAAATGTAGTGCGAGGACCTTTGAGTCCCAGCCATGAGGAGATCATTAAAGAGCAAGCGCTGTGCAAGCCAAACTCCTGAGCAGTCCCACAAGCAGGGGCCCAGGGAGTCACAGAATGATCATTTCTCTTGTTGACTGTAAAATTAATTGGCTTGGCCATAAATCTCAACTTCTGTGAGGCAGGCATCTGGATTATTCCATGGCCTTTGTTATTTGTCATGTGGCCATTGGGGGAAAAGGCTCTGAGCTGATCCGTTGATAAGGAGAGGCAGGTTTAGGAAGGATAATTTGATAAGAATGGGAGTTTCACGTAAGCTACCCAGTGGCTCAGAGAGGAAAACTCAACCTCTGCAACTAAATTTTGAAAATAATCCTCCCTAGAGGGAGGGAGTCCTCCATTCACTTCCCCTTTTTGATAAACCAATGATCTATTATCTGATAACCTGCTTTCTTCATTTTAAGTCACTCTGAAATGGTACGGTGGTCCAGAGTTGATGCCGTTAAAAGAGTGATGGTAATGTTTTGTCAAACTGCCTGTCCCCGCTCAGTTTCCCCACCCCACCTCCTCACTTTGTCACCATAGCCTTAAATCTCTGCTGCCCCCATTAAAGTGTCTACTTGTCTCCTAAAACTTGTCTATACTGTTTGTTTGTGATGTCTTCCTTGGCAACTTAATTTACACGTCTGCTCTCATTCAGAGTAATACTCTGCACTTCCTCTAAATTTCCTGTTTTTAAAATCACAGCCTTTGGGTTCGCCTGGCTCCTACCATTCTGAATCGTTCATCTCATTCCTCTGCCAACTTCCACTTATAATTTTTAGTATATTTCCTCAAATTTTCTTTCCGTCACTCTGATTAAGATCTTTCAGTCCATTGACAGAAAATGTTAAATCCTCCCATTATGGTGACTTAAACTGCATTATACCTCCTCCAGGGAACCAAAAAAGACCAGCCAGAAAAGACTGACCAAATAACGACAGTCATTTGGGATGTGCAGTTTCTCAGGAAACTCATATTTCCAGTTTTCCATCCAGTCAGTGTTTGGTGAATGAATGGATGGAAATATGAGTGGTGAGTACAAATGGGGTGTGTAATAAACTGTGAGGGCAGTTTTAAATGTTTTATGATATTGAATATTCTTTCATCTTTTGCAGCTTTTTCTATAATAACCTGAGAATCCCAAACCAGAGGATTCTAAGTGTTAGAACCACAAATCACCTCGGTACCTATTCTTGCTTTTCTTCTTACATGTGCTCACCCTTATATTTCAAAATGTCATTCACGGACCAGTGTACCTACAAAAAATAAAAGTACAGTCCTTGCAAAGTGAATTCTAATCTGAAGTAAGCCCGGAGTAAGAGAGAAGTATGGCATAGCTTTTGAAATACCTAAGATACCATTTTACATAGAAATATGCATGTAATGGTATGTGTGAATTTAAATTTCTTTCAGTATACAGGGGATTGTCTTTTCAACAATTTTCTAAAACAGCAAACATCGGTGATGCATATAAAAAAAATCACACCCCCATCCCCTGCCTTTGGATGAGACTCTGGTTGCAGCTATTTAATATTGTCCTCAAAGCTGTGTCTAAGATGATGATGATACACAAAAATGTAATGCAATAATAGCAAGTGAATAGAATAAGCCAATGAATTTTTTTTTTTAATACATGGGCAGGCACCGGGAATCGAACCTGGGTCCTCTGACATCGCAGGCAAGCATTCTTGCCTGCTGAGCCACCACGGCCTGCCCACCAGTGAACTTTTGAAGCTTTGGTAAATTACATGAAGTACACATTATTAGTTGTTAGTATTTATATTTCCTACTGCCTTGTAATAAACCTGAATTTTGGCCTTTCCAGGTTATTACCTGCCCCAAGGAACTTTCTTGTTCTTCAGCCATTTACATTCATTCATACTTTCAACATTCATTCACCAAATACTTCCTAAGTGCCGGTATTACTACACCTATAGATTTTCCTTATGCTAAACTATTAGAGGTCAAAATGGCCTCAGAAGATCACAGAGTTGGTGAAAATCAGCATCCACAAGTCTTCAGAATTGCCCCACCTCACTCCCCAGTGGTGTGCGTATATGCAAGTTTGTTTTCTGTCTTTGATCTCCTGTAGCACTCTACTCTTCTTCTAAGTCAGTAGTCATTCTCTCCTTTGTATTAAAAGTGCTGAGAACTGAAATGTTTATATATATTTCATATACATATAGAATGTATGTGTTCTCTTGGCCTTGAGTTCTAAAGTGTGAATGTTTTACATATCTAATAGATTACATATTTCTGAGAACACAGAAATTAAATTAAAAATTCCCTACTAGCATAATCCTTACAAATGATGTGTACTGGACAGATAATTGTTGGAAGAATAGATGTTACTAAAACCTGCTCTGCTAGTCCACCAAGATCAGAATTCCTTTCTTTTTCTCAACCACCTTTTGCTGCTAGCTTATACCCAGCTAGATGTTGAAACTCATTTAGAGAAAGGTGGTCCATTCGCAGTTGGAAATATGAGAAAACCCTGAGAAAAGGTATTTGTTTATTAAGATTCTTGCTGAAATATCTACAGTGAGCTCCTAATCACCTTTTAGCCATTGTTACAATTAGTTGTGATTGTCCACCAAAAATTAGTGTATACAGAGTCGCCGTAAGAGCCATTTCCCGGGTCAGTTAGCTGTCCTTACAGCTCAGCTCTCTATTTCCCGCTGCGACGCTAGCATAACAGCTACTGGGGGAGTGGAGATAATACAGAGCAGCTCCCGGAGCCATGAGGGAGATCAAAGGGACGGCGTACCCCATCCTGGAACGGCTGACTATCTGGGAGAACCAGCTCCGGTGAGATCACCAAGGGGCACGGGCTTTCCTGGGTGGGACGGCAAGCGACCGGAGTCCCTCCCTTCCACCTTCCCAGGCCAGCTGGTAGAATTGGACAGGCGGTCCCCTTAGGCCACGGCGGCTGGTGCCCCCACCACGCGAGGCCCCCCGGACCAACTGAGAGAGTTGGGTCGGAAATCCCCAGACTGCGGAGAACAGTGACCGGGGGATCCCTTCCAAACACGTGACTCCCCCGTCCGGCTGGGAACAGTGCACTCTCCCGGGCTGCGACAGCTGGCGCCCTCCCGCCACGCTTGGCACCCCAGGCCGACTAGCTAATTTGGCCGGACGCTCTCCCGTGCTGCGGCAGCCGGCGACCCTCCCCGCATTCGGAACCCCAGGCCGGCTGGCACTCTTCCAAGACGCTTCGGCTGCCGAACCTCCCCTACGGTGAGAATTTTCCAGAGTTAAAGGACCCACAGCAACTTTCACTGGTGGAACCCGTAGACAAACGTGTGCCACGACCGCCACCTACTGGGCAGGATAAGAAAAACAGAACCCAGAGATTGCACAGAAAAATCTTTCAACCTGTGGGGTCGAACACCCAGGGAAATCTGACTAAATGCCCAGACGCCAGCAGAAGATAACGGATCACGCTCAGAAAATTGAAAATATGGCCCAGTCAAACGAACAAACCAATAGTTCAAATGAGATACAGGAGCTGAAACAACTAATCCTGAATATACGAACAGAAATGGAAAACCTCTTCAAAAACGAAATCGATAAATTGAGGGAGGACATGAAGAAGACATGGGCTGAACATAAAGAAGAAATAGAAAAACTGAAAAAACAAATCACAGAACTTATGGAAGTGAAAGATAAAGTAGAAAAGATGGAAAAAACAATGGATACCTACAATGACAGATTTAAAGAGACAGAAGATAGAATTAGTGATTTGGAGGATGAAACATCTGAATTCCAAAAAGAAACAGAAACTATCCGGAAAAGAATGGAAAAATTTGAACAAGGTATCAGGGAACTCAAAGACAATGTGAACCGTACAAATATACGTATAGTGGGTGTCCCAGAAGGAGAAGAGAAGGGAAAAGGAGGAGAAAAACTAATGGAAGAAATTATCACTGAAAATTTCCCAACTCTTATGAAAGACCTAAAATTACAATCCAAGAAGTGCAGCGCACCCCAAAGAGATTAGACACAAATAGGCATTCCCCAAGACACTTACTAGTTAGAATGTCAGAGGTCAAAGAGAAAGAGAGGATCTTGAAAGCAGCGAGAGAGAAGCAATCCATCACATACAAGGGAAACCCAATAAGACTATGTGTAGATTTCTCAGCAGAAACCATGGAAGCTAAAAGACAGTGGGATGATATATTTAAGTTACTAAAAGGGAAAAACTGCCAGCCAAGACTCCTATGTCCAGCAAAATTGTCCTTCAAAAATGAGGGAGAAATTAAAACATTCTCAGACAAAAAGTCACTGAGAGAATTTGTGACCAAGAGACCAGCTCTGCAAGAAATACTAAAGGGAGCACTAGAGTCAGATACAAAAAGACAGAAGAGAGAGGCATGGAGAAAAGTGTAGAAAGAAGGAAAGTCAGATATGATATATATAATACAAAAGCCAAAATGGTAGAGAAAAATATTATCCAAACAGTAATAACTCTAAATGTTAATGGACTGAATTCCCCAATCAAAAGACATAGACTGGCAGAATGGATTAAAAAACAGGATCCTTCTATATGCTGTCTCCAGGAAACACATCTTAGACCCAAAGATAAACATAGGTTGAAAGTGAAAGGTTGGGAAAAGATATTTCATGCAAATAACAACCAGAAAATAGCAGGAGTGGCTATACTAATATCCAACAAATTAGACTTCAAATGTAAAACAGTTAAAAGAGACAAAGAAGGACACTATATACTATTAAAAGGAACAATTAAGCAAGAAGACATAACAATCATAAATATTTACGCACCGAACCAGAATGCCCCAAAATACGTGAGGAATACACTGCAAACACTGAAAAGGGAAATAGACACATATACCATAATAGTTGGAGACTTCAATTCACCACTCTCATCAATGGACAGAACATCTAGACAGAGGATCAATAAAGAAATAGAGAATCTGAATATTACTATAAATGAGCTTGACTTAACACATTTATAGGACATTACATCCCACAACAGCAGGATACACCTTTTTTTCAAGTGCTCATGGATCATTCTCAAAGATAGACCATATGCTGGGTCACAAAGCAAGTCTTAACAAATTTAAAAAGATTGAAATCATACACAACACTTTCTCGGATCATAAAGGAATGAAGTTGGAAATCAATAATAGGCAGAGTGCCAGAAAATTCATAAATACATGGAGGCTCAACAACACACTCTTAAACAACAAGTGGGTCAAAGAAGAAATTGCAAGAGAAATTAGTAAATACCTAGAGGCAAATGAAAATGAAGACACAACATATCAAAACTTATGGGACGCAGCGAAGGCAGTGCTAAGAGGGAAATTTATTGCCCTAAATGCCTTTATCAGAAAAGAAGAAAAGGCAAAAATGCAGGAATTAACTGTCCACTTGGAAGAACTGGAGAAAGAACAGCAAACTAATCCCAAAGCAAGCAAAAGGAAAGAAATAACAAAGATTAGAGCAGAAATAAATGAAATTGAAAACAATAGAGAAAATCAATAAGACCAGAAATTGGTTCTATGAGAAAATCAACAAGATTGATGGGCCCTTAGCAAGATTGACAAAAAGAAGAAGAGAGAGGATGCAAATAAATAAGATTAGAAATGAAAGAGGAGACATAACTACTGACCTCACAGAAATAAAGGAGGTAATAACAGGATACTATGAACAACTTTACGCTAATAAATACAACAATTTAGATGAAATGGACAGGTTCCTGGAAAGACATGAACAACCAACTTTGACTCAAGAAGAAATAGACGACCTCAACAAACCAATCACAAGTAAAGAGATTGAATTAGTTATTCAAAAGCTCCCTAAAAAGAAAAGTCCAGGACCAGACGGCTTCACATGTGAATTCTATCAAATATTCCAGAAAGAATTAGTACCTACTCTCCTCAAACACTTCAACATAATCGAAGTGGAGGGAAAACTACCTAATTCATTCTATGAAGCCAACATCACCCTCATACCAAAACCAGGCAAAGATATTACAAAAAAAGAAAACTACAGACCAATCTCTCTAATGAATACAGATGCAAAAATCCTCAATAAAATTCTAGCAAATCGTATCCAACAACACATTAAAAGAATTATACATCATGACCAAGTAGGATTCATCCCAGGTATGCAAGGATGGTTCAACATAAGAAAATCAATTAATGTAATGCACCATATCAACAAATCAAAGCAGAAAAATCACATGATCATCTCAATTGATGCAGAGAAGGCATTTGACAAGATTCAACATCCTTTCCTGCTGAAAACACTTCAAAAGATAGGAATACAAGGGAACTTACTTAAAATGATAGAGGGAATATATGAAAAACCCACAGCTAATATCATCCTCAATGGGGAAAAATTGAAAACTTTCCCCCTAAGATCAGGAACAAGACAAGGATGTCCACTATCACCACTATTATTCAACATTGTGTTGGAAGTTCTAGCCAGAGCAATTAGGCAAGAAAAAGAAATACAAGGCATCAAAATTGGAAAGGAAGAAGTAAAACTATCACTGTTTGCAGACGATATGATACTATACGTAGAAAACCCAGAAAAATCCACAACAAAATTACTAGAGCTAATAAATGAGTACAGCAAAGTAGCAGGCTACAAGATCAACATTCAAAAATCTGTAGCTTTTCTATACACTAGTAATGAACAAGCTGAGGCGGAAATCAAGAAACGAATCCCATTCACAACCGCAACTAAAAGAATGAAATACCTAGGAATAAATTTAACCAAAGAGACAAAAAACCTATATAAAGAAAACTACAAAAAACTGCTAAAAGAAATCACAGAAGACCTAAATAGATGGAAGGGCATACCGTGTTCATGGATTGGAAGACTAAATATAATTAAGATATCAATCCTACCTAAACTCATTTACAGATTCAATGCAATACCAATCAAAATCCCAACAACTTATTTTTCAGAAATAGAAAAACCAATAAGCAAATTTATCTGGAAGGGCAGGTTGCCCCGAATTGCTAAAAACATCTTGAGGAAAAAAAACAAAGCTGGAGGTCTAGCGATGCCGGACTTTAAGGCATATTATGAAGCCACAGTGGTCAAAACAGCATGGTATTGGCATAAAGATAGATATATCAACCAATGGAATCAAATAGAGTGCTCAGATATAGACCCTCTCATCTATGGACATTTGATCTTTGATAAGGCAGTCAAGTCAACTCACCTGGGACAGAACAGTCTCTTCAATAAATGGTGCCCAGAGAACTGGATATCCATAAGTAAAAGAATGAAAGAAGACCTGTATCTCACACCTTATACAAAAATTAACTCAAAATGGATCAAAGATCTAAACATTAGGTCTAAGACCATAAAACAGTTAGAGGAAAATGTAGGGAGATATCTTACGAATCTTACAACTGGAGGTGGTTTTATGGACCTTAAACCTAAAGCAAGAGCACTGAAGAAAGAAAGAAAGAAATGGGAGCTCCTCAAAATTAAACACTTTTGTGCATCAAAGAACTTCATCAAGAAAGTAGAAAGACAGCCTACACAATGGGAGACAATATTTGGAAACGACATATCAGATAAAGGTCTAGTATCCAGAATTTATAAAGAGATTGTTCAACTCAACAACAAAAAGACAGCCAACCCAATTACAAAATGGGAAAAAGACTTGAACAGACACCTCCCAGAAGAAGAAATACGGATGGCCAAGAGGCACATGAAGAGATGCTCAATGTCCCTGGCCATTAGAGAAATGCAAATCAAAACCACAATGAGATATCATCTCACACCCACCAGAATGGCCATTATCAACAAAACAGAAAATGACAAGTGCTGGAGAGGATGCGGAGAAAGAGGCACACTTATCCACTGTTGGTGGGAATGTCAAAGGGTGCAACCACTGTGGAAGGCAGTTTGGCGGTTCCTCAAAAAGCTGAATATAGAATTGCCATACAACCCAGCAATACCATTGCTAGGTATCTACTCAAAGGACTTAAGGGCAAAGACACAAACGGACATTTGCACACCAATGTTTATAGCAGCGTTATTTACAATTGCAAAGAGATGGAAACAGCCAAAATGTCCATCAACAGAAGAATGGCTAAACAAACTGTGGTATATACATACGATGGAATATTATGCAGCTTTAAGACAAGATAAACTTATGAACCATGTAATAACATGGATGGACCTAGAGAATATTATGCTGAGTGAATCCAGCCAAAAACTAAAGGACAAATACTGTATGGTCCCACTGATGTGAACGGACATTCGAGAATAAACTTGAAATATGTCATTGGTAACAGAGTTCAGCAGGAGTTAGAAACAGGGTAAGACAATGGGTAATTGAAGCTGAAGGGATACAGACTGTGCAACAGGACTAGATACAAAAACTCAAAAATGGACAGCACAATAATACCTAATTGTAAAGTAATCATGTTAAAACACTGAATGAAGCTGCATCTGAGCTATAGGGTTTTTTTTGTTTTTGTTTGCTTGTTTGTTTGTTTGTTGTTGTTTTTTACTATTATTGCTACTTTTATTTCTTTTCTTTATATTAACATTTTATATCTTTTTCTGTTGTGTTGCTAGTTCCTCTAAACCGATGCAAATGTACTAAGAAACGATGATCATGCATCTATGTGATGATGTTAAGAATTACTGAGTGCATATGTAGAACAGTATGATTTCTAAATGTTGTGTTAATTTCTTTTTTTTTCTTTCCGTTAATAAAAAATAAAAAAATAAAAATAAATTAGTGTATACAAAAGAAATTAAAATAACTTGCATTGAATTTCAGTTGCACTGAAAACACTTCTCAGTAATACAACTTGAGAGTATGAATTTGTGACTTCTTCAGAACCTTGGCGCTGCAGTAACTAAGTGCCTGAGTTGGGCATAGTGGTGCTAGGATACCTTAAAAGCTTGGTAGCGAGGGTGCAGTTGCAATGGTTGTGGTGCTCTTTCAAGAAGCTGTAGGAAGCCAGCACCCATGTATTTAGCTTTCTGGAGGGCCCTGTACTGAGAACATGAAGACTCCTGGGGTTCACTGTGCATATGGGAAACTCAGTCCCTATATATGTGCCCTTTTAGCAGGATTTCTGCCACCCAGTTTTAAGCCTTAGGATTCCTCAGCCCAGCTGAGAGAAGCTCCCAGTTAGCTGTTAGGGCTTACTTCTAGACTTAAGCTGATTGAACCCAGTCTTTCACCGATGTGTGTAGTCCAGAGATATCAAATAACAACAACCACACATTTTGTGGATGAAGAATCTTTCACTGCACATCAATCTCGGGCCTCCTGCCCTAACATAGTCCAGGTACCACATTGATATAGATACATGAATTAAGATGAGAAAAATATATTTCCCAGTTATGTCATGGTAGCAGCCATGAGCTGTTTTTGTAATGACTTTGAAGAATAAAATTGGTAGCCAGTTGCGTCCAGCTCAGCAGTAAGTTGGCCTTGGCAATTTCTTTAGTGGAAAAGAGGGTTCTATAGGTGGGAAAAAAGACAGCTGTTGGAGGGCTGGCCAGAGATCTCGTTTTGCAGCTGGTTGATCATAAAAGCCAGCCCCTCCAGAATTATAGCTCATGATGAAAGATGTGGGTTTCTGCTAATTCACAGAGAAAATACATAGCAGATTTTGAATAATTATTTTCAGTGGCTTTTGAGTTTTAATTCTTACATTCTTGAATAAAATTCTAATTTAAAAAAAGCATTAAGACTTGTGATTGAACACCCTTATTTTTAACAGCAATACAGATTTATCTCAACACGTGTGTCCAATATAGTGCTCCTCACATTATCCCATTATATTGTACAGTTCCCTTGCTTCACTCTCTGCTGTTAGTATTTTGAAGATTTTTGCTGCCAATCGAACCTCTCCACCAGGGTATAGACAAGAACATGGAAGAGTAAGCAAAGATTGCTTAAGATCTAATATTTTAAATGAACTTCTAGGTAGATTTTAGTTATTGTTAAGTTATTATTTCCCCATTTGTGCCAGTTTTTACAAACAGGCTCTGCTTTTTAAGAGGTCAAAAGCCTAGCATACAAGAGTGTAGGAGATCGAGGGAATTCGATCACACTTTCCCAACAAACTTTCAGCACAATGAGCACCCAGCAAAAGGAAGGAAGATAAACTACCCTCATAATTCAGCACATGTGGGCAGTAGAGGCAGAGTGCTAGAATTCAGCATGATTCTTAATACTCCAGGGACTGGGTATTAAACAATGACAGGGCCCAATGAAATTGTCTCTGTGTTATAAAATTTCAATTGCAGAAAGTTACAGCTCATTCAAGATCTAATATCCATAATGCAGCCTGACAGCAGCAAAATCACTCCACTGGCAAAAGGCTTAAGTGAAAAGCAATGCTAAATGCCTGCCTAGGAAAAAAAGTGACACAGTGCTATCTAATCACATGTCCAAAGGGTGTCATAGAGAGCACAAGAACAGAGCCACCAAATGAACGCTTATTTGAATCATGCATCCAAACTCTTGGTCATTCTGGCAGTGAAATACTCTTTGTTCAGGCATCAGTAGAGGTTCTGAGCCTGGAAACAGGACAAATAAGAATTCTGAGTAATATCATTCATATGGTGATTATGAATATCAAAGGAGGTGGCAGAAATGTTGGGTCAAATGTGAGTGATAAAAATGTCATTAATTAAATAGTGATGTCATGTTGGAAAGTAGAGAACAGAAAATAATTTAAAGAAGGCAATTGGACACATATGAACTGTACTCTAAAATCCCAGCAATCTTTCCCATGAAGTGGGAAACATAAAAGTCTAGGAAAGAAGGCAAACATATCTAATTTCTCCTAAGGAGACTCTTGAGTGTACAAAAGGACCATTAAGGAAGAGGGAACCAGGTAAAATAACAGGTTTGTAGAGCTTTGGATTGACAGACATCAAGAACCTATCTGTCTTATCATAGAACAGAATTGTTAAAACAGTAAGAATCTTGAAAGCAGGTGCCAATAAGTACCCCACCATACCCACCTTCAAATATTGAACCTTTGATCCAGCAGCTTCTACTTTGTGACCAGGAACAATAAAGTGACAAGTTTCTTTATATTTTACAATTTAGAGGTCTGTGCAACAGTTTACTGCAATTAATGATGATGATAATAATTGTGAAGGGCAAGTCTCATTTCTGTATGGAATACTGTTCTAGTTTGCTAGCTGCTGAAATGCAATATACCAGAAACAGAATGGCTTTTTAAATGGGGAATTTAATAAATTGCTAGTTTACAGTTCTAGGGCTAAGAAAATACCCCAATTAAAATAAGTCTATAGTTATGTCCAGTCAAAGGCATCCATCCAGGGAAAGATACCTTGGTTCAAGAAGGCCGATGAAGTTCAGTGTTTCTCTCTCAGCTGGAAGGGCACATGGCGAACACAGTGTCATCTGCTGGCTTCTTCTCCTGGCTTCCTGCTTCAGGAAGCTCCCTGGGAGGCATTCTCCTTCATCTCCAAAGGTCACTGGCTGGTGGACTCGGCTTCTTGTGGCTATGTCGTTCTGCTGTGTTCTCTCTGAATCTCTCATTCTCCAAAATGTTTCCTCCTTTATAGGACTTCAGAAACTAATCAAGACCCACCCAAATGGGAAGAGACACACCTCTACTTAATCCAGTTTAACAACCACTCTTGATTAAATCACATCTCCAGGGAGATGATCTAATTACCATTTCAAACATACAGTACTGAACAGGGATTAGATGAAACAGCTGCCTTTACAAAATGGGATTAGGATTAAAACATGGCTTTCTAGGGTACATACATCATTTCCAACCAGCACAAATACATTATTTTCTGATTTTGAGGAAATCATAGCTGGGAGCTGGGGAGAGTTTACATGAACAAAAGTCCTTGGTCCTTAAAACCCCACTATCCTTAAAAGTAGAAGGTAAATAATATGTATTAGGCATTCTCTAAGACACACTTATGCAACCTTATTTAACCCTCTCAGTGATCCAGGGAGTTAGGTATTAGTAAGCCTGCTTTGTAATTGTGAAATCTCAATCCCAAAAAGATCCATTGACTTGGGTGCTGGACAGAGGTTCCCTGCCCTGCAGCACCTGTCACCTTTGCTTCAGGTGCTGGAGATCCAGTGAAAGATTCAGCCTCCTCAGAAGAAAGGGGTAGTAATTCCTTAGAACTGAACTGGTAAAGGACTTTGAAATCCTTAAAACTCTCTCCCCAATTTAGTAAGTACTAAAGAGTGCAGAGGTTGAAAACTTAATATCTGTGCAACAAATACTATCAGATTTTCAAGGTTGCCTTTCCTCTGTGAAAAATAGGTTCTCTTTGTACTTTTGCTTAGAATTTTATATGTCTTCTGTAGACATGACTAGCATGGAGGTAATTTGCCTATGTTGTACTAAGGATATTGTTGCACTCACTTAAGGACAGATACCTCTGTCCTCGCCTCCTAAATGCACCCCACCCCAGAGACACGTTGCAATAAAGCTAAGTAGGAAAGGGAATAATAGCACAGAAGCAGCATTCAAGCCTAACAGTGATGACATGCTAAAGGGTAGCATTAGCCTTTCCTTTGTTCCCAGGAGTGTGAATTTACTGTTCCGAGAGCTGTGGTTAGATCCTGTTGTTAAGCCTTCTGCTTATTCATAGTAAAGAGTTGTGGGAGGTTGGCTGTTGGGTGTTCAGAAAGCATGCGTGAGGAAGAGCCAGGTGGCTCAAATAATGCCTCAGGAAATGCATCCCCTTGGGGATTTTAGATACCCACAGTAGGGCTTTAAATATAACCAGATCTCCCCTGTTCAAAGACTCAGAGCTTTAGTTGGATTGAACATCACTGTCTAGTGCCCCAGGACATCATGTGCTTTTTTCCCTTGGCACACTCCTCATCCTCTGGCTCCCCAGGCTTAAATCAGCTCTCCACTCCAGATGTGTCCCATGGGCATCTTTTCCACCATATGGCCCAGCACCTCAACAGGGTGTCTGCTGTGTTAGAGACCATCCACAAAAGCCTATGAGTGAGTGGATGGATGGATGGATGACTGAATGAGCAGATGATTGCTTGTGTTACCACTTCTGTTGGCAGCGGGGTCTGAAAGGTAGGAAAAGAGGAGAGGATTGCTTGGAGGAGTCAGGGAGACCTGGTTCGCATCTTTGAGTAGAAACACTTCTTTTGAGTAATTAAAATAGCTCTAGCCACTGGCTGGAGAGACCACCACCCAAATCACACTACCTGGCACCAGCACCATGGGAAACCACCAGCTCTTGGGGGATCCTCAAATGTCAGTCCCTGCAGCTTCCCAGAATCCTGGAAGGCTGGTCTTGTACATGAGCGTTTTTAGTGACTGCTGCTTTGAGAGGGTGAGTGAAACCATGTAGGGAGGATGGGTTCTCTGGTCCCCTATGCCCTTGTCCTCAGGGGAATGTGGCTGGTTCTAGTGGAATGTGCTGGGACATTGTTTCATGCCCTTTCTTAACTTGAAATGCGGCCTTCGTTTCCTCCCACAATGCCGTTTGATGTCTAAGTATTTGTGCTGGTTTGAAAGTATGTATGTACCCTAGAAAAGCCATGTTTTAATCCTAATCTCATTTTGTAAAGTCGGTTGTTTCTTCTAATCCCTGTTCATTATTGTATGTTTGAAACTTTAATTAGATCATCTCCCTGGAGATGTGACGCAATCAGGAGTGGTTGTTAAACAGAAATAGGTGGAGATGTGTCTCCACCCATTCTAGGTGGGTCTTGATAACTTTACTGGAAACCTATAAAAGAGGAAATTTTGGAGAAAGTAAGAGATGTTGAGAGAGCAGAGAATAACATAGCCACAAGAAGCAGAGATTCCACCAGCCAGCAGCCTTTGGAGATGAAGAAGGAAAATGCCTCCTGGGAACTCCATGAAACAGGAAGCCAGGAGAGAAAGCTAGCAGGCAATGCCATGTTTGCCACATGCCTTTCCACTTGAGAGAGAAACCCTGAACTTCATCAGCCTTCTTGAACCAAGGTATTTCTCCCTGGATGCCTTAGATTGAACATTTCTATAGACTTGCTTTAACTGGGACATTTCCACAGCCTAAAAACTGTTAACTTGCAACTTATTAAATCCCCTTTTTAAAAAGCCTTCCATTTCTGATATGTTGCATTCCGACAGCTAGCAAACTAGAACAGTACTTGTTTTAAAATAATTTATATGCAGCTTCTGTAATAACCTGCACATCTCTTTTTTAGCAACTTCTTCCTTCCTGACATGTCTCTTTTTTTGTATATGTCATATGAAGTAGTGGGGGTCAGACACCCAGATTGGGTACATTATGTTTCTTTTGGTTTGTCAAAAAAACCCTGAGCTCTCATCTATTAATTCTTCTGGCTTGACACCACAACAGTTCAAGATTTAGCAGCCTCCAGGAGAGGCTAGCTGGCTGAATTAGAAACGAAAATTTCCTCTTCTGAATGTGGAAGTCGTCACTTCTCCTTTAAAAGTTGTTACCTGATTGGATTAAGTGCAGCTGACTGGATTCTCTCATTGTGGAAGATAGTCCCTTAGTTAATCATAAATGTAATCAGCCGTAGATGCCATCAACTGACTGGTGATTTCAGTCTACAAAATGTCCTCACAGTAGCGGTTGGGCCAGTGCTTGCTTGACCAGACAACTGGGCACCATTGCCTGGCCAAGTTGACACATGAACGTAACCATCACAGGTTGCATCCAACTGCTGAACCCTTACAGTTTTTCTCATTCATCTTCCCTTTATAAAATTTCATCATGACTGCTGCTTCCCTACATTTTGGTCAAATGGCACGGGCTGCCCTGACCAGACAACTTTCTGCAAGTTCTAGCAATGGATGGGAAAGGTTTGTTCTTGTCAAAGTATATTCTGAAGTCTGTCAGCATCACTTGCAGGCAGGGGGACCAGTTCCAGGATCTTTCCTTAGCCCTACGGAGTCAGACTCTAGGACACGAGGCTGGGATTTTGCACTTCACCAAACTCACAAGGGAAAACTGGACCTGTAGAGCTGGAAGACAGTGTCAGGCTCATCTCACTGGATGCTGAGCATAGAGAAGATCCCCCAAAACAAACGTGGAAACTGAATGTGCCACTTCACACGCTAAAAAGATAACTCAGCCTCTGATGGTGAGGTTGCAAGAGACACCAACATTTTCAGCCAGTCGGCCAATTGACAGATGTTTATTCAGTTCCTAGGAGAAAGGTGCTGCTCTGTAGGAGAGTATAACCTGGTTCCTCAGCTCTGAGGAGTGTTGATTCTGATTGGGAAGATCGTTAAGGATTGCAGAGGAGTCACGTAATTCAATGCAGCAGCACTATAGAAGCCCAGTATAATGCAGGATGAATGGCTCCCTGGATAGGTCAAATACTAACTAGCTATGTTTGGGGGTGTTTACTCTTTCTTTCCTGTACTTCTTTCTCTTCTCCTTCCATCCGGATTTTCCCTAATCCTGATTACATCCTACTTCTAGTATTTTTTTAAATTTTTTATTCTAAAATTTATAATATTAAATAGCCCTCCATTAAAATATTCCATGATGTATTCTACAATATTTTGAATTTTTAAAACAGAGGTCACCTCTGCTTCAGATAGCATATCACTCTGCTGACTTAACATTATCCAAACATAAAGCAGAGGTTAATTACCCAATTATGTAGCATTATATTCTGATAAAATAAGCATTTTTCTTTCTCAAAATGCTACCTCGTCTGAAAATATGAATATATAAACGGCACATATGTCTGAGTGTGTGTACATTCATCTGTATATACATATACACACATGTGAAATACAGGGAGATGGAAGACATGCTCAGGATCTGTACCAAGATTCCAGAATAGATTTGCTCAACTAAAAGTTATAGTAAAATAACTGGGATAATATGCAATCTTAGAGATTCCTGTAGGCTGGCTTTCTGCCAGAGACTGGGATTATCCTCTCATAGGAATTTTCAGATAAATAGATTAGAGTGAGTTAAAAATATTCTATGTAATACTCTTCAGTAGCCCTTCTGGAATTACTCCTCTGGGATTGAAGTACTCTGAACTGAAGGTAGAATTCGTATTTTTAAAAATTTTTTTTAATATGTTATAGTGTTTATATTTGTCTTAGTTTAAATTCAGAAAAGTAGGTTGAATCAATTAAAAAACAATCATAACTCAGCTACCTCCAAACAAGGAATGTTAGTATTTTGATGTTTTTTCTTTTCTTTTTCACACCTCCCCCCATCCCATATATAACAGTTCTAAGCTTTCTGCAAATGCATAAAATCATGTGACTCACCACCCAGAGGTGGCCCACCTGCTCCCTGCAGAGGTCTTTATTTCTGTATCTACATCTTTACCTCCAGACACCAGTGAGAGCATACTGATCACTTTACTTTGCACCTGTTATTTTTTTCTTGAAAGTTTATTGTGGGCATTTTTTCCATGTCTGTTGATCTAAGTGTTCCTCATGTTATTTAATGGCTGGGTAGCATTTTCTTTTGTGACTTTGCAATTGTGGTGTCATGGGGCGACTACAAACTAAGGCAGCCGACTTTGAAAGGAGGCTTGTAAATCCCAAAGAATGAAGGCCATGGTACTAAAATACTCTAGTTTAGAGCTTTGGTTTTAGAGTCAAAGTCCTTTGTTCCCGTCTGAGTACTGTAAGTCCATGGGATTTATGTTTTTTTAAGACTCAGTTTTTCCATCTGTAAAATGACTTAGATAAGTTATAGAGCTTATCTTATAGAGACACAAACATATTAAGTTCATAACTGTTAAGCATTTAGCCAAAGGCTTGGCATAAAACAAGTACTCAGTAAATATTAGCTCTCATTATCATCATTAATTCAGCTTGTTAGAAGCACTCACTGTATATTTATTTACTTGCCTTACCCTAAAAATAGTGAGACAGGTTGGGTTCTATAAGGTAACTTACTAGACTTTTTCAACCACCATTTCTACAGGTATCTCAGCAAATGGGTAAACTTTTTTTTAATAGAATCATCCAAAATCTCAGAACTGTGGAACCAAGCATCAAATATGTTACATTGTAATATATACCAAAAGCAGGGTATGAATTTACACATGCCTTATTTAGTAAATCGTAATACATATACCAACCACTATGTGTTCAATATAGAATTACTTTTCAAAAAATAATTTGAAAAGATTTCACACACTGTGAAACTCTGCAGAAAGAGAACATAACAATTCGGGAGAAAGAGGCCTTGAAATGTTAACAGTAATGATTATGGAATTTTCACTTTCCGGTAGCTGGTGTTTCATGAAGCTATTTGCATATTAAATATTAGAACATTTCTGAAAACTGAACTGAGACACACAAATGAAGTTACCTTTGTCCTGAGCTAAGGCCAAAGTGCCAGCGGTGACCTGATAATGTTGGATGACATTTCTTGGTGGTTCCATCTGCAGCTCTTAACCATCCAGGCCCGACTCGCAGGAGAAGCACAGGGACTTCTATTAAAAGCACTTGTCCAGTGTCTCTTCTTTTAGGACTTTTATGGTGTTTACTCTGTATATATACATACTGAGAGCTTATATCATGCCTGATTCTATACTGTGTGATGCAGTGGTTACCCAAATGGACCTAACCCTCAAAGAATTTATAGTCTAGCAGAAAAGCTGAGCCCAGATACATGCTGCCAAATTTCTGTTTTACAAAGATTTGGGCAGGTGTCTTGAACTACCTTTGTTTAATGCATTTCACACCTTATTTTCTTTAAGGAAGCCAGAATAGTAAATGAACAATATTTGTTCAATAGGAGATAGTCTCTCGAGTATGTTAAACAGAGTGATGTTCTCCCTTCTAAACAATTTATAATGATTTAAGATGGAACCTTGGGTTCTGTGACTGAAAAGGCCATAAATTATCAAGCCTACGAGACAAAGTCAGCACTTATCGTTTAACTTGAGCCGGAAACATATTGAAGGCATTAAGTGCAGTGGTATGTGACTGAACTGATGGGAGTTAATATGTAATTACTGATTTTTATGGTATGGTTATGGTGATTTTATTCTATTTATTCTGTTTTCTTTTGGAAAGTACAGTATAATGTAATTATAATTAATAACTCCAAAGATAGGCTCAATTACTTAAATCATGAAAATGAATTACCATCATCATATTGAGAATTTCTCAACCACCCTGTTCGGGGAATATCTACCGAAACAATAATGCTTCTGAGAAACTTACTTGTAAAAAACTGAAATGAATGCATGCTGAGCTTGTGCTAAAATCAGTACAATATTAAACAATGAAAAAAAGTATTAACAGAATCTTGCAGCTTGCTGCTATCTTTAAATCCCTCTGTATGTGTTACAATCTCATACTTATCAATTTTATTTTAATTATAAGTTTTACATTTCAAGAAAGTTTATCTTTGCAAATGCCAATAGTTTTTTTAAAACTGAGAAAAGAAATCCTGTTAAAAGTCAGGATTGCTTTTGAACCATTGATCTACTTTTATGAGGAATATCTCTAAATGACTAGAAAACTTTGCATTAATATTAATGATATTATGTGCTAAAAGGGGCCATATTAATGTTTCCTAATAAATAGTTCAGTTACTTTTAGGGATAAAACTTCCATGCAGATTATATGGTAAAAGTGAAGCCTACAGGGAACGAGCTAGCACCCTAGTCTGAGAGTTATTTCAATGCAATTCATATTTTCTTTTCCCTATAGTTGAACAGTAATTCCATTAGGGCCCATCTCTCTTGGCCTCACTGCAAAGGGGAATCCTTTTTGTCTCCTGAGTTATAAAGCCTGGGGGTCATCCTTAACTCCTTCTTTCCCCTACCCACATCCAGTTACTTGCCTTATCCTGTCAATTCTGTTTCTATATATACATCTTCTTTACCCCCACTTTCTGTTCCCAGCACCCTAAATTAGGCCTCATCATTTCATTATGTGTTATTCAACAAACACCCGTTGAAGTCATGTGTACCCAATCAACAAATCCCTTAATTGTGCCTAATTGGTTCCCTTCTCTCCCCCACCCTTCCACTCCCACTGAAGACTAAGCCACTTTTAATTTCTCATCTGCATTATTTTCTAGGAGGAGGTAAAAGTCAGATATAGTCTTGGAATTTCACTTCGTGTATAAAAGTATAAATGGGCCTTTCTAGTGTGTGAGGGTTGGTGAGGGCTGACATTTTATTTTGGAAAATTGCCTCACTGCTTAATCAGATAATCAAAAATACTTAAAACAGTAACAAACTGTAACTGAGGAAGTAGAACCTCAAGTACATCTAGTTGGAATTTTGTTTTTCTCTTCCCCCATTATAGGTACCCAGAAGGGCAAGAATTCCAATTTAGGTTTCATTTTCATTTTCAAGTGGCCCTTCCAATTATTGAGTGTGATTCTCTAGGAAATACTGTGGATGTGGTATCAACTCTGCCCTGCTGCCTTTCATCTTCATGCAACTTTCTTCTTCAGTGGTATCTTTGATATGTTTTATAAGAACGCATTTTTAATAATGGAAAAATATTTTGTGTATTTTTAAATGTACAGATACTGACTTTTGCTTGTTTTGTAACTTATTTGGCTCTTTGAGACGTAACGTTTTCATTTTTACTAAATTGTAAAAGTTTTCTGAAATGGTACCCATCACTTAACATTAAAATAGTGTTGCTCACGATAAGTATTGTTATTCATTCATTGAACCATTCATTCAGTACTCATTTTTAAAAACACTCTCTGTGTGCTAGGTAAGCTCTGTCCTCTGTCCTGAGGAGGAGAATATGAACACATGGCCCCTTGGCCATCCATGTCATCTCTGAGGTGCTGTGGGCTGAGCACAGTATTTCCTAACCCAGTCTAGAGTTAAGGGCCTCAGTAGGAGATGAAAGTTCCCTGAGAAGTGTTTCAAAGTCAAATAGGATCTGGCCAAATTGTATGGAATTGAGAGGTGATTCCATCACAGAAGGTTGAGGAGTGAGCTCCGCCCACTCTGGGACCAGTGGGTAGACCAGTAGTCTGGAACACAGATTTGAGGTATAATGAGGAGTCACAGCCCACCTCCTAAAAAAGTCTTTGATCATTTTTAGAAATTTGAAGATTATCTAAAGGATCTTGAAAAGATTTTAAGAACTCAGAGCAGCAGACAGATTTACATTCTTTAAGGATTCCTCTGGAAGCAGAGTGGAAAATGGATTAGTGTCGTCCAGACCAGAAATCCCTAGAGTACTGAGGAATACAGAAGCCACAGCCCTTGGTTCCTCAGGCCCTTTGCTATTGTCTTTGAAGTGCAAAATGATCACTGGTTGCATGTTTATTTAGTTCTTGTTACATGCAACATGCCTTGATAGGTGAAGTTAAGAAGTCAAAGGACTATTAATTCCTGCCTTCAAGACCTATAGAGTCTACTTGGGAAGACCGATAAAAGCATAATATATAGCGTAGAGTGTTTTAATAGCTTGCAGGGTATTTTCACATATAGTGTTGTTGTTGTTGTTGTTGTTTGATCCTCTAAATGATTGTGGTATAGCAAATCATTGCAACTCATATTTACCTAATGAAAAAAGTATAGCCCAGAGTAAGCCTGTTTGTATTGAAGCTACAGCACCAACCAAGGTCTTTAGATCACTAGGCCTGAGATCTTGACACTGTACCACCTTTTTTCCCTTGATAAACAGTGATGCAATAATTGAGTAACTGTGTAAGATGAAATATGTGAGAATGCATAGTATATGATTCCTTGTCAGATAACTTAGGTAGACAAAGATGAGTTGGTGATTTTGGAGAAGAATTGACAACTCTTTTTTTTCCTGAAGGACTATTTGTTTCTAGATGGAGCAGGAAGATAATTCTTGGGTACAGAAGTGGTTGACACAATGTGCCCGAGGGTCCTTGCAGTGGAAATAGGGGAGACCTGGAATTATCAGTTGGATCCACTGGTGAAGAACTTGAATATCAAGATTAAAACATATAGCTATCCTAAAAAAAGAAGTGACCACAAGAGCTTAGAGAGATATAATTAGGCAAAAGAACTCAGTAATGGCTTCTGAAATGAATGGGCAGGTGATATATCGTGTCAGGGCAGTTAGAAAAAGATTACAGTGGGACCAGTGTGGTGCCTCCCTATGCCAGAGCCCACTCTCCTTCTTCATTTCTGTTCTCTTTTGTGTTCCCCTAATTCTCACTTTTTCATTCCACATCCCTTCAGTGCTTGTGATGCCAAAGATAGTTTTCCTTAGCCCACTAATTCCCAATCATCTTCTTCTCTTGCCTTTCCATAAGTTTGACATCCAGTTCAATTAAATATTTCGCTGTTCTTTAGTAGTCATGATTCTCATACATTAGAAGTCTGCAAACTCTTGAAAGACACTTCTACTTCTTTTCACATCCTTGGGGCTTTACTTGCTTTTCTTTTCATGTCGCATCACCTTTTTCTGGGTCTGGCTTACTTTCCATCACCCCAGGTAGTTTTCCTGCTACTCTGTTCTGAACTTCATCAGCATTTAGGATATGTGCATTTTGAATGATTTTTTTTTAACCCTAGGTGAATTAGTTGGCAGTTGTCCAATATGTGTATCCTTTTTTCCTCTTCTTTCCTTTTTTTCTAATCTACTACATACCTCAGGCTGAGTGCCTAAGTCTCACACACAGTTTAAAGGCCCTGCAATATTTTATGCTGTTTAATCCTCATTTCAAAATCCCTACCAAAGGGACCAATCTTGGTCTAATCCTGCATTAACCTTTTCAGTGCTCTGTTACATAGCTCTTTACATTTGGAAGTTTCTAGATGTATCTTCATCTTTATCATCATCTTTTATTAAAATACGTTTCTCTTCGAAAGCTGCACCTGACTGTCTTTTGAAAACTTTTTCAGAATGGCGAAACTTCTTTACCTCAGTCCTCAGATAAGAGAAACTATTAAATAAAATGCACAGACTTGTAAGAGACAGCTCCTTAAGTAACATAATATATTCACAGCCCTGCCATATAACCATAGCATCAGGGTATAGAGTGAGAGAGCTACTTATAGTATTTCTGCAGTTAATGCTTTGCTGCCTGTTACATTTCTTTTCATTTCCAGCTTCACTCGTGGGCCTCTGGTTGCTAGTGTGCTTAATATGGACATTATCTAGTGAAAATGCCACATTTCATGATGTTGGAACAAAGTTTCACCATAATTGCCTTTGAAATACATTCACAGCTGTACATTTGCAACTCAGTATCTCCCTAACTTGTGGCAAGGCCACAAAAACAGCAGTTCAATGAAAGTAAGAGAAGAAAAAAAGTCTCTAGCTCACATGCTCATCATGATTTATAGAGTTGGGCAATTAAGCAAAATACAAAAATGCTAATTTTATTAATAGTGTTAGCCTTGGGACATAAACTCATAAGGAATGTTATCTGCTCAGGACAAAACACAATGCTATATGCAAAATGTTTACTGTTTGGTTCTATAAAACGTTGTGGTTTCAGTAGAATAGTAGTATATTAGTTTTGCTCCCCCAGACTCCTTGGTATAATTGTTGGCTTGATGTTGAGAAAGAAGATTACAAAATGTTAGGAGGAAAGAAACTAGAAACTTCAGGCACAGACTTACAGAATCATAGACATATATAAATATAAATATATAAACAAGAGGCGCCCCACTAGCCAAGCCCTCACAGGGAGTAGGGAGACTCCTTGTTTATTTCTATGTGGAAGGCAAAGCAACTGAGTAGAATTTGAATATGACTAAATCCAACCACTTAGGTAACTGTCTGCATTCCTATAAAGCAATAGCCGAAGTTAATCTGCTTGTCGTGCACTTTCCTTTATGATCCCAGCAAGTCCAACATTCTGGAAGCAAATGTGGTATTTACCATAATCCATGAAAGGAAAATGCCAGGGCTAAAAATACAAAAATAGAACAAATGTAAAACACTGCTGTTGCTCAAGTTTTGTAATTGCTCTATAAGCAAGTCTCAGGCATCTGTGTGGCAGAGATACTTTTATGTATCATTGAAAGCGCTGGCTGCACTTCAGATAGGCTTGGGGGGGCTCGAGGAGCTTCTGGGGAATCTGCTTTGTACTAACAAGCAGACAGCATTGGGTTGGATGTAGGGACTCCCACGTTCGAAGGCGTGATTGCTGGGGAGTGATTCCATTTGGGAATCAGGTAAAATTGTGTGCACAGAACCAGTTGGCAGGGTGGAGATATTCAAGAGTACAGTTGCACTGGGAAATCTTTATTGTCAAACCAGCTATGCTGAAGGTGGGTGGGGATGCTGAAGGCAGGAATTAAAGAGAGGAAGTGAGCCCTAGGCAGGTGCCTCCTGACTGCCAAAACCTACCTAGGTCACAACAGTTGTCCCAGCTCACACACAGTACTTAAAACCCATTCAGGCCTCAGGTAGTACCTAAGAAGTTGCATAATGTTGTCTTCCTTTAGCATCATTATCGTTGTTGATTAAGCTTCATTTGGCATTCTGGGCGCTTAGGATCTTGTTAGACGATGTGGCTGCCGTTTAAAATACTGCTTCTATCTGCTGCTGCTTACCTTGTATAAGAAATAATTATTCCTTACTCATTTATGTCTTTATTTTTATATGTTGTTTGGCGGGGGTCACATTTCATTCTTTTTCCATGTTTGTATCCCCTTATTGCAGCACATTTGTTGATTTTTGTTTGTTTGGTTGGTTATTCATTTGTTTGCTTGCTTGCTTGTTTGTTTGGGGAGTGCATGTGCAGGAAATTGAAACCAGGTCTCCTGCATGGCAGGTGGGAATTCTACCACTGAACTACATTTGCACCCCCTCATTTATGCTTTTTTTGTTCAGCTCTCAGATATTACTTTATCAAGCAACATTTTGAGAGCCCCTATGCTTTCTCCAAGCGCTATTAAATATTTTAAATATCTCATTTGATTCTCATGGTAGCCTAGAGAAGCCTTGTTCAATTTACTGCCCAAAGATGTGGGAGTCCCAGTAACTTGCCCAGGACCACATAGCATTAGAGTTGCTGAACTCCGTTTTGAATTCAGATCTGGCTAACATCAAATCCCCCTTCCCCTTTGTCCCATTCATTACCCTCCCTAAAAATGTTTTGTGGTATTTTATAGGCACTCAATACTTTTTGAATGACTGAATCAAATAACGTACCTTAGTAGTATTATTTTACATTGTTTGTATGAGAATTTTCCAAAAGTACTCAAAATGTAACTAATCAAGTTAATTACCTTGGCATCTGTTTTTTTTTTTCTTAAATATTTTATTTTGAAATAATTCAACCTTACCGGACAGTAGTAAAAATAGTACAGGGCGGGCCACGGTGGCTCAGCAGGCAAGAACGCTTGCCTGCCATGCCAGAGGACCCGGGTTCGGTTCCTGGTGCCTGTCCATGTATAAAAAAAAAAAAAAAATAGTACAGAATCCATACAGAGAACTCCAACATAACCCCTCCCCAAATACCCAGACCTCCCCCACCCAATTTTAACATTTTGCCACATTTGCTCTATCATTCTGATAAAAGAAAAACTTTTCATGCAATTTAGACTCTTTATTGAGTGATTTAATATAGCAGCAACCCATTCAGAAAGTAGAGGAGGAAGCAGGCAGCTTTTCTAGGGTGAATATGGAAGTGAGGAGATGCTCCGACTGGTTGACATTGTTTCCATTTTACTTAGGAGGGCCTCACGCAGCGGGGAGCAGATACACACTGATCAGTGTGGTATGCTCGTCCATTCTGATAAGCTGTCTCCACTCGACTCATCACCAGTGTTGTCTATCAGCAACCCTGAAGAATGTGCTCTGTTTTCTCAGAAAAGCCCTGTAGGTCATTTGTTTTTGTCTTCTGGGAAACTCCTCAGAAAGAGATCTTCTCTTGGCCATAGCCAAAGCAGGTGGCTATTTTATTTACTAAACAGTTCTGTCTATCCATGCATCCATCCATCTATCTATCACCTATCAATCCATCTATTTTTTATCTTCTAGACATTTGCAGGTAGACTGTATCCACCATCCTCCATGAACACATAATACTTCCATGTACATTTCCTAACAACAAGGATATTCTTAAGCACAAGGATATTCAGTTAAGGGAACAGTCTTAAGTTTACAGTTATCATGTTCAAGAAATTTAACATTAATATAAACTTCAGTGTTTATTTTCCAATTTTTCCGTATGTTCTAATAATATCCTTTTGAGCTTTTTCTCCTCCATGATCAGATTCAGTCCAGGATCATGTATTGTGTTTTATTGTCACTGTCCCATTACTTGCTGGGGTTTCTACACACATACCCTAAAAATAAAATGGATAAAATAAAGAATGATACTAACTATGTTTGGGGTCTGAACAATTAAATCTTCATAATCAAAAACACATAAAACCTTTTTGTTACACTCTAAGCAAGAATCTATTTCCCTTCCCCCTTTATTCTCACCCCATGTGTGGCCTTTGTATCTGCTAATTCCACCTTAGCTGATTGAAGGAACTGGCACTTAACTAAACTCATTCCCTGGTACCCTGACAGCCACATGCTCTACCTGTGAATTGCTGCCCTCCATGTTTCTAAATAGCGGAATCCTTCCTACAATTGAAGAGGTCTTTCCTGAACTCGCTCTCTGTGGCCAGAGGCTCCTTGATTTTCCATGTGATCAGATGACTCATCTTCCTTTCCCAGCCCACAGCCACACCACATCCCTGACAGTGTCTGTCCACAGACGATCAACTGTACCTGATCTCTCTGGTACCTCTGAAATGAAGAATAAAGGCAGGTCAGCAGGGAAACAGGGGGCCAGCATGAAGGCATAGTCATCATGGCACATGATGACACAATTAGATTAGAATGGATGTGTTTATTTGAAAGAAGAGCTGATTTGGTAAATGTAGTTACCCGCATTGATATTGGGATTACATGGTGCCTTAAAAAATATGAAAAGCCATTAGAATTAGAATGAATTATTAGTCTTCCTATTTATCTAATCTGTCTCTCAATCTTCATCTGTCTGCCCCATCCATCAGTCCATTCATTCCAGTCAACCCTTATATGTACCAGCCTCTCTGCTTAGGCACAAAGCAGACAAAAATACACCAGGGTGGTGGCCACAAGAGTTAAAAGGCACCAATGGATTCACCAGGTTTTTGTTTTGCAAATGATGACTTTGGGGAGAAGAATTCCAACTTTTCATATACTTTGGCTCCATGCTCTGGGCTGAACGAGTCAGGAAAGTCTCATTTGAGTTTTTTCCTAAATGTTTACAGAACTCTTGCTTTAAGATTGGTAGACTTAGAGTTAGAAGTAATTAAAAACCAATGCTACTTCTCTCCTTTTTTGTTTCTTTTAATATGATGAGCCCCAAGAGCTTCTCTAGTCATTAAAAAATAAAATGCTTGTGCAAAGCTTGCCCCCATAAGCCTTTTTGAGTGTGGCTCCATGCATATAAAGCAGGATGTCTTCTTAAGCTGGGTAAGGCTGTTAAAATGATTGGGTTCAGTGTTTCTTAATAACGTGGCAAGAAGATGCCAGGCAAGTGGATTTCCCTTATATCAAATGGAGAAAATAAGTCATAGGAACATATATAATCACTATTTGCTAATTTTATTATTAGGAGAGACTGGCTCTGAATAGAATGATCTCCATGGTGTAGAGTGGAGATTTCCAGTTATTGTTTCACTTTGAAAATTCTTTTTGTGAGCACCCGACCACAGGTCTGTAAAATCACCCAGCAGAACCATGCTGGGGGTGTGGGAGAGGTGCTGGGGTTAGGACCTACCCATGTGAGCCATCTTTCCTTCCAGCAGGGGCAATGGGCACAGCAGGGAAGGTGGGTTTCCTTTCCCTGGGACCCTCATCAGAAGGAGGATTTCTCTGGCTGTGGCAGGGAAACAGTATACATATGTCAGGGCAAGATAAATTTAATGTTGAAAGAGTTCTAGAAGTTTAACCCCATCCAAAATGCCAATAAAGAGGCTCTTGTTTATTTGTGTAAGTTAAACAGTAGTAAAAATTGGGTCATCAAGAATGGGCTCCTATTGTCTTTCTAAATGTGGACATTAAAAGACCCCTGGCATGAACATGAATAGAGTGGAAGGTGTTCTGATCATCCTAAAATTGGTATAAATTGTGCATTGCTCATACTCTGCCAGAGGTAGTCCCTGCTCTTGTTTACCCAGTGGAAGGAATTGCTTTTGCTGACTAGTCTAGAATAGGCGAAGTGTAAATATTCAAGATGAGTTTTGCCCAATATGCTTTCTCCTATCTTTAACCAACAGAAATATAGGGTTGTAAATAATTGAAGCTGATACCCATCCAGTGGCAGAGACATATATGAATTTTAATTCAAGTCAAGGACAGTTGATATTTCGGCTGGCTGGCCAAGCGATACACCTTTTATATTTGGGGCTAAAATAGCATTGTGCCCTTCCTAATTCTTGCGATGCTTGGCTTCCTAAAATCACCATCTTGATTTAGATTAAGGACCCATTTGAAGTAGTTTTAATAATGTATGGTTTTGTACCTAAGTGGCTCCTTAATTTATTTCACCATTATTCTCTGTCAGGGTTTTGAATGTTTTTGTTAATTAAAGAAAAAAACAAAAAGGCAGCAATATCTTACTCCAGCCAGCCAAGCAAGTTGCACTTGTTATCATCGATTGGTTGTCACAGAAACAAAACCAAAAATCAAAACAATCCTCAACTGTTACTGGGCTTTTTCCTCCTTCACACAAGTAGTCACGTCAGACCTGCTCAGGCAGGCCTTGGAATAACCTGTCAGTGTTGCCCCTGTAAATCTCTGGGTTCAGAGGTGAACTGTCTCCTAGGAGGACCCACTTCCAAGAGGAACCTTATTACATGTGCGGTCCCTGCCGCCCGAACCTAAATTACTGACCTGCATATTCAGAAGGCCCCTTGCCGTCATCAGCAGATACCATTTTATTTTCCCACACGGCTGAACCCGCAGAACCCTAGGTTTTAGGTCATCTAGGGGAAAGTCCCGGTGGCCAAATCCTTTCTGTGCCTTCGGTGCGCGTGAACGCCAGCCCTGCGGTGGAAGGACCGTTGCAGAAGCTCTGTCCAGAATGGCCGCAGGGGCAGGGCACGTTGGGGGCGTGGCTTCAGGACACACCTGGCGTTCCTGTTATTTCTAAACCTTCCCGTGTTCGGTGCTCGGCTCTCTCTGCTCCTTGCCTGCCCTGGGGGATGCTGAGATGGGATCGCGGCTAGCTGCCCTGAGAGCTCACCCGCTCCGGATTGCTCCTGAAGCCCTCTGTGTGGGGCTCACAGACCAGCTCATCCCGAAGCGTGTGTGTAATTGCGGGCACAGCCTCAGGAAGTTGCCTCATCACCTTCACACTCACCTCGCCTCTACCCTGTTTAAGGTGTTTATTATCCATTCAGGTCTACCTCTCATCAGCCAGTCTCCAGAAATCCTAATGCCTTTCTGTCGTTAAATAGGTTCATAATTATGCACAGAGAAAGCCTCGCCCAGTTCAGTTTCCCAGGGAAAATATGATTTCCAAAACTGATTCCATACGACCCTGGGAGGGGAATTAAAAGCATTTCCATCGCGATTTGGGCGGTTGTTTTTTTAAAGTCTCCCTTTCATCTTGTCCTTAATGAGTTTTGGGGTTTCAGCATCAGTAAGGGTTTCTGTTTCATTATCGCGTTCAGGAAAAGTAAGACATAGATCCTTCCGAGTAGCTTTGCCTCCTCTCATTCAGCCCTGCTGAGAAAATACAGATTGATTGTGATTTTCAAAATGAACATGGATCTAAAGGCGCAATCACAGGCCTCACCCTTTCGATGGTTTACAGCTTTTACTATTTGGGCATCACGACAAACTTTCTGACGCTGTGTGTGACACACAGCAAGACACTAGCTCTTAGATAAACAGGAGCCAGCGCCTCCTAACCCGGGAACCTGCTGCTTTGGGAAGGCTGCTTTCAGAGCGGCGTTTTAATGACTCCACGAATAAGGTTAATTCTTACTCTTCCGTTCGTTCAATATGATTGCCTGTAAAAAACAACATACACACCTAAAATGTGGAAGGTGCTTATGACATCTCTCAAAGGGGAGGGTTGTTGCGCTGTCACTTAACAGCCTTCATCATCTGTCCCTGCCTTCTCACCAGCAGAGTTGGATCTGCCTGGGTAGTCAGACCTCTCGACATTAAAACAACAGCAACAGCACAAGAACAAAAAACCTAAGCACTTTCTCTTCCATCTCTCACTTTTGAACTCACTATTAAAGGATGATCATCTCCTATTTATTTCCCACGTGGCTAACTCCCTTCTCTTTAAGAAGTCTATTTAGCAAATACTGTCAATTCAGGAAAATTATGATTGTAATTTTGGTTGTCCCAGTTTCGAGTTGTCATTTTACAGTTGAGGAACTATAGCAATAGCTTGGGGTCATGGTTATTAAGAATAACAGTAATTATTTCAATAATTTAAAATCCCCACAGTAATACTTGCAGGTGACTTTTTCCCACCACCTCATGCTGCAAAACCCACCTACGAGATGATGTGGGATCATAAGAAGTTTCAACAGGAGCAAAAGTAAATGAAGCACATTAGTGCGTAGAGAACTCCTAAAAGAATGAGGTTATTTAACCCTCTGGAGTTGCTCCTGGCTAGGGCTTACTGTTTATAATCTCTTTGTTTCCAGGGCCCTGTGGGTTCCTTGCCCAGTTTTCAGTAACATAGTATTGGACCTTGATTTACAGCTGAAAAGTTTCCAACCCTGAATGACATATTCCCAATTGGGTTATTGAATTTAAACCTCACAGCTTTTCCTGTATACTCCCTAGGATCAGATGAACACTTTGGCTCTAAAAGACTCATATTGCTGGTGCCTTGGCTCTTTTTTTGTATGCGTTTCAGTTATTTTTCCCTCCATTTCTCTTTGCATGAGTGGGATAATAGGAAAAGAGCCCAATAGCCTGAGAGTAGGTGACCCTCGTGCAGGGGCTTTTTGTTGTTGTGGTTTTCATTGTTGATAGTTTTTAGTTTCCTCGTTCTGTCTTCTTTCATTTCACCTTGGAGATCAGTCTGAAAGCAGTCTGTCAGGCAAGGATGAATTCATTCCTCCCAGCTGAATGAGGTGGGCAGGATTCTGAATTCTAGAGTCCTGGCAGGGCCTGACTTCTGCAGGAGGTACCCAGGACGTGCACAGCGGGGACTGTGGATGGGAGGCCCACAGGAGAGCAAGAGACTCTTCTGCCCCAGGGGCTGAGATGTAACCTAAGAGGAGGTTTGAGGCTGTTTCTTCTGGTCCAAATTTTAACCTAGATGGCTGGGGCCTCACATCCTCACGGGGGCACTGAATGAAGGAGGAAAGCAGGCAGGTAAAGGCTCTGAGGAGGACAAGGCTAGCCTTTCTCCTAAGAACTTCTGAATTAAGCCATTCTTTCATTTCCCATCTTCTCCGGGACCCACTTATGCTAGATCTTGCTTCTGAGTGGGAGGCACACCCAGGAACCCTGCACCAGCCATGTGGGGCTACCCAAGAGCTTTCCAAAGAGAGAAGGAAACACTGCATGGGAAAACAAGAACTGTAGCCTCTTCCAGAGCTACAGGATTAGTTCTTCCCCTAGCACTATGGCCCAGTTATGTCCTAGACCTTGGGTCCAACCCCCATGAGTCACCCTCTGAAGAGCAGTTGGGGGAAATGGGAAGGGCCCAGAGGCTAAGGAGTTGGGAAGGGGAAGAATCGAGCAGCCAGTTCCCAGTGTGCAGACAGCCAAAAAAGTTCATCTGCCTCGCCCCGGATAAGCGTAGTCATGTAGTCATGTCAGAAGGCTCATAAACAAAAGAACATGATGCTGCCTTGTTTAGGACCCCAAATGCTAGATCGCACAGGGTGTCACTGAACGACAAGAACTTGAGGGTGGAGTGACCACGCTTTATTCATCACTGTGTTCCAAACGCAGCTCCTGGCACAAGGGGGGCCCTCAGTATACGGTTGTTAGACAAATGAAGGAAAAATATGGTGGACATTTTTTTTTTTCCAGGCAAATGATGTAAATAATAATGATCACCCTGCAGGACTAAATGGGTATGATTTTACAGAAGCTAATATGTACAGGTCTTTCTTTTATCTTTCTGGAAAGACTTTGATTTGCTCAGTGATCGATTTTCAGAGTCCTGAAGAATGCTCTTGAGCAAGGCATGAAAGTTTTGTTCCATCCTAAGTTGTCTTTTCAAAATAAAAGGAAATTTATTTTTCCTTCAATTTCTTTTTGTAGAGCCTCATCTTGAACTGTGCTGTAGCTCAAAATTATATAGTCTCAATCTGTATATTCAGAATACATCAAATTTTACTAAATTCAAGGTTGCCAGGTACTCTGACTTGCCAGGTACTTCCTGGTAAAATTGCAGGGCACAGGCTTGGCTGTAGACAGGTGAAGAAGGACTAGATTCTGGAAACCCAATTATAGCTAGCCAGCAGCCTGGAGAAGAGGGATAGTGAGCTCCTAGTTTCCCAAAAGAAAAACAGATGACTTTAACCACATTATAAGAAAAAATGCTGCCTATCACTGGTCGAAAGTAAGGCATTTCTGAGTGTCAGCCAAAGCATCTTTAGAGGCACCTAATTTTCCCAATAGATCAGTAAGTACCTTTTCCTCCTTCTTCAGTTTGACCCACCAAACTTAAGCCAATCTAGAGGGATCTTTCCCTCTCTCTATTAAATATAGATAGAAAGATAGGTAGATAAATAGATATTTAATTTTTAATATTCTTGTTCAGTTTTTTGACAGGTTGTACATATGCTAATGGAATAAGTTTATTATTTGAAGCACAGAGCTGCTTGTCACCGAAGCTTCATTAATGCTGTTATCACCGCCTGACATTTATCTTATAATTTTCTAGCGCTGACTGTTGTGTCTCCATGGAAACCCAAATTGCAATTGAAACAAGTATGATAATAAAGGCATCCATCGAGATTGACAGCATGCAAAGCCTGGTTGCATTTGTGTATATTCCTTCAGTGGCTACAGCCGGAGAGAGAGAGAGAGAGAGAGAGAATGTGCGCTCTGGGTGTTGAGGATTAACTCTCTTGGGTCATATCTGACCTACTTATCTGGCAAGTTTACCACCACATCTTTGGTTCTGATGTTAGCAATAATGTCACTAATTTTGACTGGAATCATCACAGTGCATTACAAGTATTGTATGTAAAAATTAGCTGTAAAAAAAAAAAGGAAAGAAGAAAAGTAGGAACTGCCAAAAAAAAAAAAAAATTAACCATGATCTAATTTGGATCCAAAAGAAAATTATTTCTAGATGATTTTGACACTGTGTGAATGCTGACCAGTCCTTGAACTGTTCAGGTTTAGGTGTTTGCACAGGACACTCTTTGGGGAGGGGAGAAACCACAGATGTGTATTACCCCCCCTACTTTATATCGCAGAACCTGTTCTCCGTTAAGTTCACAACTTGTCATCAATTTGGTTGGTGCCTCAAAGCAAGGAGTCATGAAACTGGAGTAGGTCCAGAGTGAATTAATCTGAAATTAATTTGATTCTGAAAGACTCCATCTGGCTGTGTTTGGGAAAGGCACTTAGACAGATATATAAACAAATGATCATCTGTATTAATTGTGCCAGATGTAGTGTCAAAAAATGAAGAAATGGTTTAAAAATCAACTATGGGGAATTTTGATATAATGATATTCAGTTTCTTACAATAACAACTATAATAATTTAGCACATAATCCTATTTCTATACTTATTTGTTTAGGGAGTTAAATCTGATGGTGTGTTTTTTTTTAAGAAACAAGCAAATTAGATGTCAAAGCCTATTCAAATTGGTGATTTAAGATGCTAAATGTAATTTATGACATGCTGAGAGAGTGGGTTTCTGAATCAAAATGTGTCGTTTGCTATTGATTTCATCTTAAAAGGTAATTTAGGAATTTAAAAACTAGCAAAGTGTAATGTCATTTGGACTTTTCCTTTTGAAATGTGGCTTTGTAGCATGGCAAACTTGTGTTTTTATATCATTGGGAAACATACATGATAAAGTGACACATGCCTAGGATTCTTGAAGTCTTTTTTTCAGTAATTATAAGAACTTGGCTGTGTTCTTTTCTCTTTTTACCTTTTCAAATTTCTTTGAACAGGCTGAGTCAAATGTCTTGTATTGCTCTCTAGGAATTTAATGCAATCTCATTGTTTTTTGTTATGGCTGGACAGAAAGGTTCTAGAAAACTCATGGTTAGTCCCTTTAAAGGTAGCATGGCAGTCTAATTTATTTGGTGCCTTTAAGTTCTTATTTTCAAACCTCAACTACTGTCTTGTGTGATGGCTTGAAGAGAAAGAATTAAAGTTTATCATGTTGATCAGTGAACCATCACAGGCTACCTCGTTTTATTGCACCTACCTTATTGGGCTTCACAGATACCGCATTTTTGCAAGTTGGTGTTTTGTGGCCACCCTGCAACAAGCAAAGCTGTTGCTTTGTACCATTTTTCCAAAAGTGTGTGCTCATTTTGTGTCTCTCTGTCACATTTTGGTAATTCTCATGATATTTCAGACTTTTCCATTATTATTATTATTATATCTACTATGGTGATCTTTGATGTAACTGTTTTGGGGCACCACAAACCACACACATGTAAGACGGTGGGCTTAATTGATAAATATATGTGTTCCAACTGCTCCACTGACTGGCCAATCCCCCATGTCTCTCCCTCTCCTCCAGTCATCCTATTCCCTGAGACACAACAGTTTTGAAATTAGGCCAATTAATACCCCTACAATGGACTCTGTGTGTTCAAGTGAAAGGAAAAACCACACATCTCTCACTTCAAAGCAAAAGCTAGAAATGATTAAGCTCAGTAAAAAAGGCATGTCGAAATCCAGATAGGTCAAAAGCTAGGCCTCTTGTGCCAAACAGCCAAGTTCTTGAAGGAAATGAAAACTGCTACTCCAGTGAACACATGAATGATAAGAAATTGAAATAGCCTTATGGCCGAGATGAGGAAAGTTTTAGTGCTCTGGATAAAAGATCAAACCAGCACAACATTCCTTCAAGCCAAAGCCTGATCCAGAACAAGGGCCTAACTCTCTTCCAGTCTATGAAGGCTGTGGGAAATGAGGAAGCTGCAGGAGAAAAGTTTGAAGTGAGCAGAGGTTGGTTGATGAGGTTTAAGGAAAGAAGCCACCTCTGTAACATAGCACTGCGAGGTGAAGCAGGAAGTGCTGTTGTAGAAGCTACAGCAAGTTATATCCAGAAGATTAGCTAAAATAATTGCTGAAGGTGTTCACACTAAAGAATAGCTTTTCATGGTGGATGAAACAGCCGTCCATGGGAAGATGATACTATCTAGGACTTTCCTAGCTAGAGAGAAGTCAGTGTCTGGCTTCAAAATTTCAAAGGACGGGTTGACTCTTGTTAGGGGCTACTGCAGCTGGTGACTTGAAGTTGAAGCCACTGCTCATGTCCTATTCTGAAAATCCTAGGACCCTTAAGAATTATGTAAAATCAACTCAGCCTGTGCTCTAGAAATGAAACAACAAAGCCTGGATGACAGCACATCTGTTTACAGCATGGTTTCCTGAATATTTTAAGCCCACTATTGACATCAACTACTCAGAAAACAAGACTCCTTTCAAAATATTACTGCTCATTAATTAAGCACCTGGTCACCCAAAAGGTATGATAGAGAGGTACAATGAAATTAGTGTTGTTTTCATGCCTGCTGACACATTCTGCAGCCTATGGATCAAAGAGTCATTTAGACTTTCATGTCTTATTATTTAAGAAATACATTTCATAAAGCTATAGCTGCCATAGATAATGATTCCTCTGATGGATCTGGGCAAAGTAAATTGAAAACCTTCTGGAAAGGAGTCCCCATTCTAGATGCCATTAAGAATATTCATGATTCATGGGAGGAGGTCAAAATATCAACATTCACAGGAGTTTGGAAGAAATTGATTGCAACCCTCATGGATGACTTTGAGAGGTTCAAGACTCCAGTGGAGGAAGTAACTGTGGTATGGTAGGAATACCAAGAGAACTGTGATTAGAAATGGAGCCTCAAGGTATGACTGAATTGCTATAATCTTATTTTAAAAATTGAATGGATGAGGAGTTGCTTCTTATAGTTGAGCAAAGAAAGTGGTTTCTTGGGATGGAATCTACTCCTGGTGAAGATACTCTGAACATTACTGAAATGACAACAAAGAATTTGGAATATAACATCAACTAGTTAGTTGATAAAGCAGTGGCAAGGTTTGAGAGGAATGACTCCAATTTTGAAAGAAATTCTACTGTAGATAAAATGCTATCAAACAGCATCGCATGCTACAGAGAAATCTTTTGTGAGAGTCCATCCATGCTGCGAGCTTCATTATTGTCTTATGTTAAGAATTGCCACTGTCGCCCCAGCATTTAGCACCCACCATCCTGATCAGTCAGTGGCCATCAACATTGAGGCAAGATCTTCCACCAGCAAAAAGATTGTGACATGCTAAAGGCTCAGATGATGTTTGGCATTTTTTAGCAATCAAGTATTTTAAATGAAGGGATGTGCATTGTTTTCTTTTGGACATAAGGCTATTACACAGTTGATAGATTATACTGAAAACTTAACTTGTATATGCACTGGGAAGCCACAAATTTCATGTGACTTGCTTTATTGCAGTATTTGCTTTTGTGAGATGGTCTGGAACTGAACCCACAATATCTCCAAGGTATGCCTTGTATTTACTTTGAAAAAAGAAACTCCTAAAAGGAAACAGCTCATTCTTCTCCATGTTTTCCACTTATCAACCTCATGGTCCCCAGCCTAAACAACAACAACAAGCATTATCAGTGTGTCAAAATAGAGTAGAATCCTTATATAGTAAAAGTTAACCTAAAAAGTTCAAAAATCTGGGCAAAATCAATTGCTGCATTTGTTTACAATAAATCAAATGGGACATATATCCTGCAGTTTGGTACTCAGTGAGGCTTTAGATTAAGAAGTTAAAATTCTAGTTATCTGAATTCTTGAATGTGTTGGTCAGATTAGTTAAATTGCCAGTATAAGTTGAAAGCTTGTCCTTTAAGGTACCAAATTATCTTTATCCCATATTGATGGAATTCTTCTTAAAATAAATTTTATATTTGCCTTAATAACAGAATTTATTGAGTATGACCCTTTAAATGAGACAAGATTGTCATTATAGAAATTAATTGTTCTGCAGAGCTGCTGTCCTGGGATCTAGTGGAGAATTGGCTGACCTGACTTAAAAGTGCTTAGGTCACTTTAAAACTGCTGTGCCTTTGAGCTTCTCAGGTCTACCAGATGTCCCTCCATGGGCCCACCTATTGCAAACCCTCTCTCGTTCTTGCTACTTCTAAGCTCCAACTTCTCTGAAATGCAGATGACCTTGGCTGTGGAAAAACCAACATAAAATAAGATATTTTTGAGGAACTGATTAATAAGTTTTCTGAAGGGTTTTTTTTAAAGGCATCTGTGTCAGGGTGGGATCTCTGTTGACATATGTTTTGGCTGTTTCGTGGTCATTTTGGTCTTAATCCTATTGCTGGCATCTCCTGAACATAGAAATGTGAAGGTATTATCAATGAAAAACAATGTACCTTAAATTAATCGTTTGATAGTGTACAGAAATAAATATCTTTCTTCACAATCGAGTCTGTTTTCTGATCTAAACTTCTGTCATTAATGTGATATAATTAGTTCCCCTTTACTGTCAGCTTTTGATTTCCCACCTCAGTGGAAGGAAACAGTGGCATTAAAAATCTCCAAAGCATTTATATCCAACTTCATACTGCTGTCTGCCTTCCTGAGGCCAGAGGAATGACTAGACATCATCTAACAGCAGACAGGTTGGTCAAAAGCAGGTTGAGAAGAGACCAGACTGAGATTAAATTTTGCCATTGAGAAATGATAAAATGAATAATGAATGGACAGATAGTCAATATTTAATAGAAAGATGGGCGGAGTTCTGCATGCCACATAAGCACAAAGGTCAGCCAAGTCTTTGTACTTTAGTCCAAAGTAGGAGAACCCACTGAGCGATTTTGCAGCAGCTCAGGCACGAGAAGAGAATAGAGTTAGGCCAGTGGCTCTGCAGAGACAGGGGGCCCAGCACGCCTTTAAGGAGCAAAGTAGGCATGAATTGGCCACTAATCAGCACATGATATCAAGACTGAGATTTCATAGAACAGTACTAATTGAGCAGCATAGTTCTTTGTAATAGTGTGGCCAGTTGTATAATTTGTGTGATTTAATTTGTACAACTGACCCCCTTACTTAAAATTGCAACCCTGCACCCAACATGCTCTCTCTGCCTTCTGTGCTTTATTTCTCTCCATTGCAAGTGACTGTATCTAATATGCAATAAAATTTATGTATTTTGTGCCCCTCCTATAGAGTATAGGTTCCTCAAGGACTATTTGACCCCCATATTATTTATTACTGCATTCCCCAACCCCTCCAATAATGCCTGGGTTGTCGAGACACTTCATAAATATTTATTGAATTAATAACTGAATAAGATATGATCTCCATCACTGTTTTGCCATACACCTGGTTGGAGGTTCAGTCAGCTATTGCTTCTTTACATTCAGGGGTTAGACAAGCTGTGCGGCTGTATTTTGTGCCTGCCCTTGGTAAGACATGGTTCCTGTTGCTGAAGGGAAATTTTGAGCCAGTAAGAAAAACAAGGAAGTTGAACTTGAAACCTCATTGGAGGAAAAGAAGGCAGGAAACACTTATTTTTAGATCACTGAATCTGAGTTGGTGCCAGAGCATTCTTTAGGCTTGGACATACATAATATCAGATTAGAGTTGGATGGTAGTGGCCAGGGAAGTTATTGTAATAGAAAAGGTAGTGAAGGACAGGAGTGCTGGGGAGGGGCTCAGCTCTTCAGAGGAGTCAGTGGACAGCGAGGAAGTGAAGGGTGGGAAAACAAGAAAACTGCACAGTGGGCCCCCGTCTGTGCCATTTCAAATGGGGGTGGGAGGAAGCGGGACTGTGGTCCTTGTGGGCTTGGGCCGGTCAAATCCGTGGTCATCGTCTACCATGTTCTGGGACTCGGGTTCGTCTCCAAGGTGGCAGTTCTCAAATACACACTCAGGACGGAAGCTGTTTTCCCTGAGGTCCTCTCACCGTCCTTGCGCCTCCTCCTCCTGCTCTTTTTTTTTTTAAATCTCACTGCCAGATAAGAGAAACAGTACGGCTGATTATCCTTTGACTCTAATATCCTTAGACTCTAATATCCTTTGATTCTGGCACTGAGAATGAAGTGTGGTTTAGAATGCCGCACACCTAATCCCCTTGGCTGAACTAGCCCTGCGTTTCTGGCTTACCACAGGCCCGCGAAGACTGTGCTGGTGCAGACCTAGTCACGCTGGGGTTTGGTTTTGTAGTATGTACACACACACACACACACACACACACACACACACATATTATAGCATATATATATATATATATATATATATATATATATATATCTGCCTCTTCTAATTCTGAGCAGCTGGAAGGCACACAGTACATATTTTTCAGCTCTCTCTCCATCAAGCCTAACACGTGCCTGACATAAGGACTGTCAGTAACTGCATTCGGATGCGCAGGAAAGAACCATTGGCTTTCATTGGCCAGTGTTTCTCAGTGAGTGGAGAGGGCTGTGAACCTGCCCTGATCCTCTAGCTTAAAGAAGTCCTGGCAAAATGCTTCAATCTGTGATGAAAGAGGAAGCCGTTGTCTTGATAAGCACGGCTGCTAGAACTTCACCTGTGGGGCCAGGCATTGCATCCGAGTCATTGTTCTCTACATGTGCGTTCCTCATTTTTATTGCTGCTGCTAGAATCCAAACTGGAAACTTTTCTGTTAGAATTGGTGTCCAGTCTGGGCAGGGCGGCCAGGGTTGAATTTCTCCCAACATCCGTCTTTATTTGGTAATGATTCACTTTTTTTTTTTTTGACATGGGCAAGCTCCGGCAATTGAACTGGCACAGCAGGCGAGGATTCTGCCCCTGTGCCACCATTCCACCGCCCTGATTCACTTTTCAGTTAATTGATTGGGGCTAAACCAGTTTTTCCCCCAGTCATCCCAAACACAGTCAGTGGCCCACAGAAAATGGGCGACTCCTGCAGCCAGTGGGTAAGTCAGACTGGAAGGGCATCCCAGATCTGCCGCTGATGAGTCGTCTTCCCAGAGTAGGTCAACAGACCCATCTTTTTGCTTGTCTGTGAAGTGGGGGCAGCAAATGACACCCCACCCCACCCCCAATGGGGAAAGGATTAATCAATGTGAGCTCCGGACACACTTTGGAAATGTGAAGCCCCATATAAATCTTCCATGTGATTATTATTTCTCTGCTGCCATTTCTAAAAGTTCATCTAAAAACCCTCTCCCTGTGCAAATGCCTTCTGCTCTGCCCTGAAGTACACTAGGCGATTTCTGATAAATTACCGAATGAAATGAGTTCCCCGGGCAGGCACTAGCTATGGCAAATGCCTTCCTGCCTTCTCAGCAAGGGTGGTTGCATGTTCAGCCATCAGGCACTCCCTTGGATGCCTCTGGATTTATTTCTTTGTGGGGTTTTCCAGCTTGCTGCTTTTTACTACAGTCAGATTGAGAGATGCTAATAAGGTGTCCCTCTACCTTGATGAATCCAAATGCCTGTGTTCTGTGACCCTTTCCTGCAAAAACAGCTCCCCTACAAGCCACGGTTGCATTTACCCAACTAAGCAAATGTATGGTCTTTAGATCTCCAACCAAATAAACCCAACATTAACTTCAGTAATCTAGGAAAATACCTCTTAGAAATGTGTTTTTTCCTGATCATCTGTGACTGAGCATTATGTCCTCTACATTCTCAAGAGATGATGTTTTTTCAAAATTTTCAAAGCAGAAGGATGAACATATGATATGTGTGCATTCATATAGGAAACACAGCCTTTTTCTTTGGAGGTGTTCAAACTAATTTCTTTATATCCAACCACTTGGAGAAGGACTTTGCCTCTTTCAGACACTCAGGGTGTTATTTGCTCCAATTAATCCGATGTGAGGATTCACTAACCAATCATTGGCATGGCTATGACTTAAAAAAAACCTTTGGCTGTACAGTATAAATCGCAACAGGACCTTCCAGGCGCCTGCAGGAACACCGTCATTTTCGTCTTCTTGGGCAGGAAGTAGACATCCAGACAGTTTTGTTATCTTTAGCGAAATCACCTGGCGGTGCAGGCTCCCACACCCATCCAGAATTCAGCTGTGTCGCTCCAGTGGTCCAGAAAGGCCGTTACAGAAAATGGAGAGGTACCTGAAGCAGAGCATTCTAAAGGGGAAATGCCATTCCCGCAGCGCAGGGGTTGGAAGACAGGTGATTGCTCTTACCTAAACGGGGAGAGCCTGGTAAGTTGGGAGAAGTTGGTGAGTCTCCTGAGGGTGGGGCTGTGCCTGTGCTCTGCTGTGTCCTCCTGAGAGAGGCGTTAGGAAGAGCTGGCGTGCCTGCCCCATGTGCTACCGGAGAGGGGAATCCTATGCTTACATAATGAGCAGGAGCAAATTGGACGTTGTAGACGAGTGTGAGCATTAATGAATTTCATGCCTTCCTGTTGCCTGCCAGAAGCCGCCAGGCCCACCTCCAGCCGCTTGCTGCTCCTGCCCGACACAGCTCCGTCTCGAGCAATTTCCTGCGATAAACTAAACAAAGCCTGTTTCTCTGCGTGCCATTGTTTAAGTACTAGCAATGTTAGAAGCCGATTCCTGAGGTCTGTGAAAGACTGGCTGGTCAGCTGACTGCATTTGGGTGGATTGGGGCTGGGGGAGAGCGTTGGTGCATGTGGACAGAGACACGGCCACCTTGCCAGCCTGCAGCGGCTGCCCCAGCCAGGACAGAAGAGAAGTTACATTGAGCTTTCAGGCAGCTGGTCACATTATCTTAATGTCCTTCTTCATATCATCTGGTTTCCAACCATAATCATAGAATTACAGAAATTAAGAACCAGGTGGGAGCTATTCCAGTCTTGTTGTTTAACAGGTGAGGAAACTGAGGTACAGAGTGGGGACCCGATTTTCCTGAGACCCCATGATTCCCTTTTTTTTTTTTGGCATGGGCAGGCACAGAGAATCAAACCCAGGTCCTCTGGTATGGCAAGCGAGAACTCTGCCACGGAGCCACCATGGCCTTCTACGCTTGCTTTTAACACAGAGCCAAGATGAGAGGCCGAGCTGAGCAGCCCATTATCCCACCTTCCTGCTCCCGAGGGCTGCAGGCACCCATGCTGTTTTCCTGGGCGCCCATTCCTGTCTTACCATAACAGGCTCCCCATGAAATAATTGGTTTTGGTGAATCTCAACTCTAATTAGTGAAAAAAGGATCAATTTATTTAAATTTGGATTAACTAAAATTAAGTAAAATTAAAAATGCAGTTGCTGAAGCCACGTGTTCAGTGTTGAGTAGTCACAGGTAGCAAGTGGCTGCCCTGTTGGATGGTGCAGATCACTGCAGAAAGCTGGGCAGCAAAGGGGTTGGAACAACCTCCCAAGGTACAAAAAAAGTAAGAGAGATAAAAAGTATTGGAATATACTTTTTATATTATTATAGAATAATATATAAATTATTATCTTTCCCCAAATGTCATTACCTTCTCATCTTGGCTCTGAATTATTATACTTATGGAATAATAAGTTCATGGATAATGACGGTGAGATTAGCTGTCTTTATATGGAATTCTCCCAAGATAAGGCATCTTTTTGTATAGTTTTTAGTTTAGTGTATATCTTCTGAGGGTGGCATTTTATGTTTTTTTCTTCCCCACATTAATATAATAGTCTATTACCACTTGGCATTTCTTGTAAATTTGTCGTTCTTCCTTTTATATAGATAAGGGAAATAAAATGCAGAAAGTTGTTATCCAAGGAACAAATGAAAGATTCATTTCCAGTCTTTCAATTCCTTTACTTCCATTCTCCAGAAGGAAACCTGCAACTCATAGTAGCTTCTTATCCTGGGGATGATGATGATGATGATGATGATACCTTGAGTCAACTAGTTTAAGTTTCATATTAATATTTTACTGTTAAGAAAGAACCTCAGAAGATTTTGACTATCCTCTGTCAATCTAGTTCTCTTTACTTGAAAATAGAGTAGGGAAGTAGGTCAGTGCCTGTGCTAAAATAAAAAAGTAAGCACTTTCTTTCCCCAAATGTCATTACCTTCTCATCTTGGCTCTGAATCTGCTTCCACCAAGCCGCGGGCCAGGAGCTCTGTACTCACTAGGTCGTGCTCTGAGTCCGCAGGCACCTGTCCCAGTGGGCAGGCGGGCAAGGCTGGCACTCAGGATCTCACAGGAGTCTGCAGGCAAGATGCTAGCAGAAGTGCCAGTGCTCATGCCCGGGGCCACAGGGTCTGCAGTAGCATCCCTGTGGAGAAGGCCAATGTACCGAACACTAAACAACTGCAGTTGACCTCTCAGTCTTAGCACCTGTGTCCCAGTTCTGCAGCACCTCTTCCTAGGGCCTCTTCTTAGATTGGGGACATTGGAGAAGTCATTTGGCCTCCATGACTCATGCACTTCATCTCTAGAACGGGAAGAGTGACCCCGACCTGTAGTGTGGTGGTGGGATTGCATGCCAAAGATTTCAGGCAGAGAGTGGCTCTCAGTTTTTGCATTTGTATTTGCATTTGAATCTAAATCCCTGCCCTGTCAAAGAAACTGCTGCCTGTGAGGATGACTAGGGAACGAAAAGACAGTGAGCTAGGCTAATGCTCAAAGCCTACAGTCACATTCTCATACATCTTTACAAGGTCTTACTCTGTCTTGCTGAGAATCAGGGTACCTGTTCCCATAATTTCCCTAGTGAAGAGCCCCCATGAACACTGGGGGAGTCAGTGGGTTGGGGCTGCCTGTCAGCACTGAGGCTTTGGGTCAGGAAGGTGGTGGTGGTGATTTTTACTTTGTTGAATTACCATAAGGAAGGGATTGCCATGTCCTCAACAGGTGATATAAATCCCTCAGACAGTCATTTGTAACATGTGGGAAAGATTGAGAGGTGGTCCTGTGGGCAGGGAGACCCCTTTGTGAGATGATGGAGAACATGGGGGCTTTAAAATGGTCCTCAAGGACTCGAGACCAACACTCAGTCCCGCTCGCACAGAGAGGAAAACTGGTGCACGTGTTTCTTTCATGTAGCCTTTTGTTTGGCTGTGTGATTTGGGGACCCGGTAAGACTTGCTCTGGCCTTCTCACCCAGTGAATTTCCATGGGGTGGTCACTCTCAGACCTTGGCAAAATAGGATGCTCAGCCCGGGATAGAAATTTCTTGTGCCATGTTGCCCAGAGGGATTGGGTTTGAATTCCACCTCAACTAATCTTGGGGAGGCAATTTATTTCTTGTATGTTTGCATCTGGAAGATAATACCTTTCATGGGTTGCTATAAGGATTAGAAAGAATGTATGCAGAGCACCCAGGATAGGGCCTGGCATGTCAGCATTCATTAAAAGATATAAATTATTATTGTGTAGGTAGGACTTGTGTTTGAGCCTGTGCTATGAAAGAGTCTGGATTGGAAAGTAGACATAGGGTGATCACTCATTTTGGGGTATCCCCAATGCCAAGATGGGATTATTGGGGAAAAGAAGCGGACCTTAGAGAGCACCTGGTCCTAAGGCCACGTGGCTAGAGATGGAGTCTGCTATCCCCATTGTACAGATGAGGAGTCTGAGGCCCTGAATTTGGAGTGGCCATGCTAGGGTCCAGTCCCGGGCAGTCTGACCCCAGAGCCCCAGCCTTCAGCCCCTACCCCCTGGGCTTCCAGATGAGGTCTCCCAGCATGTGGGAAGGATGGCCAGCAAGAGAGGGATTTTAAATGCATGCTGCCCACATACAGATCAAAGGGGGTAGGGCCCAAGTTCTCTTCTTCTTTATCCCTCCTTCATGTACCTCTGTGAGTTTATACTTTTTGAGAGAACAGAAATAGGTTCTCATTGAGAGAGATATGGAGGAAGGCTTGCTCTAGAACCCTGCATTTAGGTCTCTAGAACAGGTATGCCCTGGCCTGACTCTTCCCTTGGATTAATGGTGCTCTGTCTAGGCAAGATCCAGCAGCCCCACGTTTTGAACTTCCGTTCTCTGTTAGCCGAGACCTGTGGCAGTACCTTCCTCTTTTTATAATAGCTGATTTTCAACAGCAGTAACCACAACCCTTCCTGTCCCAGAAATAAGTCTTGCCACACTCTCAACTCCCGCCCCCCTGTGAACACCCTCCCACCCCACTCTGTACTACCTGGGCTCGCCACCCCCATCCCACTAAAGATGGGGGTTTAGAGCGTTTATCGAATTCTTCAAGAGCGATTTGAAAAGTATAGGTGTGGGAGAACACAATAAACAATCCAGCTCCAACTAAACAAGCAATACATTACACCTAAATTGTTGAAAAATTTCCTGCTCAATATTTTATTCAGCGGAACAGGTTTTTTGTAACAATAAAGTTGATTAAAGAAGGCTCCTTGACAGTGCTTCAAGTTAGACAGATTCTGATTGTTTATCTCAAGGGTAAAATAATATAATGGCAAAATAAGGATCTAAGAGGAAGTCGAAATTGAAGCCAAGACCTAGCGAAGGGTAATTTGACATCGTTCTCCTGTCTGTATTAAATGTAATTCAGGATTTCTCCTTTCTGTAGCTTTTTGGTTTTTTAACTGTCATGTTTTTGTTCTTGTTTTTATTTAAGGTCTCAGACTTGCATAAAGCCACAGCAAATTTTAGGTGCTCTGGTGTCATTTTTGTTTTTTGTTCTGGTTGTTTTATTTAAATAAGGAATTCTGCTTAAAATGTTTGAATACCTTCCTGCAATTACCCCAAGTCCAAAGTGAAATTACACTTGCCATTGGCAATGACGTTTTAGTTCATATGGCCCCTTCCAACTTTTCTGGGTCTTGGGCTGCTGGGGGCTGGGGAGGCGGTCATGGCTCTGAATACACTTTGTCTGCGCACCGTGCACTTTTTAGATACATCATATTCTTACAGGCTGGGAAGCTAGGCAGGAGCCCATTTCTGCAAATGATTGTGGGGCTTCAGCCTTCACAGGGCAGTAGGTGGATAGGAAGTGCCTTAGGAGGCAGCCACCGGGGACGGTATGTGGTTTTGCTTTGCTTACTAAGCTCAAATAGGTAAAACTGAAAGTCCTCATCTTATTACACGATGGTAACTAGAACTGCAGCCTCTAAACAAGCCTGTGCTCTTCCGAGTGGCGACTTTGAAACCAGCATGAAGACAACCGGTGTATAGTAGCGTAGGGTTTTGCATTTTGCATCAGCCCCAAGTATTTACTGAAGCTAGGAGAAGAAAAGGCAGGCTTGCTTGCTTCCTTCTTTTTTTTTTTCTCCTCTTCTCTCCCAAACGTGTGATTGTTTAGAACTCAAGTGCAACATCTGGAAGTGAGATATACAGAGAGCAATTTATGGACTGTGAAAGATTTGAAATATTCAGTGTCCTTTAGTGGGAACTCAACTTTCTGCGGCTGCATGTTTTTCGGCACAAAGCAGGCAATTCTGAGATCGCCCTGGCCTCTCTGAATTGCACCCTTTGTGCCCGGGTCCCGTAAACAATGTGCTTTTTACCGGGGAGCCGCGGCCCTGGCCTCGGCGTGGGCAGCCAATGAGCCGCCCGCGGCGCGCAGCCTGAGCGCGCTCGCTCGGAGCAGCAGCGCGTCCTGATTCGATGCGCACATGGACGCCCCGCGCCCCGCACATCCATCACCAGCATCGTTGCATTCGTCATCTGATGGCTGCCAAGTGTTTCCTTCTCTTTTCATGTGACTCTATTATCACCACCTCTCTCCCCTCTTCCGAAAACCATCCAAAAGGGGGCGGGGGCCACCCGTGGGGATCCAGCCGGTCGGCCTGTCTCCCCGCGGGGGCTACGCAGGCGGAGAGCCTGGCCGAGCGGCCCTGCCCCCGACGCCCCTGGTCCGGCCCGGTCCGGCCCGAGATGTCCACGCCCCGGGGCCCCGAGAGGGGACCGCAGCCCGCAGGGGGAGCCGCGCCCCGGAGCCGGAGCCGCGCCCCTGTGCCTGCGCTTTGTCTCCCTCCCAGAATGTCTCCAGCTCGTTAGGCACTTTCCCCGCTCCTCTTCCTCCTCCTCCTCCTCCCCCCGCTTCCCCCACCCCCCACCCCACCCCTGCGATTTTTTCTTCCTGTCCCTCACCCAGCCGCCCTAACTCTGCCTCCGGTTCCGCTTTTGACAGTAACGGCACCGCCAGCAAGATGAACGGAGCCCTGGACCACTCGGACCAGCCGGACCCAGATGCCATTAAGATGTTCGTGGGACAGATTCCCCGCTCTTGGTCCGAAAAGGAGCTGAAAGAACTTTTTGAGCCTTATGGAGCGGTCTACCAGATCAACGTCCTCCGGGACCGGAGTCAGAACCCCCCCCAGAGTAAAGGTACCGCCTGCCAGGGGGGAGGGTACAGGGGGGAGAGGGCGTGGGGGAGTCGGCAGGGCGCGTGGAGGTCGTGGGCATCGCTGGGCACCAAAGGGCAGAGCCTAGGGCAGCGGGCCCTGCCAGCCCCTCCCTCCTGGACAGGTGGGACAGGTGGGGCAGGCCGGGAGGAAGCCGAGGAAGCGCAGTCTTGAGCTGCTGCCTCTGTCCCAGCGTGACCACTCTGGGGAGGTCACTTTCTAGGCAGTGACAGATCTGGACGGGCGGGGCGGCTGCCTCTCTAAGGAATAGGTTCCTCAGCCTTGTATTGAGCCAGCTCTCTCTCCCCCTACCTTCCGATGACTGCCTGTGCAGTTGCACTGCCCTCTTACACAGCCCGTGGGGACTTGGAATGTCTTATGAACAATTAGTGTGCTGCAGCTGGTGTGAGGGAGCACAGGGCTGCTTTTAGGGGGAGGTCGATTCTTGGGATCTAGAATGGGGTTCATTAAATGCCTTCCTTTCTTTCTTTCCTTCGGTGCCTTGGTGCCTTAGTGGCCTGAAATCATTAGCACACCTGCAAAAATGCTGGTGATTTAAGCCCCTTATCACTGGTGAGATTGAAATGCACCAGCTGCTCATTATTGCCTCCATTTTAAGATGAGGGTGGTGGAGGGGGACAGCTACTAAAATAAAGAGAGGCCAGAAACCCAGTGGTACTTGGTGCTGCTTCTGTGTATTGGACTCATCCTTTGTAAACTGTCTGCAGAGCATTTAGCATGGTCTCTGTCCCTGGTTCATCCTTGTAGCTTTAGTCATTTTTGCTCTTTCTCTGTTCTTCGTTTCTCAATCTTCCTGCCCAGGGGCCCCTCTCTTCCTGTGTATCTTACAGTTTCTTTTTCTCGGTGCCTCGGTTTTCTCTCAGGCCTGTTGTTTTATCTCCGTGTTGCTTTTCCTAAGAGCTCCTGAAAGGTTATCCTTCAGCTTGCACATACACTTTAATTAGGCATGTGAACCTTGGCAGAGCCTTTCTCTGAGCCTTTTCCTTTCTGACAAGACGAAGGGCTGAGACTAAGTGATCTCCATGGTCCCACTGTTCTGAGAAAGGCTGTGCTGTCTCTTGCTCCTTACAGTTGTAGAGGTCTAATGGGACTTTCTGGAGCCTTTTAAGGGCTTAAAAAGCCCCTAGGCGGTACTCATTTTATAAAGGTGAACAGATGTGCCTTCTGACTATGCTCATAAGACTGTAGTTCTCTATCTCAAGACATATCGAACAACACCAAGATCATTTTAAAAAGAACAAAAACAGGACCTTGTCGCCACAAACCTGATGGTGCCGTAGTTAGAAAAATAGAAAATTAGATCTCTGAAAACCAGTGGGATTGAAAACATTGCATGTTAGAGCCATGTTGAGCATCTCTGTTGTGGGCCTTCTGAAAATATTTATTTATGTGTTTTCCAGACACTGAAGACTAGTTTGTTGTAGCTTATAACGTTCACATTATCATCTTGGGAAGAAAGAGAGGAGAAGATGCTGGGCAAGAGCAAAGGGGTCACCTGACAGAGAAGCAGGCCAGAAGCAGTAAGTCGCTGCTTCAGAGAGGGGCCATAGCACATGCTTGCCTAGGAAAAGGTGCCTCAACTTCATTTATCAGCATTTTTCAAAATGACCTCTGACATAATGACAGAGGTGTTATTTTACTATAATTGAGTGTTATAATGCCTAGTTCCTGGCATTTTAGCTTTTGAATACATGTGCCTAAGCTTGGCCAATAAGACCATTTCATCAGTCAAATAAGTGCACATGGCCTGGCCTGCTTCTACCATTTTAAAAATTTTATCCCTAGATGTTCCTCTAGGCATCTGCTTTACCAGGCTGTAGGTGAGACTGTACATTTTGTTAACTTCAGCTCACTATGTCTCTTAACTAATTTCGTATTCTGTAAGTCTTGGAGGGGGAGAGAGGCCTGAGGAGGGAACTGACTTGAGCACATGCCGTGTGCCAGGCCCATGATGGGGGCTTTAGGTATCTTATCTCATTTAGTCCTTACTGTCATCCTGAAAGAAGCAGATATTGGGTACATTTTACAGATGGGGAAATTGAGACTCAGAAAAAAGTAAGAAACATAGCCAGTCTACACAGCCAGTAAATAACGGGGTGGAGACTTGGACACAGTCCTTCTGTCCTTTTGTGTTACACCAGCCTCTCGGTGAGATGAGATCACGACCAGCCTTGTCTGCCTCCCGTCCAGGGGTTAGGTCAGTCTCCTCTACCTAAGTGTCCCAAAGGAAAAGGAAAGAATTCCACCCTTTACGAGCAGGGTTGATTCTGTTCTTGTCTTTGCGTTCAGTCTTTATACTCATGGGTAGATTGTGCATCGCTCTAACTCATGGTATCGTGGGATAGAAGTTACAGATGAAATCATTTCAATCTTACCTTCGGAAATATAGGTCAGTTCCCATTACTGTGAACTCCAAGTCTCGCATCAAATATTGCTTGGAGGACGTGGGCTGTCAGCCAAATCTTGAAAGTGGTTTTTGTTGTGCAGACATCTCTGTTGCGGCAGTATCTGTGGCGATGGGATTTGAGCTGTATAATGACATGCCTCACGGAGGATCACAGGCCTTAGCCGCTTACCTAGAGCAAAATCACCTCTTTTCTTTATGTCGATACCTGTATGGGCCATATAGCATTTGCCTGTTCACGGGGAAAATAGGACCCTAAATTTTACATCGGCCCTGACTTCATCAGCAGAGTACAATTGTTATGTTTCCCCAGGGCTGAAGTCAGAGCCTCAGAAACTAGAATTATTGGAGATACTACCTAAACGTGGTTTAAATTATCTAAGTAAGGCTCTTGGAGTAGCCTTGATTCATTGCTTTACTGACATGGATGGTTCCAAGAAAACAGACGAAGTGGAACCATTACTTAATCCAGTGAACTAAGATTTTTCTTTCACTTTTCATTTTATGTTCCATTTAGTCCTAAGGCATGAAAGCTTTGTCCTGTGTTTGAAATTATCCTTTCAGGGTTAGCAGCTAAGTGTTCTATTTCTTCTCCCTGTAGATATGCTCATTGACCAAGCAAGCTTAGCAATTCTGGGGAGTCCATCTAAGTAAAGTATTCCACCTACTAGGACTTAGGGAGAAGGTATTTCATTAGGCAGTTATTTGTTGCATCCATGATGCTGAGAAATACCACATTGTCATTATGAATATGACTTTTGGAGTCAGACAAACTGAAGTTCATTTTCTGGCTTTGCCACTTCCTACGTGTGCCACTTAGCCACATCTCAAAATTGAGATGGTCCACATAGGGTTGCTGAGATAATAATGTGAACAAGTGCTTTGCATAGAGCTGAAATAGGATGGAAGCTCCATAGGTGTTTGTTATAGCAGTTGTTGTTATTACATTTATTATCACTGCTTCCCAGAACTTTCATGAAATAGAGACAATAAGGCAAATGCACAGGTAACCCTAATTTAATCAAGTATGAAATAAGAGCAAAGAAGGCGGGAAGAGACAGCATATTTCAACTCTGGAAGTTCAGAGAACATCTACAGCTGCAAAACTAGGAAAAAAAACAACTTTGTTACCAAATCTTGAAAAAATAATACGTTTCCAATAAGTAAAGATGGTGTTGAACAGTTGAAGTGGGTGGACTGGCCAGAGATAAGAAGCAGAAGTAGGAAGAGGTGGGGTATGCCCCTGGAACTGTGAATTCTCCCAGAGTTCAGAGGAAATAGGAAAATTAAAATAGAAGAGGGGAAGATAGAGATGTCTAGAAATATAGATGCAGGCCTATTCTTGTGGGGCCTTGATTTCCAGACTTGAATATCTGATTTTCGTTAAGCAATTGACAATTGAGGCTATATGCAGTATATTTAGCAAGGGAAAACAAGGCTGAGAGATAGGTGTGACAGAGACTAGATAGACGCGGGTGTTCTCGGCCATGGAATTGGTAAGGAAGGAACTGAATGATACAGACATGACTACAGTGGAAGGAGCAGCATGGGCAGTGAGGCAGAGGTAACCTAGGAGGTTTTGGCTTAGCCAGAGAACAGTAAAGGAGTCAACAGTGGTGGGAGGAGGGAAGGAGAGGAGAGTTAAGTTCACTTTTGATTGTGTTAAGTCTGAGGGGCCACGGAAGATTCAGGAAGGATGCAGGCCAGAAAAAGCCATGGGATTTGGTGATTGGGATGGCTCTAGAGCATCTTAGAAGGAGGTAGAGGGCCGAGTAGGGTTCCATGTGTGCTACAGGGGAGCCAACGCAACTCTTTTCAGTGGTCTGATCATGAAAGAGAAGAGAGCTTAGAGATGCAGCTTCTTCCAAGGCAAGTGATAAAGAATGTAGAACAAAAGTAAGTAAGATATGAATCAGGGTCCCTGAAGAGGCCAAAGGAGCAGTTGAACAGCTCATATAGAAGGCGGAAAGAGACAGCATGGAAGGTGGGAGGAAATAACAATGCAGAAATTTTTTAGTGTAATGGAAGGAAATAGGAGACAGTACAGATGCCTGCAGTCTTCTCAGTAAGATAGTAAATTTATGAGAAAGGCTGGAAGGAATTGTAGGTTTAAGAATGGAGAAGATTGAAAATCATTGCTTTGGAAAATTTGATGGGAGAAATAATTGCAGGATTATCCCTGATATGCTTTGGTTGTGTGGATTTTGAGTGGGCTTTGGTGGTTCTGACCACTGGGATTCCTCAGGGAGGGAGTAGAGAAATGGAATCCCAGGCAGCTCAGCATTGGAAATGACCAAGGCCAAAACGGTGGAAAGTCAGAAAGAGTACTAAATGTGCTAGAAGAATATGCTCTGAGATCTAAGTTAAAGTAGCTGGGAAGGGCAAAAGGTAGTTCCTGGTGTGTGAAAAGAAGGAAGAGTTGAGGGTCAAAGATGGTGAATGAGGTTCAGTGGAAGAGGTGGCAGGTATGGAGATGATGTGCAGTAAGGCCAAACCCAGACCTGGAAGTGGTAGATAAATTATGTGTCTTGGATCATTGCACTATTAATTATTTTTAGTTAATCAAAAATTTAATCCGGGATCATGGCAGACTCTATACTGAAAGCTGTCTACATTTTCATGAGCTGAATGGATGGGTACTGTTAGTCTGATTTTTCAGCAGTGAAAGCTGGAGACCCTGTGACTAGATGAAAATCATTGAGTGTTAGAAGGTAGGAACCGAACCTGAGTCCTAAGCTGTAATTTTGTTGGTCACATTTTATGGTCTGTCTTTTGGTGACTTTTCAGTCAAAAAAAAAATGGAAAGTCATTTCTGTTGACTATCACTGTGTACCACAGGCCTGCAGAAATGAGCTTCCTTTTTTCTTGAAACATGTTTGGAGGTAATGGCACACCTGCTGTGCAGCTCCAGCCCTCACAGTGCTTCAGACACAGAGCCTTTCTGGGTGGGACAAAAATTAAATTCCCGGCTCCTCTGGGAAGGGTGATAGCCTTGAAATTTCAGAAGAGCAGCTTGGGTGGTGGTTGTGCTACCACTGCTGCTTCATCTCCTTGTGGGTCAGGCTGTGGTCAGGGTGACCGTGGGAACAGGTCTCTGAGGTCGGCAGAGCCAAGGTGGGCTAACTTGGTCCTCTTCCTTCCTGCACTGATCGTAGGGTCCCAACAGCCTTACTTCAGTCTTAATTTAAATTCTCTTCACAGTTAAGTGCAGTGGAAAAGTTTTTTGAGTATGAGACTTGGGTTAGAAGGCCAGTGGGATTAACAGGGAGAAGGGCCAAGGAGAAGGAGAAGGACCAAAGGCACCAAAGCTTAGCTTTCTTATTTCGGAATTGGGTAGATGGCTGGCCCTGATTCCAGAATGTTCTTCTGTAGTATGGTAGAATGAGGGCAGGCCTCAAAGTCCCGAAACTTATAATGTGATTGTTATTGCACATTAGTTTAGAGCGTGAGCCCTAATTTCTTTATCCGTATGATGGAATGATCCCTACCTTCCAGAATTATTTTATGTATTTCATGAGAGAGCAAATGTCAGAGATGCTAACATCCTCAAAAGAGAATTGTTGATCTTAGAAAGTTTATTCTCTTGTTCTTTAAAATATTAAAGTTTGTAAGAATGCCCTCGACTTTTATTAAAGGAAAAATATTGGAGGATTGGTGTGGGAGTGCAGAGATCTGTTTCATGTTTAATGCTTTCATTTCTTCTTAAAAAGCTCAGTCAGAAACTTTGCTTTCTAAACTATCAGTGGGGTAGTTGCTTACCTGCCCATGCACTTCCCCCCCAAAAAAAACAAATAGGCAAACAAACAAACAAAAAATTCAACAAATGGTGCTGTGATAATGGGATACTCACATGGAAAAATAATGAAATGTAACCCCGTCATACAGCATAAAAAAAAAAAAAAACTACCAGTGGACTTGGAGCCAGTTTATTTAAGTGGCGTCATCTCAGAATCAGTAACTGAGAAATAATTCAGCCACTCAGGAAGATGAACCAATTTTCTATTTCATTGCAGACAAGGAGGTAATGAGCTGACTGCCTTAAAGGTCTTGGAAACTGGGGCCACTGCCCTGGGTTTTCTGGGACCACTCCCATTTCGGAAGTGCTGCCTCTGTGGCCCATGGGAAGGATGCTCCCACCCCAAATTAATTTTATGCTAACAGGAGTCATTGTGGGACTCTTTACTGTCACCCTTCATTGTGGGCTGACTGAGGCCCTGCATGAGAAGCGTCACATACAGTGGACTTAGCTGTTCAAAGATGTAAAAGTCCATTGCTTTTAAATGGAGTTTTAAATTATTTTGACTCTCACAGACTCTAGTTATTGAAGGTATTGAGACAAATGGGGGAGAAATGTGAAATGAGTCCTCCTCTGCCTTGTTGACGAGAGACTTGCCCGGGCCTCTTGAGCAAGATGTTGAATTACATCAAAAGGGCTTCTTCTACCCTGGCAAAGAGTGTGTACTTTGGAAACCTCTGGATAGAGACAGAAGATGAAGGGAAAGGAGGGCGACAGAGCCCCTCACGAAAAAGAAAATTACAAAAGCTGCTTCTAACAATTTAGTGGCTATTTTACTTTGCTAAAGCTGACGAATGCAATGTACCAGAACTGGGTTGGCTTTCACAATGGGGATTTATTAGCTTACAAGCTTACAGCTCTGAGGCTGTGAAAATGTCCCAATCAAGACTTCATCAGATAGTACTTGGACTGTTCTGTCACATGGCCAGGCTCATGGCAGTGTCTGCTGGTCTTCATGGCTTTCTTGCTTTCAGCTTCCGGCATCAGTGGCTTCCTTTCTTGTTCCTGTGTCTCTCTTCCTCACCTTCTCTGTTTTTCTCTCTATTTCATCCTCTTATAAATGGCTTCAGTAAGAGGATTAAGACCCACCTGGGGCACCTCAACTGAAATAACCTCATCAAAAGTCCCCATCCACAATGTGTCTGTACTCACAGGAATGGATTAGCCTTAAGAATATAATCTTCTGGGGTCCATAAAGCCTCCAAACCATCACAGTGGCTGTCTTCTTTATTTCTGGGGCATTAGAGCTTCAACTGGTACCCATTTCTTTAACCCCAGTGGATTCTCATACCTGGAACTAAAGCAGCAGAAGAATAAAGAGAACAGGCTCTAGACAAAAGGAGAATGGACTTCTTTGGTAGAAAGTTGACATGAAAAGAAAAACCCAGGGTTTCTTAGCTCATATCTGTCTGCATCCCTCAGACCCAGATTCCAGGTTGGCCGATGGAGCTAAGTCTCCCAATTGGCTTTTCCCAGTGTGTGCATTTAGAGCTTTCCTAACTATAAGTCGGCCCTGCCTTTCCACTTGCACCCTTGCAGTTAGATAGTTATGTCACTTTTTTGGGGTACAAGACTGAAGATCATTAGGAAGCCAGGCCTTTGGGCATGAGAAGTTTGATTTCCTAACTAGAAAAAGAGACGCTCTCTAGAAATGTTCAGAATGCTAGCATTAAAACATAAATGAGGGCAGGCCACAGTGGCTCAGCAGGCAGAGTTCTTGCCTGCCATGCCAGAGACCCAGGTTCAATTCCTGGTGCCTACCCTTGCAAAAAAAAAAACAGAAATGAAATAATTACAAAGCTCATGAGGAAATTTGTATCTTTACTAAGTCCAATCATGGTAAAATGCTGTTAGTAAGATAAATACCCCTTTTTCTTATCTTGTGTTAGTAGATCCTTAAAACACTTAAATTTTCATCCTGGGGTATATGGCCCAGAGGCTGTCAAGATTTCAGCCAGAGTAGTCAGGTTCCTTGTTCCTTATCTAATTTCACTGATCCTGAGTCTACCCATTCTCATGCTTTGTTTTCTAATATTGGCTGTGCCAAACCTTTTACAATAATGGTTCTCCCACCATTGAGACATGTGGCATGCCAGGATTACCACCATGGACAAATACTGAACAAAACCACTGGAAATTAAGAAGAGATGGAGAGATAATTGGTCAAATGAACAAAAAATGGAAACTAAGCTAAAATAATATGTTAGCCACAAATTAACATGGGTTTATGAAATCTGCTAACCAAAATGATAGGTGATGGAATGCTGGCTTACAGCAAAATTGGTTGAATCAGCTCTGATCCATTCTGTGAAATTCAGTGGAAAATCAGTTAGATTTTGAGTACCTCAGGGATATCTTAGCATTCGCACTAGAGTAACTTGCTGTGAGCTCAACCAATTACATACATTAAAGAATCAGGGTCTTCAAATTTCTGAAGATATTTTCAAATCTTTCTTGATGGGCACATGCTATGGAGAAAGGAACAGAGTAAAAAAGCTATATGTAGAATGATGGATGAGGGTATACATGGATTTCTCGGGGCCTCTTGAGTTGTGTAGACAAACATATATAGCTAGCAAGCAAAGAAGCAGATTTTGTTATAAATGTAAAAGGGAGCTATTTAGCCAAACAGGGGCAAGCTGTACTGGTGAAAGCTAATGGATCAAGGAGACTGGAGATGGCAATTTAAGCACCACAGGAATTGGTATTAGGATCAATATTTTTTCACTCTCTATGTAAATGATTAGGAGAGGTGTCCCTAATCCAGTATCCATGTTCTGGCATTAATTCAAATTGGAGAAAAATATACTTTGAATAGCGATTGAATTGAAGAATAGAGGAATAGGATTTCTGTATTTCCATTAAAACATCATGAGTTGGAATTAGAGAAGGAGAATTAAAGGATTGAAAGAGAATATCCACTCACCACACTCTTTAACTGATACAGATTTGGATCATTATGAACTATTTGGGGCTCTGTTGGACCTTAAAGTTTATGTAGAGCAAATTCTACTGTCTAACCTGCCTGTGAGTGAGCACCTAGCTCTGTGGTATACACAGTGTCTTGCAAGCTAAAGTCCATGAATTTGCTACTATTTTAGTTGATTCCTCATTTTTAGTTTTAGGTGGAAAAGTAAAATGCTTACCAGGTTACTGTATTTTAATGGGAGCCTTATCATACACATGTGGGAAGATAGGAAAATATCAGGATGGGTGAGGACCAATGGAAACAGGGCTTCTGACAAATTAAAGGTCCAAATTCTCCTTCAGCCTCAGTTTCTAGACTTTACTATTAAAGATAGCAAATACCAAGTTTAGTTAAGGAGCAGGTAATTCACTACTTTTTGTAAAGAACTTTCCAGCTCCTATTTAGGCCACTGTGTCCAGTATTAGGACTTGTTATTGAAGATATATCAAGGAGATGGAGGAATTCCAAAGGAAAGTAGCATGAATCGCTGAGGTCTTGGAAGGTGAACCCATGTGGAAAGGTCTAAGAGGTTAACTTAAAAGACCTGAGAGCATTGAGTCACAAGAATGAAAAGAGGGAAAGGCTGAAGCAAGACATAAAAAGGAGGGATTGTGCTCTCAAAAAAAAAAAAATAGAAGGGAATATGATTGACGTTTGGGAGATGCTAAAGTGTAGAGCGAGGCTATATATAGATAAGCTCTTTCAATTAATGCTAAACCCTAGGCTTCTGTGCTTGTACTTAAAATGTTGGAACAGCAGGCAGCATGTGGAGTTTGAGCCCAACTTTTACACAGAAGAGGTGGTGAACTTGGAGAACATTATAGGAGTTATGAAACATTAAGGGGATGGTAGGGCTAGCCAGCTTAGCAGTCCCCAAGGGCAGACCTCTGCCAACCCTCTGATAAGGCTCACCGCTTAGCTCCTTTCTAATAGTGATTTGGAGCTTAGCTTAGCCTTGCAAGCCCTGGGTCCCATTTACTGTGGAATGAAGTGTAGAATAGAGAAGGTGGAAGATGCAACTAGAAAGCTAAAATGGTGCTTGCCAATGTACCAGCCATGAGGCACTAAACATATATTTTGGTCACTATATGCAAGGTGGGGTCCTTAGAATACAAAAATGAACAGACCATGATCTCTGTCCGAGAAAGGAGAGAGAAGCATATTGTATTAAAGGGAGGACTACCATAAGTCCTCTCTCCGTGGAGCCAATTTTGGATTAGCAGTGTCCACTCTGTGTGTGTTTTCCCTTTTGGAGAATACACTGAAGCGGCTCCAAGGAACAGAGAATTCTGTACTATCCGTTAACAAAGATGAAGTGAGACAGGTAGTGGAACACAAGGTCACCCGATAGGAGGCTGATGGTTTTTCTTTCAATTTTACCATATCTTCTCTTCCCTTTTTTTCTTCATTTGCAGTTTTCTTCCTCCTTTCTCCTCACAATAGAGAGTTTAGGAAAAGAAGAGGAGGAAGTTCCACTAAACAAGCCTTCCTGAGGGTTCTATTAAATTCAAGTTTATAGCTTTCCTCTTGATAGTTTAGCTAAGCCATTGGTATACACACACACACACACACACACACACACACACACACACACACGCACACACGTATTAAAATTTGTGGTGGCCCTATGCTAATTTATTTGAAATCTGTTCCTTCAAATGGATTTAATATTGCCTATATAGTTGACTTCTGAGGGATAAGCCATTTATGTAATATTGTATGTAAATTACTTAGTGAAGTGCCTGGCAGATGGTAGGTATTGAACCAAGGGTAGTAGTATGTGGTAGATGTAGCAGAAGACCAAAATGAAGAAAAAGCAATGGCAGGAGTGGTATCTGGATTTTTACAGTAAGATGTATGAAGAAGTTTGTGTGTGTGTTTGTGTGTGTGTGTGTATGTGTGTGTGTGTTCAGGGAAACATAATGTTTCTTTCTCAACTAGGTTGCTTAGAAAATATAATATGCAATTTACATAAGCTTTCTGTGGGAAGGGGTAAGACATGGTGGAGTGGTAGGGGAAGGATTAGTCAATAATCTAATGACCTCTGGGAAAACAGTGTACAAGTTGGCAAGCAAATATTCAAAACTCTAGATCAGAGACATTGGAGGGCCTCCTATAGATCTCAAACCAAAGTAATTCACAATTCTTGACCCCATTATCCTTGGACTTGAAGACAGCAATTCCTTCAGAATAGGTGTATGTCTTGCTTTGGCCCAGATGCCTGTGGACATTCTAGACATGTAGAATTTGTGAATATTGTACTTTCTGCCTGGGGTTGTTCAGGTTTGGTTTTCCCCCCTTCTTTTGACACACGGACCTTTTTTGTGATGTTGCAACTAAACTACCATCAGCAAGACGTTCCTTGAATTATTTTTCAACATTTATCCCCATCCATTCGTTCCCCTTTTCACAGCCTCTCTGAATCCCAGCTTCGTTCATTTTGAAAGCTGACTGATTGGGATCAGAGTGGCATTTTGTGACCACAAGTGAAATGAAGTTAACAGACCTTCATGGAGGCATCTCAGCCATCCTGAGCTAACCAACCTCGAGAATAACCTTTCACAGAGAAGCTAGTTCTTAACTCACCCCTACCCTCTACCCAGAATTGCTGCTGTTTCAGAATCCTACAGAGGGTAGCTCATTCTAGATGCAGTATTGTTAAGATAATTATTAGAAGAATCATAGCTTTGAAGAGGAAATATGAACATATTAACAATAGCATTCATGCACATTAACATGCCTCTCTAAAAAAAATTTATTCCTGTGGTATCCCATAGAGGGATTGTGTTTAGTGGAGATGCATTATAGTAATTGATACTAGTCCAGAATAGGTTTTCTTAGCATATTATATAATAGTTAATGCAACTTCATAAAAGAAGTAGAGTTCTTATTTTTCACTTCCTATGTTGCTTCTGAAAGATTCCCATTCAGGTCAGGTTAGCTTAAGTTGGATGTTTGTTTTCTTATTTATGTTTGTGTGCATGGATCAGGAAAAAAGAACTGCTTAATTTATGCATTTTTCCCTGCTGTGCTGGAAATACAATTTTCCTTAGCACTTCCATTAGGCAGGGAGAAAACAGACCAGCTTGGTTTCACCCTCCAGAGGACAGTACCTCTGAGGCAAAGCCACAGATAAGGAACATCCCACCCCCTATTAAGTGTTCATCAATTGTCCAAATAGATAGATAGTTACATTTTGCAATAAAGGATCATTGTTCTTGCCCTTTGTGTTTTGGATTCCACCAAACTTGCTCATTAGGAATGAGATTGCCAGTTAACGCAGGAAGGGTTAGGAGCCTTTCTCTGCCCACTCTACACAAGCGTCCTTCCCAGCCCCCAAATGGAAGACAAAGAAGAGAGCGGGTTGCATACAGTTCCTGGTGAAGGCTGTACATCCTTGTGGTTGTTTCAGAAGACAGCCACTATGTGGCTCCATGAACCAAAACCTAGTTTTGAAAGACATTGCTTCTCATTAGGATAAATGAGACAACGTCTGGAAAATGACTTGAGATGTTTTCTAAGGGATCAGGTGGGAGCCGCTCCCTTCTGTGCTCCCTATGGCTGGTTTCAGTGCAGTCCAATAAGCAGCCCAGTTAGACAGAAAAAGGAAATGTACTTTCCATGCCCAGTCCTCGCTCCTCCTTGCCAGCCAGGCTGCCAAGTGGGACACTGTCTTTGTGAAGTGGACATCTGTCTAATGGGAACTGGATTGTGACTGCCAGTTCATTCTCTACAGGCCACCATACAGCTGTCAGATGGCGGCAGGTCTTTACTGTTTTGCAAGTCCAGTACAGGTCGAGTTCTACTCTGGAGGTGCAAAGCTGATGGAATCTCTCCACCAAGTCCACAATCCTGCAGAGGAAAGGTTTCCCCCAGGAACCAAGGCTTTGCTCTAATCTCTTTAAGGGAAGAAAGAAGACTTAAAGAAGGATAATGAATAAATTAAAGATTTTTTTTTTTTTTAAATCAAGCCTTTTAGGCTTTACCCTCTACCTAATTGCTCTCTACTCTATACTTAGGAGGACAGTTTTTAAGTGGAACATGTTAGGTTTTTATGCCACAGATTAAACTCCAAGCCAGATAAATTTGTGAGTCTCCACCAAGCTGCGAAGAGTTTGATTGTTTAGCCCGGACTCATCAGTAGTTGGAGGGCCTGCCACATATTCAGGACAAGGGAAATGCTGGAAGATAAGAGAGAAGGGTCTGCTGCTCCCTGGCTTTCTCTTTCCCTGCGTTCACTGGAGAGCGGCCTGAGTCTGTGTAAAGCTCCTGGCAGGACTGCCCTAGCAACCCAAATGCTGTGTCGACACATATCCCATCACATGTTTGCAATGAAAATGCTGTATTTTTAGAACACTTCAAAGTCAGGAAACCGTTAAAGCATATCTCATCCTCCCTCGCCCTCCAGGCACTTCCCCTACACCCCCGGGGAGATTGCCCCCATCTTATAGAAAAGGGACCTAAAACAACGATTAAGTGATTTTTTTGAGCAAGGCTGATAATCCCAGGGAAAATTGCCAATCTAATCTCAAAATTTAACATCCTTCAGAATAATTTTTCACGTTCCCCCTTCTTTCACCTAAATCATGTGTGTTCCATATGACCTTAAATGTAAGCCTTAATATTGTATGTGGAGTTCAAAAGGCAACTTGTCTCCCATGTTCTCTCCTGGCCTTCATTCAAATAAAAATAGGCACATAAGGCTGCACTATAAAAATCAAAGCTTCAGCCACACTTTGAAAAGTCTTTCAGAATTTATGGTGCTTATTTTCCTAAGTATCTCTCATGCAACTGGCTGGCTCCATGGATTGCAAGAAGACTGTGTCTTTTGTATGTCTGAAACACTCAGGTGCCTGGCACACAGCAGGCATTTGAAAATCACTACAGACCGAAGGACTGAAGTAAATTCTAGCCCTCTGAGCCAGTACTGATTTTCCTACTTTCGCAGAGTTATTTCTGAGGAGCAGAGAAATGCTTTTGTTCATTATGGAACATGAGAGACCTATGTGCCAACAATGTGCAGGACTCGGGAGATACAAAAAAAAAGATGCACATGAATACATGTGTGCTTGTGTACATGTGCATGTGTGTGCCTGTGCGTAGGTGTGTGGGGTGTGCACTTGCATGTGTGTCTGTGTGTGTATTTGGGCCTGTATGTGCACATGCATGTGTGTGTATCATGGGGAGAAAAATCTATAACATTCTTCCTTTCTTCTGAACCTCTGTGACCCAAAAGAGGTTGAGAACAGCTGGAGTTCTCGCAATGTGCAAGCAGGGTGAGGAACTTCAGAGATATCTTACTTGGGTAATATCCTGCCAGGTACATGCTAAAAAAATCAAGCCTTCTAGCAGTGAGACTCATCAGGTGTTTGGAAAGATGGCACCTACTCTTAGTTCTCAGCACTGTTCCCAAGCCTAAATCTCTTACTCTGTACCTCCAGCCCCACAGTCATTTCTGATCTATACAGATACACAGCTGAGTTATTTCTTTCTCATGTGAGGCTCTGTTTATAGTCATTCAGTAATTTGGGGCCAAAAGGAAAAAAAAACACAAAAACATAGATCAAGAGAGAGTAAACTGTAAAGACATCAACAAATGCGAGGCACGATGTCTGAAAGTTGGCATTTTTCCTGGTTTAGGGTTAATCTCGGTGCCGCATTCAGCTTTTACTAGCCCACTGTCTCCCAAGTGAAAGTCCAGCTTCCTCGTAAAGCCATGATGAACTTGGACAGTGGTGGAAGGGCAGGGCTCAGGGCTGAAACACCACCTGGTTTCCGACCCCTGCCCTGCACACACGTGCTTCCTGAGCCACAGCAAGTTACTTGACTTCTCCCTGCCTCAGTTTCTTCGCCTGAGGAAGGGCAGGGGTTGTTAGGCAGATATGGAAAGCACTCAGAACAAGCACTCAGCCCGCATAGGCCAAGTGAGCCCTCCGAGCCTAGCCTTGTCTCCCAGCAGCGCCTCTGCACCTAGCCTTCCAGCCTGCGCTCCAGATACACCGGCCCTTCCCTGAAGGCGCCATCAGCCTCCCTGGCACCAGAAATAGTAATATTAGCTCATATTCGCGGAGACTTGCTGTGTGCCAGGTCCTACCGTCAGGGCTCTGTATGCATTACCTCTTTATAATGTGGGTCCTCACAACAATCCTGTGAGGTCAGTATGATTGCTTGTGCCAGTTTTCTGGGGAGAAAACTGAAACTTAAGCACCACACTCGTGGGATTCAAACGTAAGTCCTTCTTGAGAACCGGGGCTGTTGATCATTACTCTGTTATGTTTCTGGCGTTCCCATGGAACGCCGGGCGTGCCTCTGTCCTTGGTATTTGCAATAATTCTACTAAAATGACTGTTTCTGCCTCTTTCGCCTACCAGAATGCACACTTCTCTTGTGTCCGACTGGTCTGTGGCCTCCCTGAATTTCTACAGTGCACGTAATGTGGGGTAACTAATAGGTGCTTCCTAAGTGCGTATCAAACTCTATTGAATTGTTCTGGGAACACACCTTCTATTTATTGTTCCTATGCCATGAGGCCTGCCTCTCTCTTTACCTAGAGGAAGGATTTCCTATCCTTGTCATACCACTTCTGATCCTTCTTATTTACCCCAGCCTTAGGGGGTCTAGTGCAAATGCCTCTTATCCAGAAAGGCTCCTTCTGGCCACCCATCACAGGGTGACACCTGCCCCACTGAAATGCCTGTGGCATCTCACCCCGCTGGTGTTGCGACGTGCTCTCTGCCTCTTGCTGCCGCTGGGTGTGCACTTCTTGCATGGAACTTAAAGCTGCTTGCAATCAGGCCCTGTTTCATTCAGTCAGCTTACCTCGTAGAACCTAATGCAGTGCCTTAAAACCGTGATAAATATTTGTTGAGTGAGTGAATGCAAAACATTCAAGAGAAAGGAATATTTTCTTCCCACCATAGCTCCAGTTCACGCTACCTTTTCTTCTTCACTCTTTTACTTTCCATGACATGTGAAATGGTGCATGCCATCCCTCGCACTCCCAGTGTTGAATCACCGGGTGGGCGCTCTGTGGAGCCCGAACAGATAGTTGCTTCAACGGAAGCATCAGAAGTAAAGGACTCATTTTAAGATGTCATTGCAGTGTGAAAAGCTTCGACATTTAAAATAAAACGGGAAACGGGAAAAACAGTCCCCTTGTCGTTGGCGGCTCTTGCCGGCACAGGCTCCGAGCCCTCTCAGCAGCATGCCCACCTGAAACCCTGCCAGATGTTTCCTTTGGCTGTGGTGTGGAAAACCACTGCACAGTTCTCAGGAACAACTCCGTTCTGGCAGGGACAGAGGCGAGAGGGAGCTGGGCAGCAAGCAGAGAAGTGACTTCATCGGTCTCACCCATTCCTGGTTGCTTAGCTCCTGTGGTGCACACCACCTTTTCCCTAGGAGTTTCCGTGCACACTTTTCTCTTGGACTGCCAAAACATACAGCCGTGCTGAGAGCCTGTGAAAACTCCACTCAGCTGAGTGCATATTTGGACCAGGAAGATGATGGCCTGGTCCAAATATGAAGAAGTTCTTCATAGAACATAGAAGTTCTGTGAAGGTCATGTGGAGGTAGCTGGAACTCTGCCAGACTTGAGTGTCCTTCATTTGAAAATTCTCTGTTTTTAGGGACCAGAGAGGGAGTAGATTCCAGGGGAATGGGGGAAAATGTGAAGGTGAAGAAAGTGTAGCAGTTCCAGAGTATGTGGCTCTTGCCTTCTGATTCTGGTCCCAGTTTGTAAACTGCCTCTTGGAATCAGCGTTGGCGCACATCCAAACCGGGTCTCACCAGGACTCCTGTAAGTGGCACCACTTTCCTTCCTGTTAATAATCTGAGTCGTGACATCACCCCCAAGGCTTGCCTCTCCTTGGCTTCACATCCAGACATGTGCATATGAATCTGTCATATTCTTACAGCTGACCTTTCCATCCCCACTGGCATTTCTACCTCTTCCCAAGGATATTGCAGTGGCCTTCAGCGGTATTATGAAGAACCAGGGTTCTGGGGAAGTAATCTCTGTGCCTTTGAGTTCCCCCCAATAGGAGACTTTGGTGTTTGTGCTTAGTGCCCCATCACCTCCACACCTGGCAATTTATGCAGGAGAAGACTGGGGTGGGTGGGTGGGGGTGCTGGCCATGCTTGAAGGGCCCATAAGGGATTAGGAGGTGGGGCTTTGAGCTGCCTCAGATGAACCAAACCTCAGAGGAGAGGGTGGTGGTTGGACAGTAAGTTCCCCCACCTGGCCTTTGAGTTAATTAATCGTGCCTAGGTAAGGAGATCTCATGAATACTAGGAACACCTGCGCTTGGAGTGCTTCCTTGATTAATGACCCACACCAGTGTGCTGGGAGGCTGATGTAGTCCGACTCACACAGAGAGGAGGTGGAAGCTTCACATTTGATACCCTCCCACACCTCGCCCTATGCATTCCCTTCTTTGGGCTCCTTATAGTTTGTATCCATTTAAAAATATTCAGACTGTAATCTTAAGCATAACGCTTTCTGGAGTTCTGTGAGTCACTATAGCAAATTATCAGACCACCAAGTTTGCAGCCAGTTGATCAGAAGTAGGGGTGGCCTGGGAACTCCAAACTTGTAGTGTCTGAGTAAGGGTAGTTCTGTGGGGACTGTTCCCCAGTCCTGTGGAGTGTGGCCGACTCTTGGTCATCTGAGTCAGAAGTTCATTATAGTTGGTGTTAAAAGTTGTAGAAATAAAAAATAAAATAAAATAAAAAATGAAAATTGTTGAACTCATGTTCATCTTCCAAACTCATCTAGTCTTTTCTTTTTAATAGCTTTATTGAGGTATAATTAATAGTGCTAAACTTCATGTAAAGTTGCAAATATGATAAATTCAGCATATGTATAGCCACCACAATCAAACATATCCATCATCCCTAAACACCCCTCCTGCTCCTTCCCTAACCACTGACTCACATTCTGTCTCTGTAGATTAGCTTGCATTTCCTAGAATTTTGTATGAATACAATCATGCGATATATACTTTTTTGGGGTCTAGCTACTTTCATTCAGCATAATTATTTTGAGATTCATTATTAATAGTTCAGCAGTATCTATAGTTCATTCCTCTATTGCTGAGTCACATTCCATTGTATGAATATACAACTGTTTATCCATCCTTCTGTTGATGGGGCATTTTTCAGCTATTAAAATAAAGCTTCTGTAAATGTTAATGTACGAGTTTTTGAAAAGGCCCTGTTTTACTTTGCTAAAGCAGACAAAATGCAATATATCAGAAATGAGTTGGATTTTACAGTGGGGGTTTATTTGCTTACAAGTTTACAGTTCTGAGGCTGTGAAAAATGCCCAAATCAAGACATCAACAGGATGATACCTTCTTTCTGAGGAAAGGCTGCTTGCTTTCTGGGACACCTCTGTCACATGGCCAGGCACACGGCAATATCTGCTGGTCTCTCCCTTCCATCCCTAGTTTTGATGCTTCTAGCTTCTGACTTCAGTGGCTTCCTCTCTACCTTCTGTGTGTTCTCTCTTAGCTTTTCTTTGCTGTTTTTCTGTCTTTTTATCCTCTTATAAAGGACTCCAGTAAGACGATTAAGACCCACCTTGAATAGGTGAGTCACATCACACCTAATGAAAAGATCCCACCCACAATAGGAATGGATTAAATGAACATGATCGTTTTGGGGGTACATAAAGCTTCAAACCATCATAGACAACATATGGTTTATGCAAATTAAAACAAAACAACGATGACAACAAAACCTTCTAAATTGTTTTCTATAGAATGGTGCCATCTTAAATTCCTCCCAGCTGTTCATGAGAGTTTCTGTCCCTCTACCTCTTTGCCAACACCTGCTAGAGTTGGTTTTCTAATTTTAACCATTCTAATAGGTGCGTAGGAATGCATATCATTGTGCTTTTAATTTTCCTTTGACTGTTTTCATGTGCCTATTTGACACCTTGATATTTTCTTTGGTGAAATGTCTGCTCAGATCTTTGGCCTGTTTTCGAAAATCAGGTTATTTCCTTATTGCTGAATTTTAAGAGTTCTAGGCATATTCTGTATACAAGTTCTTTATCAAATACATGTTTTGTAAATATTTACTACCAGTCTATAGCTTATCTTTTCATTCACTTAAAAGTTTCTTTTGAAAAGCAGAAGTTTTTCATTTTGAAGAAGTCTAACCTATCAGTTTGTTCTTTTACCAATTATGCTTTTGGTTTTATCTCAAAGAAAACATAACCCAAGGTCATGAAAGTTTTCTCTTATATTTTCTTCTAGAAGTTTCCAGTTTTAGATTTTACATTTAGTTTATGATCCATTTTGTGTTAATTTTTGCGTTTGGTGTGAGTTATTTATTGAAGTTCATTTTTTGCATATGGAGATCTAATTGTTCCAGCTCCATTTGTGCTTTCTCTGAGTCTTTTCTCTACCTTTGTCAAAACCCAGTTATCTGTATATGTGGTTTATTTCTGGATTCTCTCCATCTGTTTGTCTATCTTTGCATTAGTACTACATTATGTTGATTACTGTAGCTTTATAACAAGTCTTGAAATCAGATAGTCCTCCAACTTTGTTCTTCTTTTTCAGAATTATTTTGGATATATCTGTCCTTTGCATTTCATAAGAATTTTTTTAACTAGCTGGTCAATTTGTAAAAGAAAAAGCTGCATGATATGTGATATTGATTGGAGTTGTAATAAATCTGTGTATCAATTTGGAGAGAATTGATATCTTAGAAGTTTTAAGTCTTGTATCCCATGAACAGGATATATCTCTCTTTTTATTAAGGTCTTCTTTAATTTCTCTTTGTAGAGTGTTTTATGCTCTTCAATGCATAGATCTTTTCATGTCCTTTGTCAGAGCTATCCCTAAATATTTCATATTTCTGGTGCTATTCTAAATGGTATTTTTCTTTTATTTGTATTTTCTATGGCTTGTTGTTAACATAGATACAGTTGTCTTTATATACTGATTATGAATCTTGAAACCTTGCTAAGTTCACTTATTAGTTCTAGTAGCTCTTTTGTAGATTCCATTAGATTTTCTACATAGAAGATCATGACATCTGCAAATGGACAGTTTTGCTTCTCTTCAAATCTGGGTGTATTTTCCCCTTTTCCTTTTGCACTGGCTAAAACCTTCAATCAGGTAGAGTTAAATAGAAGTGGTGTGAATGGACATCATTGTCTTATTCCTAATCTTACGGGGAAATCATTCTATCTTTTATCCTTAAGTGTGATATTAGCTGTATGTTTTTCAGTCCCTTTACTAAGTCGAAGAGGTTCCCTCCTATTCCCGTTTTGCCAAGAATTATATCAGGAATGGACGTTGAATTTTGTGAAATCATATCGTCTTCTTTTTTAGTTTGAAAAAAAATGGTGTATATCTCATTGATTTTTTTATGTTAAACCAGTCTCACATTACTGGGATAAATCCCACTTGGTCACAATGTATAATCTTTTTATGTTACCGGATTCTGTTTCCTCAAATTTTGTTTAGAATTGTTGCATCTGTGTACAAGAGGAATAGTGCCCTGTAGTTTTCTTGTAATTTCTTTGGCTGGTAGTAATACTAGCCTCATGGAATGAATTGGGAATATTCCCTCCTCTGCAATTTCCTGGAAAATTCAGTATGCAGTTGTATTGTTATTTCCTTAAACGTTTGGTAACATGCTTCAGAGAAGCCATCTGGGCCTCAAGTTTTCTTTGTGGGAAGGTTTTAAACTACAAGTTCAATTTCTTAGATTACATATAAAGCTATTCAGGTTATGTATTTCTCTAAGTGAGTCGTAGTAGTTTCTTCAAAAAATTGTGTCCATTTCATCATCTAAGTTGTCAAGTTTATTGTTCATAATATTCTCTTATTATCCTTTTTATATCTATAGAATTTACAGTGATGTCACTTCTCAAAGCTGATGCTGATAATTTGTGCAATCTCTTTTTTTTCCTCCCTTAGCCTGGATAGAAGCTTCTGCACTTTATTGGTCTGTTCCTAGAACTTGCCTTTGGCTTGATTGATTTTTTTATTGCTTTTCTTTTCTGTTTCATTGATTTTTCACTTTGATTTTTATTATTTCTTTTCTTTTGTTTACCTTGGATTTAATTTGCTCTCATTTTTCTAGTTTCTGTAAGTAGAAGCTGAGGCCAATAGTTTAAGATCTTTCTTCTTTCCACGCATTTAGTGGTACACATTTCCCCCTAATTACTGTTATTACTACGTCCCACAAATTCTTTATGTTGTACTGTCATTTTCATTCAATGCAAAATACTTTATTTCCCTTTTGATTTCTTCTTTGTCCCATGGAATATTCAAAGTCTGTGTTTAGTTTCCAGATATTTAAGGATTTTCCTGAGATTGCTCTATTATTGATTTCTAATTTAATTTCATTGTGCTCAGGGAACATACCTTTTTTTACTTGAATACTTATAAATTTATTGAGACTTGTTTTAATATGTCTATCTTGGTAAACATTCCTGTGCATTTTCAAAATATATCCTGATGTTCTTGGACTGGGTGTTCTCTAAATATCATATTGGCTGATAGTGCTGTACAAATCTTCTGTATCCTTACTGACTTTCTACATACTTTGGTCTATCAGTTATTAAGAGAGATTGTTGGTGTCTCCAGTTTTAATGGTGGATCTGTCTATTTGCCCTTTTATCAATTTTGCTTTGTGTAATTTGAATTTCTGTTATTTGATGCATAAATGTTTAAAATTTGTATGTCCTCTTGATGAATTGACCCCTTTATTATTTGAAATGACTTTCTTAATTTCTGGTATTATCCCTTGCTTTGAAATCTACTTTGTCTGATAATAATATAGCCACTTAAACTTTTTTTTTTTTTACTATTATTTTAATTCAATATCTTTTTCCATGCTTTCACTGTTTTTTTTTATGCATGGACAGGCACTGGGAACTGAACCCAGGTCTCTGGAATGGCAGGCGAGAACTCTTGCTTGCTGAGCCACCGTGGCCTGACCTCCATGCTTTCACTTTTAACCTATTTTGTCTTTATATTTAAAGTGCATTTCTTAAAAATCGCATATAGTTGTGTCTGCTTTTTTAAGAATTCACTTTGACAGCTCTACCTTTTAATTGGAGTGTTTAAATAATTAACATTTAATGTAATTATTGATAAGGTTAGGTTTAAGTGTGTCACCTCAGTATTTTTCTTTTATTTCTCCCCTCTGTTTTTTATTCCCTTTTTCTGCCTTCTTGTAAAATAATTATTCTTTATTCCATTGTTTCTCCTTTGTTGGTCTATTAGCTGTAGCTCCTTGATTTTGTTATTTTAAAGGTTTCTTTACATTTTATAGTTTATACCTTTACCTTAATCACAGTTTATCTTCCTGTGAAGATTTTTAGTGCAGCTCACATTGTTTACACTTTGCATAGAGAATAAGAGACTTACAATGGAATACTTCCATCTCTCCACTCCCAGCCTTTATGCAATCATTGTCATACATTTTATTTTCACATATTATAAACTCCATAATACATTGTTATTATTTTTGTTTACACAATTTTCTTTTAAAGTGACTTAAATGATAAGAAAAAATTCTAAGCTTTTGAGCCACATGGTTCCTGTTATTGAAACTCTCCATTCCTTTGTGCAGCTCCATGCTTCCATCTGGTACCATATTTCTTCTGCCTAAAGTACTTCTTTTAACATTTTTCATAGGTTAAATTCTTCCACCTTTTCTATGTCTGAAAACATCTTTATTTTTAAAAGCTATTTTCACTGGGTATAGAATTCTAGTGAAATTCTAGACAGGTTGACAGGTTTTTCTTTCAGTACTTCAAAGGTGTGGGTCTACTGTCTTCTCGCTTGCATCATTACTGATGAGAATCTGATGTCACCCTTATTTTGTCCCTTTGTACATGAGTCCTTTTTCTACAGTCTGCTTTGAAGAATTTCTCTTTATTATTGGGTTAAAGCCATTTTATTTTAATGTGCCTTGGTTTAACTTTCTTCATGTTTCTTGTGTTTGAGGTTCCTCAGATATCTTGAGCCTGTGAGTTGATAGTTTTCATCAGATTTGGCACTCTTTCAGCCCTGAATTTTTTCCAGATATTTTTTTTCAGTCTCTTTTCTCCTTCCTCTCCCTCAGGAGTCCTTATCGCATATGTATTTGGCAACTTGAAGTACTTTCCTTCTACTTTTTCAATCTTTGTTTCTCTCTGTTTCATTTTGAAACACAGCTCACTAATCTTTTCTTCTGCAGTGCATAATCTGTTCTTGATCCTGTCTAGTGTCTCTTTTATCGCAGACATTGTGATCTTTATCTCTAGAAGTTCTATCTGGTTCTTGCTTTATCTTCCAAGTCTCTCCCTATCTTTTGGAACATATTACATACAGTGATAACATGATTTTGTTATCCTTTCCTACTAATTTTGACATCTGTGTCAGTTCTGAGTTGATTTTGATTGGTTTATCTCATTATGGATTGTGTTTTCATACCTTTCTGCATGCCTGGTAATCTTCTAATACAGAGATACCAGACACTGAATTTTTGTCTTGTTGGATGCTAGATATTTTTATATTCCTCTAAGTAATTTTTTATCTTAGTTCTCAGATGCAGTTAGGTTACTAACTAATAGTTTGATCCTTTTGGGTCTTGCTTTTTTGTGATGAGTTAGGCAGACCTGGAGCAGACCCAGTCTAGAGCTAATTATTTCCCACTTCTGAGTCCACTCCCCAGTGTGCCATGGAGTATGAATTTTTATTGTTTGCTTGACACAGGCATTATTCTGAGCCTTTAATCTTTTAGAATGGTTCTTTTCCCTGGACTTCAGTAGTTTCTTCACTCATACTCACTGACATGAACTCTGCATGATGCCTAGAGGGGCCGTCTACAGATCTGGGGTTCTCGCGCTATGACTCTTTCCTCCTCCAGTTCTGTGAAATCTAGCTGCCTTGCCTCCCTGGACTCTCTGCTCCAAATCTTTACTCAGGAAGTCCACCAGCTGGCTCCCCCTGCCTATGTATTGGCCTGGAAACTCCTTCAAGGCAGTTAGCTGTTTTCAAGCTGGAAAGTAAGTCTTGTCCCACTTATCCATCTTAGCCAGGAGCAGAAGCCTGGTCTTCTTGATATATATATTTTTAATTCCTGATTCTTTCACAGTACTGACATTGGTTTGTGGATCTTTAGTGGCACCATACTGCCTAGTAAATACAGCCCAGATTCCTTTGCGATGTCCTCCAGGTCTTCCCAAAATCTTTTTATGTTTTCCTTTAATCCTTTTCATAACCTTTAGCTCCATTCCTCCCCATTCTTTATAAGCTGCAAGTCCTGTTCTCTGTTTCTTCAGGACCTGTCTCTCCTACACAGGTGTGCCAAATCTCTAGGCTGAAAATAATCTCTCCTTTCTCCATATACCTTTCAAGATTTATTTGTCCCTTTTTTCTGCAGCCTATCATATTCTGCCATATATAAACTTATTTACATGCATCTTATCTCCTGTGACCATCTATAAGCCTTTTGAGGGCTGGAGTCATATCTCATTAAGATGCTCATAGACACGTATAGTGTGTACTTCTCAGGCAGAGGGTACATGTACAGTGAACATGCACTTGGTGGTTAGAGAAAGAAGAAAAGGATCCTTTTGGGGGATGAACAATAAACAGGTATTGATGGGATTTTACCCAATGATAAAGGATCTCCTAGGCTAAAAGCAACTGGAGAAATTTACTTGTCCATGGGAAGCCTCAATCCTAGACCTGCCTTAGCTGGATATCTCAGTTTAAAAATAAAAATTGCCCTTCTCTCTTTGAGAGAATGACCTCCAAAGGCAGGAATGTTCATATGGCTATCTTTTTATTCCCACAGCCCACCAGTGGTTCAGGAATGGGCTGTTTGATCACAGCAGTGACTCTTAATGGGAGATGTTCTCCAAAGAATTGTTCCTAAAAAAAATTCCACAAAATAGACTGGGTTACAGAAGTGCTAAGGTAGGCTTTTGTCTTCCAACAATCTATCTAAAATATTGAAAGCATTCAAAGATGGAAAAAAGCACAAAACTAAATTCTAATTCGCAGTCAGTGGGTTTCTTCTCTCAAGAATCCATTTAAGTCTTGATCATGTTTTTGGAAAGATGGTTCTTAAATACGGGTTTAATTTCCAGTTTCATTACTTACTCACCATGTGAGTTTGGGTAACCTGCTTATCCTCAATGAATTTCTGTTTTCTCATCTATAAATGGGTCTAATATCTATCTCACCAGGTCATTAAGAGAATTAAATAATGCATTTAAAAGTAATTGGTCCAGTGCCTGTGACAAAGTGGGCATCATAAAGGTCTGCCGTGTTCTTTTCAGCTTTCTATAGAAACTGTCTTCTTGCTTTGAATACCCTTCCCAGTTACAGCTTGAGGACTGAAGGGGGCAGGGGTGGCAGCTTGGGAAGGGCAGCTGTATTTAATTTATCTCAACCCACGGAAGCTCCTGCCTCTGTTTCCATGGTTATAAGAGGCTCCCAGACCACCAGAACCCTGAGACTGTGGTTTCAGGAGATGCTCCTGGGCACAGAGATTAAGGCATGCTAGCACCAGGGTTTGCAGTGAAGAGGCCAGGACTCGATGAGGGGTGCATAAGCCAACATGGGCATGACTTGGGGGCGCCACCTTGAAATCTGACATCACTGAGAGGCAGAGGGTGGGGTAGCCATTAGAGCTCTGGATGATCCCTCTGCAAGCTCTGTCTGCCCTGGCCTCTCATTTAAATGTGGACTCTTCAGGACATACATTCCCAAGCCTCCTCTTTTCCAAAGGTTAGTTGGACCATCTCCAAATCAACAGACTTGACTTTCATAAATAAAAATTATTTGATGGTTGTTTGTTACATTGGTGTTTAGATTTTTGAGCAAAGTGTTTATCCAGAGTCTAAATATAGAGAAATAAATCACGACTGAAAAAGGAGGGAGGGGATGTGCTTATGCAAATGCTCTTTCTTGAGTTTCTATCCTAACTCCCTCCCTCCACACCCCCGACTCCCCTCACACATGGACTCCCAGTCCCGAGGCTGATTCTGCTGAAGAAACTTGACAACCAGAACCTTTTCCTGGGGAGGGTACCTTCTGTGTATCCAGCCACTGTCATTTATGGACTAGGGCCACTTGCCTGGAAGAACCACTTGGCAATGAGGGATGGTCATCTGCCAACTCCAGTGTTCCTGGCTTCCTGCAAGCACACACATCAATCTTCAGGAGCCAGATGTCCCCCATACATACAGCTGTGTGGCCCCCAGGCCATCATCTGGTCACATCTACCCCGAAGAAGTGGGGTGTGCCTGCCCAGCCCTGCTCAGCCCAAAGTGCTCCAGCCAGAGGTGTTACAGAAGACCCCTTCTGAATGAGTGTTCCTCTTTGTGCCAAAAAGTAGATTAGAGAGAACATCGCTGCTTGAATTTCCCACCTGCTAAAAAAAGTAACATCCAATGTTGGCTTAAGCAATGAACATTTATTGGCTCAAGGTTCTGAGGCTAGACAGAGTCCAAAGTCAGTGAGGTGATGCTTTCTCCCCAAAGACCCAAAGACTATGGCATTATAGGACTACCTGCTAGTGATCCTTGGTCCTTGGCTTTTCCATCACATGGCAATGCACGTGGCAGCCTCTCCTCCTTTCTCCTCCCAGCTCCCTTTACTTCCAGCTTCTGGCTGCTTCCTGTGGCTTCTCTTCTGACTTTCACTCTACCTATAAAGGACTCCAGCAATCTGGATTAAAGCCCAACCTGGTTTAGTTTAGCCACACCTTAACTGAAGGAACATCTTGAAGATACCTTATTTACAATGGGTCCATGCCCCCCAGAATGCAGACCAAGACCAACAGCATGTCCAAATTGAGGTATACAATTCAATCAACATCAGATACAGTTCTTGGAGGCCACTGCCTTTGGTTCCCAGGAAGCCATTCCTAACACCTAAGTAGCCTTGAAGGCAAAATGTGGCTCCATCCTGCCTGGCCCTGCCCCTGCACCACTGATCATGGAGGGGAGCACAGAGGCCACGGGAACCCCTCTAATACTGATGGGCGCAGCCTCTCTGACCTCCCCAAGGACCACTGTCCCACACCTGGTCTAGCAGCAACAGGTGGGCATTGTGATTTGGAGACGGAGTTGGGGCCTTGTGCTCTGACCCAGATCAGCATCACCCTCCTGTGTGATCTGGGGATGTAGCCCACCCCTTTAGAGCCCCACTTTTTCATATGTCCACCCTTTCTACAGGGTCACTAGGAGATTCATTTGAGGTGCATGCAGTGGTTCTCAACGCTATCTGTACACTAAAAATCAGCTAAAGAAATTAAAAAAAAAAAATACCAGTGTCCTGACCCCTACCCTCAAGTTCTGATTTAGCAGACAGCAGCTCAGGGTTTCCAGGAGATTCTTTAAGCCACCAAGAGTTGAGAAAAGCCAGGGTAGGCAAAGGAAGCCTGCTATCGGAAAGTATAAGGTACTAAATAAATTTACTTCCACTCATTTTGGAGACATCCTAAGGATTTTAACCTTCCTGAAATAAAGATACTCTCATCATTAAAGACCTTGTTTTGTTTTTCTTAATATTGTTCGCAACAGCCATCCCAGGACACTTTAAGTGAGAATTACATTTCATGGCAGTTCACAGCCCTGAACAGAATCACCCTGAGATTTCAGCCTCTCCCTTGGCCTCTGGTGCCTTTTCTGTAGCATATTCCAGCAGTCTTGTCCTGGGAGACCATATTTTCTGGTGGGCTGGGAAGAGCCAGGCCAAGACAGCAGGAAGTGCTACCTGGTTGGGAAGCCCTGAGGCTTCAGGAACACGGGTGCCACGTGGAAAGCAGTAGGGGAAGAATGGTTCAATGGATAAGGTCGTTCATTTCTGTCCCAAAATCTTACAGTTACAGGTCTGCAGGAAATCACAGGGTTTTGTGAATGTGAAGAGAACGACTCGGAAAATTCACAGCGTGTTTGCATTATTTGTTAATGGAATGGCTTTTAAAAGAAATTCTGAAACACGTGGCTTAAATGGTACTGAACATTTCCAGACTTAACAACGTAATGCTTCTTGGAGCGCCCCCAGGAGGGAGGCTGGGGCCTTCGGCCAGCCCCGTTTTGTGCAGAGGAATACTGGGCCTTGGAGAGGAGTTTGGTAGTTTGGGGATGAGAATCGTGATCTTCGGATGCATTTTGATGCTGTTTCTGTTTCATAGTTTTTCACGTGAGTTTGTGTGTGGTTGTTTTTTTAACTTCAGGCTTTTAATAATGCTGATTTTTTACATTGACTTTTTATTTTGAAATGAGAAAATTAGCCCTTGTCCAATAACCCAAATACCTCTACCCCTTTCTTAATGCGAAATCGGACCCTTTAGAATCATCTAGTCCTTTTCCTGCAAAGGGCACCCTGAAACATTCAGAGTCTAAAGATTGATCACTGAAAGGTGGGAGGGAAAGGAAAGCAGAATGTACATTGAGAGAAAACTGCCAGTATTATCTTACTTAGTAAACCCTCCTAAACACTCCCCTTTGCAAATACTAGCAAAGGTCGATAAGTTAATACATCATGCTATTTTGTGAATATAATGTTAAATTTTAACAGATATTCACAGAGGTAGGTGTCAGTTTACAAATCTGGAAGAAAGTAGATAGATCACTGGCACCCATAAGTATTTTTGACCATGGAGAAGTGCACTTATTTTTTGCTGATGCTTTCTGTGTCACAGAAATCAATAATCCCTTATGTTTTATAGGTGCCTTGTGGGTTACAAAAATCCCAATGGCTTTTCATCAGGTTTGTCATAATCTCAGAATGAAATGAATGGAGGAGGGAAACTTTAATCTCCCTGGCCGCTGATCAGACTTATATTTTTGAAAGTGCCTCTTTCAGGCATCCTTGCCACCATGACCATCTCGAGTACAATGGGGACAATAATCCCTTCCACTAGGAGTTCAGAAGGAGCTTTTGAAGGGCCCTTTTGGAAGTCATAGAAACCTGTGATGTCTATTGTTACTGTTCAACTATGAACTTAAATTCTACCTCCTATCACACCTAGAGGTGTGATCATATTTCTGATTCTGTTACAGCAGAGTAATGTCACACTTGGCACACTTACTTTACCTTTCCCTGCAATAGCCCAACAGAGTGATTTCCAAGAGTGTTACTGCTGTTTGCCTCATTCTCCTGTGCCAAAGAGAACAGAAACACACCAGGCACCCAGAGATTCGGATGCAGTAGGCTAGTCACAATCGCAGCAAGTAAAATGTGGCATTCCCTAACACCCACTCTTGTGCCTTTTCTACATGGGGTCAACCCAGGTCTTGGATCCATGTGTGGGTATCATTTCTTTCTGCCCCTTACTCTCCACTTATCACTGGACATAGTTGTCCACCTGTCACCTCCATCCAGGCCAGAAACAATGATGGTGGAAAGCAGTGTTGGTGAAGGAGACAGTGCATGTGATAAATCATGCTTAAAGTTTTGGATGGCATCTGATTAAAATTGGGACAAAAATTCATTTACTATTCCCCACCAACCCAGCTTTATTGACAGGTGCTGGCAACACTGTATGCTTGCTGGAAAAGAAGGGAATACAAGGAGTCACAACTCCCCGAGAGAATAAACACAGTAAACAGCCATTTCCAGCCTGGTAATTCTGTGTATGAACTGGCAGTGGTGCATTCTGTCATTGGTCTCCCCCTTCCTTCATCCACAGTGCCTCCCACTTGAGGCCCAGAACATAACAGCTGTGCCAAAGAATGGGTGGAAAAATAGCCTTATTGCTAACCTAAGTTGAAAACATAATGGCTTTTTGAATGTCTTCATTCACAGATGCAGTCTTACAAAATATTAATGCTCCTCCTTGAGCCTGGCAGAGTCTTCATTTAAACCTCCTTGGCCCACATCGGGGTGGGTGGGGGAGCACCTCGTGGGAAAAAATTAGCCCCTTGGAAATTACTCTATCCTTTACCTCTTAATATAGCCTGAATTCATAATCGGGCTATTTTTATTGGTTAGCAGCTGTATTGTCCCATAAATCCATGAATATGTAATTTACAGTCATTTAGACCAATCACTCCCACAGTAACCCCATGAAGCATGTGAGTTCGTTAGCCTCTTTTTTGAGGAAGAGAATGAAGACATGTAAAAGTTTGCCAAAAGCCACCTGGCTTCTGCAGTGTTGCATCCAGGCTTTTAAACGAAGCCATTTTGACACCGTGTTTAATGGTAACTTGCATTTGTAAATAATTGGTCTCTCTCTCCATAGAGCCTTTTCATGTCCACGCTCACAGTAGCTCCCCACAGAGAAAAGTCAGGCTGGGCATGAGCATCTCTTATGGAGAAGGAATCTGCGCTTAGAGTTGCTCATTGGCTTGCCTCGGTCATAGAGTTGGGGCTCGAGACCCCACCTTCTGCCTCCACAGCCAGTCAGTGTTCCTTTTGTTATTCCAAGCGTCTATTTAGCCAGAACCTCTGTCCTAATAACACTTCCTCTTCCTGTCTGGCCCCATAGGTTAAAACAAAGCCTCTGAAAAGTTTCACTAATGGATATTGGTGAGGGTAGCACAGTATTGTGCATGTAATTAATACCACAGAAAGTGGTTTTAATCTTTTATGAAAGTGGGTCAGCTTTTAAGTTGTATACACATTACTTCCATAAAAAGTTTTTTTAAAACAACAAAAAAGATTTAAACTTTTTTTTAAGAAGTAAAAAAGCTCTGTAGCTCTAAGGCAGCATCCATTTTCATCTCAAATCACAGGAGAAAGAAAATTCTGTGTCCAGGTTGCATGGCATCCCTAGAGAAAGCAGCTGCAGCATTCATGGGCATTCAGTGCACAGTGGAGTAGCAGACTCCGGGAGTGTGTCCTTGGACTGCCTTGATGGATGCACGGAATATAGTCGAACTTCTCCTTGATGTGTGCAGCCAGTAGCAGGGAAAATGAGGGGAGCAACTCTTAAATCTTTATCCCCACCTCCCACCCCCAGGGGCATTTGGTTTTTAGATGCATATAGACAAAGCCCATTCCTTTTCCTGCATGCTTTATGTATTGGTATCTGTTGCCTGCTGATTGAAGCCATTTCTTTGTGAGGACTCTCTCATATCTTTTTGATACTGGCAGAATTATTAAGTATATTCCTATTATGTTCTGTTTGTTATTACTCTTCTCAAAAGGTATCATTGGGGCAAGCTCCAAAGCAGTTGCAAAATACCACATTTTGGATTAAAACTTACAGGAACTGTCACTTGCTAACCAGGCCCCATATAACTGTGTCAGCATCCACCGGTGATTTATTGCTTTAAATTGGAAGCAGCTGATGTTTGGTCCCACAGTTTTTTTTTTTTTAACTCTGCAGGGTTAATCTGGAACCTGCTGGTTCACATGAAATAGCTGTTTTATCTGTAGTTCTGAGACTGATGAAACGTTTTAAAGATGGCTATGTAATCAGTCAGTTATCTCTCAGTGTTACAGCTTACTCTGTTCCTTGTGGCAGTGTACAATCTCAAAAATAATTATTCTGCCGTAGTTAACATGGGAGGGGAAGGCAGCCGCTGATAAAAACCGCATTCAGCAGTCCTTTCCCAGATTGCATAGTTGTGTTTTGTTATCTTCTGGGAGGGAAAACATGGGTTGATGGTCAGACCTCCTAGGAGTCTGAGAGCATAGGGCAGGGCCTAGGAGACGGAACACTTAATCTATTGTCTGTTCCTCTTTCTACCTTTGATCTTTTGTTTTTAGATACACTTGATTAGACCACCCTTTCGTTCACGACTTCACATAAGTGATCTCCTTGGAAACAAGGATGCTGATGCTTAGAGTTTTCTTTTGTTCTGAAAGCAATCAAAAGATAACTAAAGTTATAGTATGTATTTTTTTTTTAATTCAAGACCAGTATTCTTTTTTTAACTTCCTACTTGCATGGCCAGCAGCTGAGAAGAGAGGTCAGGTCGTTCACTTCACATCTAGCATTTTCTGCAGGGCTTGTTTGAAGGAAAAGCAGCCTAAAATTTATTTTTTTCATAACCTAGGTTGTCTCTCAAGGTAATTATTCCTGTTTACAAAGATATTAGCAATAATCCATAGACTGCTTATTGATATTTTGAAGAAGACCTAAGATTCAGAATAAAATCTTTTATGTAAATGTCTGCTGATTAGATTACACAACCTATCTTTGAACTGTAAATAGAACGTGAATTGGTCAGTTAAGGGGAAAAGTACAATGGATTGTATTATGGGGCAGTTCTCATCTTGTGGGCCAAGAGCCACCTGCCATCTGGAATACCTTACAAATGGGGTTTACAGAAGCTAGAGTGATATGTCGTGCCTTTGTGTGATTAATGTTTGCAGGTGAGAGATTATCAAGGAGGAAATGAATGGTTTTATTAGAACCCAAAAATACCATCTCTGGCACCAGACTCCTTGACTGGAGACCAGCTGGATGTCCTCTGATTCAGAAGACAGTACAGATGCTTTCCTCTCGTTTCTCTCCCTGATCCATTCGCTTTTCGCTGGTGATCTCTTTGCTGCCCCCACCCCCACCCCGAATCAATAGTTAATCACTTCCAAACAGATTCTAAAGCCAAAACCTTCTGTGAACAGGGACCACCATGGTTGCTATATGCCACCTGTCCGGAAGCATCAGAGGGAGGTGTGACACTCAGGAGCTGAGTAGACCCATGCATCACTGCACTGTCTAGAGTTTGGATTAGATGGATCTGGCCTAGAGAGGGTCACTGGTGGGTGGTCACCACCCCTTCTGAGTATGCCTTCTCTTGGAGAATATGTTTAGTTACATAAAATCCATTTCCAGTCCCAGTCAGAGCAGGCCCTCCAGACTCCACTCTGCTTGGCTGTTATGAGGTGAAGCCATAAATATTTTAAAGCTGCTGACAGGCAAGAAGATACTATCAATGGCTAGAAATTTAGGTGTTTTTTTTTTTTTTTTTTTTAATGCTGCAAAATATGTTCCTTGCTTCTCTAAAGCAGCGCTGAGGGATGGCATAGCATAAAACAAGGAATGTGATGAGACTAATGAGATGAAACTAATCAGCGTCTTTAAGCTTACGGGTAACCTAGAAGTGACCTGATTCTTTGGCCTGAATTTGTCCCGTGGGAGCTCTCCAGAGCAGCCCAGCATCCAGAGGTGCCCTGCCCTGATGTCACAAAACTGGGTCGTGGGTGGTACGTGCCAGAAAATGTCTTTTAGGGCATATCTCCCAGAGACAGATTTTGACAGGTCTTCTGGATTTCTGGTTGTCGAAGAAAATGAATGATGTTAAAATTCACCCACACTTTCTAGTTATCCCCTTCATGGTAAAGTAATAAATTTAGGGAGTGCATTAACTCTTTGGAGCACTAGAGAAGTTTTAGAAATAGTTTTCAAAACCCACTTCACCTATATGACTTGCATACTGCATTCAAATTTTTCAGGTGATGCATATACCTTTATATGTATATATCTCATATTCAGTGTCACCCGTACCCCCATTCCAATATTATTTTTTCTTACACGTGCTAAATATTTAAAAGCATCTGCTTATAACAAAGATTCTTAGAGTCCTTTATATTTGTTTAGATTTACATGAAATCCCAACCAAGAGGGATAAAGAAAAGAGGTGAAGTTATTAAAATTTCTTAATACCTGTTGCCTAGACTTTCATTGCATATACTTTAAGTTTCCTTATATTCTTTTGTATATGAGCATATGCTTATTTTCTTGAATACATGGGAATGATTTAAAACACCTGCAGAACTACCTGGGTAACAGAAGCACTTGCAAACACCACCACCTGCTCATAACCTACCCCAGGAAAATGCTACAAGAAACTCCCTTTTTCCTTTTCCAAGTTGGTCCATGTTCCCTGAGACAGGACCTCCAGTTCATTCAAGAGGAAGGCAGGGGGGTTGAACAAACCTCCATTGCTATATCAGCGTTTTGAAAAGTGCCCACAGGGAAGAGATTGAAGTAGAAGACAAAAGTGAATCTTTGTGCTGACTTGTAGGCTAAATCTCACCCATGAGCAAATGAAATTAAGAATGATTTATTAGTGCGTACTGAAATGTTAGACATACCTGGCCAGAACTGCATCTTCTTCTCAATCTAGTTGATTTTACCAAGGGATTTTTTTTTCAAGGGATTTATTTTTAAAAGAAAGTATTCTCACTAAGAAACAGTTAAGTTCACGTTTAAATGTATCACTCACTTTATCTAATAACCATTCCTAACTAATAATTTCCTGAAACCAGTTCTAAAACACAGTCAATTTTATGCTGTGGTAGGTTTTTAACATACCCAGTTTGGGCTGTAGGCACCAGCAGTGGCATGCTTAGAGTTGTCGCCATTTCAAATATATTTTTATATTTTCTTGCCACTGGGTCTTGTATTAGTCAGGATGGGCTAAACTGCTGTAACAAACAGGCCCCAAAATGTATTAGGACTTAAAACACAGTAGATGTATGTTCCTTGCTCATGTCAATAATCATTTGTGGGAGTACTTGGTTGGTTGGTGGCTTTCCTCCAAATGGTGACACAGGGATCCAGTCCTCTTCATCTTGTGCTTGTGCCATGCCTTGAGGCTTTTTTTTTTTTTGCCATTTGCAATCATGCAGAAGAAAGAGAAAGAAAATCTGGAGGAGTCACATCTGCTCTAGAAAAAACAAATATCACTGCCACTCGCTTTCCCTTAGGAGGTACACAGTCACATTGTAAAAGGCTAGGAAATGTGACTTAGCCGCATGTCCTGCTACAGCCCTATCCAGTGGACGGAAGGAATGGATTTTGGTGAATAGCTGCTCATCTCTGCCATGAGATATATTTGTTGCATAGTTTCCCATACCTCCTAGAGGATGAGAATCACTCAGCCTTTTTCCTGAAAAGCCCACTGTAGTAGTCCTGGACTGGTTCCAAGAATCTGTTTCCAGATACCAGGTGATTACTTTCTTCAGGAAAGTTTGAGAAATACTGTTTTAACATGTAATTGAATTGGAGAAAGGTATTTTGAACCTTTGTTACAGTCCTGTGCTAAGGATCTTGCATTGTAAAGAAACGTGGCAGACAACGTGAATGAAACCTACCTCTTGGCATCCTTGTTTAGCTGTCTTCAGTCTTAGAATTTAGCTGCAGACCTCATTGTATGGCCAAGATTTGACTGTGACCCACCATGTAACACTAATACATCTGTTCAAGTGCGAATTTTTCTTTGAGTTAGCTGATTGTGTCATTTAGTCACCCAAATTTACCAGTCATTTTCACAGATGATCGTTTTATGGTTTCTATCAACAACTTGGAATATATTACCTTATTTTAGCTTTTTACCACAGAGGTCAGTGTATAAGATTGACTAGTACTGAAATCTTAGGGTATTTTTCTCCATCTCCTGTCATAACATTGAGTCATGTAGAAACCTAACATCATGGAAACTAAATGCATAACTATATTGGAGGAAAGTGGGTGGATTATTTATCAGTGACCCCTGTCCAAAAATGAAGGATGGAAGACTTCTCCATCCAGCCTCCTGAACATGCCAGAAGAATTGCACAAAATGTACAGTGTGACCTGGGCTACTAAATTCACATGTGGAACATCTATTTGGCATGCTTTTCACAGCATGCCACCCAGTTATCATGTAGGCCATGTCTCTTTTCGATAGTTTGGAATGTGCTCAGGGAATTCAAACTAACTTTAATCTTAGCCTTTGCCAATTATATTGAGTAAGGAAAATCTTCCTTTCACTAACATATAAAGTATTGCAGGATGTATTGAAAAAACATTTGCAATATCCACTGTTTTTTGAGTGCCTGAGCTATTGAGCTGCTTGTTATAGCAGATAATTTAGAACTAACTGCAATATCCTTAGTAGGGGGAGAAAATGTCTTTTAACTACAAAGAAGTGTCATCATCATTTGTTATCTGCACAATTAGGAAATAGTAGAGTACAGCAAAGGCTTGGCCTCATGAATGATCCTTGTTGCTTGGAGCTTTAGGAAGTTCATTGCAGGGTGTTCATAAAGTATGCCCTTCTTCCCAGCCCCATCTTATTAATTTTGTGTGTTTGTTTGAGAGCCAAACAGGTAATGGCCCTTAGGCTCAAAAGAGCTTAAGACTTGGAAATCCGTCTTCATCCACTTGACTAAGGGAAAAATAAGAGCCTGTGGGATATTTCTTTTCTCTTTTTTTCTAAAAGTTTAATGAAGAATAAATGTCATTGGCAATGATTGAGAAAAATGAAAGTTTTCAGATTATAACTTTGGCATTGTGTGCAGCTTGCAGAAAGATAACAGAGGACATGGACTTCCTAGAAAGACAGCAAATTACTGCTAATCAATGAGTGGCATATTGAGGTTTCTATTATCCTGAAATGAAGGAAATATCTCACTTTTTCCTCTGGGGGTTTTTTAGAGAGAGTTCCAGTGGCAAAGAATTTGAATCTTCTTTCTCCCTGCTAATGAATGAATTGTTAGTTTGAGCTCCATGGCTAAATTGTAAGCATGGCCAGGGCAAGAACCATGCATTATATATTTTTTGTATCCATAATCTCTTAATCTTTAGTTCCCTGAAAAATAGAAAGCCATGCTAAATATATATATCTGGGGTGAGATTTAGAATAATGGAAAACCAAGGCTGTCTTGGTACTAGTGGCTCTCTCTACCTAAAGGGATTCTCCCAGTCTGGGTCAGTAAGCAGAGCTGACCATTAACATATCGTCTCTTTGTACATATATCTGCTCAGCACCACTAAAGTTTGTCATCTCTCCCAGCACCTCATTCTTTTTTTTATCTTTTTTCCCTTTTCATGACACGGCCTCAGGCCCCCCGCACCTGTGTTCTTACGGTATAAACTCATATGAAAGCCTGTGGCCTAGCTTTATTTACACTATATAGTATAAATTGCTGCGAAAATAGATTGCAGTGTTATTCCCATGGGAGAATTTTTATTTTAATGTGAATTTGCGCTTCACACTGAAATGAACTCAGAGGAAGGATTGGGCAAGAAGCCAGGAGAAAGGCATGGGCAGGGTTCACTGCGACCCTGGTTTTTCCTGTTATCCCAGCATAATTTTTATTTTCCTGCCTTCCACTCTCATGAGTGTCCCACCTTGATGATGAATTACCTTCATGATGCCCCTTCAATGATAATTTCTGAGATAACAGAAGGAAGGAAAGAAGGTAAACTTTGCTTTGTATTTTCCATGTGCCAGATACTGAGTGTGGCACTGTGTGTACATTATCTTACTAAATGGATCGCACAGAATCTATTTTACCTCATCATCCAACCATACCTATCTTAGGTCTGAGTCATCGCTCTGGAAATGGACCAAAGGGTGTTGCATAAAGACGTTTTTACGACTAGTAGCCAAAATCAGAAAGGCTCATGAGCCATGAAGTCTGAAAGAAGTTTGCAGTTCTGGGGAGCAAATGGGATGAGCCTCTAAGGTTGTCCATCAGTGAGGATTTAAAAAGCACCTCCATGCCTGGTGCCATCCCTGCCTGGTGAAGAGATGGCCTCCTGCCCTCCAAAAACGTCTGGAATGGGACAGCGTGAAGATAACGCAACCACCAGCCCACCACAGGAGACCACCATTTCTCTAGCAGTCCGTGGAGACATGCCCCGTACCTCCTCCTTGCAGGGTGGTGGCTCCCCAAATGAAGGCTGCCTTCTGGGGACCCAGTCCAGGGATGCTTCATGCATGCTGGTTGCGCATGCCCAGTCTTCCTCCTGACATTTCTCTTTCTCTCCTCTCATGACTGCAGTTGGTTAGAGCCCCACAAGCTCATGTGGAGTCCAGGCCTGCAGCTGCTTTTTCCTCTGCTGTTGCTGAAATAAAGGGAGGTGATGAATCTGTGGTTAAACTCCTTCTGCAGTAATGAAACCCGGGTGAGCTCATTAGGCAGCGGTGGGTTTTATTTCAAAGAACAAACTGTTTTAGGGAATTTTTTGCCTGTTGGGGGAGTTCCATAGAGGGTACAGTTGGGGGAGATTTCATTGTACCCTGGATAGGAAAGTCATCAAAATGATTCCACTAAAATTGATTGAATGTTTAGAGGCATGTAAATGGATGTGCAGAGCCTTCCAAGGCCATGCAAATGGGTGAACTTGGCTCCTTCCAAGTAATTACTTCAGAGAGCAAGACAACAAAATCAATTCCAAACCCTATTAAAGGGTGGATGGTCATCACTTAAAAAAAGGCTCCCTGGCCATCCCTTCCACCCAGGACTGCCTGGGAGCAGCTTGGCATTGTGGAAAGCATATCAGAGCTGCTTTTCGGGACCTCAGCTCCTTCTGCTCTAAAATCGGAGTAATGTTTCCTGTCCCTTGCCTGCCTACTGGGGGGCCTGGATGGGGTCTGGTAGGGCTCAGGGCTCTTTGGCAGAAGATGGCAACTGCAAAGTTGACAATACTAGGTAACATTTCTTCAGCACTATTATGTCTGTGCCAGGGACTATGCTATACATTTTCAAAAGTTATCTTGTTTAACATGCTAATCCAGCACCATAGGTACTATTTGTAACCTCATTTTATAGATAAGGAAATCCGACTTAAAAAGATCAAGTCATTTGACCAAATATGAGACAGAGTCATTGTGAGATGGTCGGAAGGGATGGCTCCTGCACTGCACTCACTGCAAATATTGAGAAAGAAGCAGGAAAGGAACACCCAGTATCACTTTGAAAACCATCATAGTCTCTGGCGTGAGAACTCTGACCAGGATAATTGCCTTGTACATCACTGGAATGTCAGTGTATTCCTGGCCACAGAAGTGCACGTCTTATGTAAGCGCCATGTTTTCTGGCACTATGGACAAATGTCTCCCAGCCTGACTAATGTGTACATAAAATGCACCTCAGTTATCTGTAGAGTGGGGTGGGCAGTGGGAATGGCCATAAATATCAGTTCTCCCGAATCATGTGCCTCAGAAAATATCTGAAATGAATATACATCTTTAATAGTACCCTTGGTGGCTACAGACAAAGGATTTTCCTCCCCATTTCCCTCAGAATATAAAGGCCAGAGTGAGGGAATGGATATGACTTTCCACATTACAATTCCAGAAAAAAGAAAAAAACTCCCCTGGGCTGCAGATACCTCTTAAGAGAGTTCAGACCTGCGGGGGACAGGTCAATGGAAAGCTGCAGTTCCACCAACCCCACTGACAAGTGCTGAGGGATGAAGCCAAGCTGCTCCCGGGTTAAGCTCACAGTCCGTGGTCTCCATTCCCAGTCTCAGCGAATGCAAGTTGACACGTCACAAGAGCAGAACCATGAAGCTGAGACTCTGGAGATTATGACCTGGCCTGGGAGCATCTGATAGCCCAGCCTACTGAATTGAGGGTGATTGGAAAATAGATACGATTCTAACCTACTCTCATTGTCACTAGACTCCTAATTATAATGCCATCCTATCCTCGGGAGAATCTACACTATGAAATAACCTCATATTAGAAGCTTTCCTTTTAATGAGGTCCCTCAGTACTTTAGAAACTAAATCCTTTTTAATTGGATTCAAGACAGAACTACCTTATTCTACACTCAACCCCGCGAAGCCTCAGTACACAGGAAGTTCTCCTGGCTAACCCGGCCCCCTTGAAGGCCTGCCCTGGACACCCAGATTTGGAGAAGGGCAGTTATTGTCACCCCGACTCTTACCCGGGCCCCCAGGGCCTCCAGAAGTCTCCCGGGAGGCTGCCTGGCCCCGAGCGAGCGGCAGGCGGCTCCTGTCACACCCGCGTCAGGGAGCCCGGCCGCCCCCGCCTTCTGCGGCTGACGTTCATCTGAGGGGTGTTTCGTACTCGGGCCTCCTCACTACGCTAGATAAGTCATTTAAAAACAGAAATGTAATCAAACCCACTGTCTGCTTACTATCTCTCACTCCAGAGGCCAAATGATGTTTTCTCCTAACCAATTTCCGTGCGGCCCTGTCACACACACGCGTCGCCCAGAAATGTAGGCTTCCGCGGCGCAGCGCCGGGCGCGCGAGTCTCAGACGCAGGGAACGCACGGGCTGCCCGAGCGGGAGCGGGGGGAAAGGATGACATTGAAATTCCTCAGGTACTTTTGCAGCTATTAGACATTTGAAATGGTTTAACATAAGTGGCTTACTCCAGAGAACCAGGGAACGGGGCGGGGAGCAGATCTCAGCCATTTTGATTTCTCTTCTAGCTGTGGCTTTGCTGCGTTTGGAATTTGCATACTAATGGTGAGGAAGTGTAGCGGTACACAGAGCCCTGTGCAGTAGTCCTTCAGGGTTGCTTTCCCCAAGGCTTGAAAATGCAGCAGACTTAATGTAGGTCAAAAAAAAAAAAAGAAAGAAAGAAAGGAAAGGAAACCGTTTTCCTGGCAGATGATTTAGAAAGCAGCCTCTCTTCGTGAGGACACAGGAGTCTGGGAGTCACAGAAGACGGTTCCTCCATGGGAAGTCCCCAGGGCCACAGGAAGTTGGCAGTTGTCTACATCCTAAGGCCAATTAAGAGAAATGTGTTCTTAGTGTAGCGTGTGAGGCCCAGAGCCCGAGGAAAGGGGGTAGGCATGCCAGCGCACCCGCTGAGGTCATCTTTCAGTCCCAGATTGGGAAGTTGGCTTACGTTGGCTGCCGAGGAGCAGCCCTAATGGGGAGTCGGGTTAGATTTGTTGGCAAAAGGCGGGATCACCGCCCGGGGCAGCCAGAGGTAAGAAGTGCAGCCCCTGCTTGTAGATGAAAGTTTCCCAGGGGATTCCCTTGGGATTACACTTTGTGATCTAAGCAGGGGAGCCCCCATAATTCAAGTTCTGAAAGCAAAAGGGCAGCAGTATTTCTCAGCTTCCTAGGTGGTGACCAGATGGTAATATTTTTTGCATCAGGGTGCCAATTATAGCCAACTCTATAAAACAAGCTAATTGGATGTAGTTTCATTAAAAAGTTGGTTTCTCCAGGGTGTGGTGTTTGTATTAGATAGCTGTCCCAGCTATGGAAGTCACAGCTTAGATAAGAAATAGTTTGTCTTGGGAGATTGTGAGGAGTTTACAACAAGGCAGGTTATAAAAGGCATCCTGGGCTGCATGAGAGGTGTTTGAAGCCACTCCAGGGGTCTTTCAGGGCAAGGCAGACCCCACCTGGAGCGGCTCATTGGATAGTCCCCTTATGACAGGGATTGACTTTGACAGATGCTCATCAGCCAATAATTATTGAGTCAATTTCGCCTTTGTTGGTGACTAGTCGGGTGCCTGGACAGTCAGCTGAGCGCCTTTGGACCCGCTGCACTGTCAACTCTGTAAAACTGACAAGCGGCAGGGAGAGCTGGGCTCTACACAGGCTAATTGCAAGGTCCTGTGAGTCCACAGAAAGAGTACAGAAGCTGTGAAAAAGCAGTACTACCCTAACTCCCTCTAATTTTCTTTTCCTTAGTTTTGAGTTGAAAACAACAACAAAAAAGCGTAAGGCAGGGGGGAAAAAGCAAGACAGACAAAACCCTTTTTATCTCCTATCAGGTCCTCCTATAGCTACCTGATTTTCACTTTGATCCTCCTTCCTTCATTCTTCTCCTTCATCTCCGGCAGTTGATATCCCTACAGCTTTCTCGGCTCAGCCTCCAAGCAGCGAGGAACTGCAATCATGAGATTGCAAGGGGGAACAATAAAAGATGGGGTTTGCAGTGAGGCCATTGACTCTAAAGGCAACTTTGGAAACCAGTGGCATGACCAAAGAAAGGCCACATCTGATGCTCCTCTAAACAAGTCAGATTTTGAAGACAAAATAGAAGAAACAACAACTCAGGGCACAGGCCCACAATGAGAGCGCAGGTCACGTGGCTTGTAACACAGAGCACCAACTCTTCTTGGATGGGGGATGAGGCCTACATCTGTGACCTCTCAGGGTCCCCAGCTACCTCCAGAAGCATCTGTGTACTTCCCAGGAATAGCCCTTCACCTTGAGAAGCTGAGGGTGTCATTACCTTCTAGACCACTGGAAAACTTTTCCATTCCTTTTTTTTTTAAATGTCAGTACTAAGTTTTTGTTTAAAATTCAGGGGATTTTGATGGGGTTTTTGAACCTTCAACTGCTTTGTGTAAACTGAAAGTAGGGAGTCTTGGCAGGGGTGAGGCATGTGACTGGTAATGGAAACCACAGCATGCAGGAGATTTAGCTGAGCACAAGTTGTGCCACTGAGATCACCAACCTTTGGACGCTAATGCAAAAAGCGTTAGATTCTCTCTCTATGGCAGCTAAGAATGAAGGAGAAAATAGATTACAAGGGGAATTAAGTGTGAGGAGTGTGTCCTCTTTTAACTTAAACTGGGCCATGCACTACTGACTTGACAGGAAGCCAAGATCCCAATTGCAGTTCGACTTGAGTGAAGCAGACACCTGCTCTGCCTGCAAATGCCCGTGCAAAAGAGAGCTTCATTCACAGAAAGGAAGAACTGAGCGGGTTCACTGATTTAGCCTTCCAGAGCCTTCGTCCCGTGATCTGTCAGCCCCTTAGAATTCAAAGGCAGCCTTTAAAGGAATCTTCAGTTCTCAACATGATGGCTTTGACAATGTCTTGAATTCAAATATATCTTAAATCAAATTTGTCTTCTAGGATTATGGCTTTGTTTAAACAAAGAATCATCAGATGATCAGTATATGGCTGTCTAGAAGTGTTTATCTCATTTCATTTTAGAAAGTAAGGTAGATTTTGTACGTTTAAGACATTGAATTGCCCTGAAGATAGCCTCTTCCTGCACCATGGTCAAGAGTTCACCTAGTAGAGACATGTCCGTGGACATACTGCAGAAAACCCCAGACTTCTGCAAGCTCAACCACAGAGTTGTGGAAAATCACTTTGTCACCTTCTCTTCTCAATCCCTTCTATTTCAGAAAATACTGCACAACAGTTTATCACATTAAATCATCCCAGAACAGTAGCATCAGAAAAAGAATCAGCAGTTAGAACTAGAACATTCCAAAGAGGTAAAGAGAACACCTTACACAGGTGAACTTATTCCAATCCCAGGCCATGGTCACAGGTGTCCTGAGGAATGTCCCGCTATGCCACCAGGCCTAGAGCCAGCTTCCCTCTTCTGGGAGTGTCAGTTGTTGGCTCGTGAGCTGAAATATCTACCCACAGCCAGTGAGCTATTTTAATAATTGAAAACCATTCGAGATCCGGACCTCAGACCTAAACATACATATAATAAAAAAAATTGCCTTGTTATCCATATTTTAGAGTCAAAGACTTAAAGTTGCCTTTTTTATAAATGGCGTCTCCAGAGCATCACCTTGTTCCTCCTTCCCCAATTTGGTAAGGTTTAGAAACCTCAGAGAAAGTTTCTTTATTGAGTATGGCATCCATTTTCATAAGAGCAAAATTAATTTTGAAATCTAATATTTGGGGTCATTCTCCAGGGCTGTGTCTACATAGCCCTCCCCACTGACGAATGTGAATCAGTGGCTCTGTGGCTCCAGCAAGCTGTGATATAAGCTGATTATCTCTAAGTAAGTAGCACACAATTTTTCAGTGTATATTATTACCAAGAGTTTCCAAGTCAAGATTTTCAAAAGAAACAGCTGCGGGTTTGAAAAGATTTGTGATAATCTAGATGGTTTCTTTGAGGATAAATCTACTTGATCATTTAAGATCAAGCTTTTCAGTGAAGCTGAGTGTTTTCTTTCTGATTTTAAATACACTACTCTGTGTGTGTGTGTATGTGTGTGTATGTATTTAGACGCCATTGGCCTGCCTTGTTTGTGGCTTTACCTATTAGTCCCCCTGGGAATTGCCACTCTCAGTTTTGGATACATGAAGGTATAATCATATCTCACAATTAGAATGCTGATTACAGATTGCTTCCCAAGCCGCACACATGCAGCTAGATTGCCAAACTTGCCACCTTCTTGGAATCTGGGAGGAAAAGACTCCATGTTGGGCTGAAAGGATCCTGAGGAGGTAGAGAAAAGCAGTGAAGGACAGGAGAAGCTGGAAATAGGTGGGCTTCTCTGTACCTCTCTCCATCCCTCAAAGCCCAATGTCTTCTTGCTGATCCCAGGCCCTCTGGGGATGCCCATGGTAGGGCCCCTAACAGGCAGTGTCTGGGGCCCAGGGTCTTGTCTTCCTCATCCTTCTCTACCATCAGAATCGACCTGCCTTGGTTCCGTTCCAAAGGGCTCTTGCTAGGCATTTAAAGTTAAGCAACAAAAGCAATTCCAAGTGAGGTGTTGGTGGCCAGACAGATTTAAGGTATATACATACCTTCTACCTTGTCTCTTTTATAAAGTGCACCTTATACCTTGTCAGAATCTTTGGCGATCAGCAAAAGAATCGGGGTAATTTTAGGCTCTGTGTAGGCCTAAGACTGAGAAAGGGGGTAGGGTTGGTAGACAGACACAGGAAAGATTCATTTTTTATTTAGTTACTCCCAAATCCGAAGCTCTTATTGAGATAATAAATTGTTGAAACTATTGAAAAGGGAGATGTCATAAAATAATGGGTGTGAAACATCCTGTGCATCTTTTCTAACTGGGCTGCTCCCACTGGCAGGACCTCCCAAACGAGTGGGTAAAGGCGCCAAGAATTGTAAAGTGCAAGTGCTTGTTAGACAGTGTCAGCGGCACAATGTAAGAAAATGTGAACCAGCAAAAATTGGGGCTAAGGCTGACCGAAGAATCAGACTCCTCAAACTGTGCCAGGTTCTGCCAGCCCCGGGGTCCCAGGCCAGCCACTCCTCATGTTTGACGTGGGACAGGCCTCTTCCCTCCAGTGCCCTTGTCAGCCGGGAAAGGGGGATTCCAGGAAGGGAGCCTGAGGCCAGGGAGACTGTGTCCTCCGAACCGCAGCCACTGGCCATGGAAGAGCATCTGTGAATCTCGGAGGAGATTAACCACCCACCTGGTAGTGCTGTCTGAAGCAGAGCTGACGAGGAGGGAGGCCCATCCCTGGATCAGATTGCGGCACCATCTGGTGTGGCAGCTGACCTGGAAATGAATCCAGCAAATTTCAGACCTGAGCTACAGCTGGCGTGGGGAGAGCCCAGAGACAGGTGGTTCCCCTAGCAGCTGTACCTTCCGCTAGGGCAGGCAAGAAAGGAAATTCCATTTTTATTGCTCCTTCATGAGTTTTCTGGGATCTGTAGTTGCTCCCCGACCTTTTGTGATGATGATTACCATATCAGGGCAAATAATGATACTTCTCCCTTCCTGTATTGAAATAATCTCTGCAGGTCAGTAGATCCAAGATTTTAAGTGAGTATGTTAATTGATAGATGGATACACGCAAAAAATGACAATGGTTGTCAGCTGAGAGAGGACTCACAAAAACTATAATCTCTCTTTCAAACACCTTCTTATTTATTCTAGATATAGACAGACTAAAGTCTCATAGCCATCCAAGGTGGCTATTTGAATTTGTAGTTCTGTATTTAGCCTGTAAATTTTAGGATCACTTAATCAAACACTCTTTATTAAAGTGAATCATTGTTCCTGCATAATGAAGCGCAAGACATTTTTGTCCCAATAAAGGTGCAGAACAATTTTTTTTTTTTTTAACGTTTGCTCTGAATGAAACACTTGGATATATCTGTGGGAGGGATTTTAAGCCAATCTACTTTTCATTCGCTGATTTAGAGGTAAGGAAAGTAAATTATCTAAAGTACAAAGAGAATAAGCTGTTTTCTCCCAGGTCAGTCAGGAATCCAAGATGTGAAAGCAAAAGGAGACTCTTGGGGTTCTATTCCCAGTCCTCTTGTTTGTCCCAGACCCCACAATGGGGCAAGTTGTTCATTGTCCAGAGGTACCCAGCTGAGGCTGTAAGGAGGGGCTGAAATCCACCCTGGATTCTGCCCACCCAGCCATGAGTGCGGGCTGGACCCACCTGGAAGACAGGGCACCATTTTCTAATTCACACAGACATTCCAAGTTCCTTGGCCACACTAGACCCCTATGGAGCTGAATTGTCTGGTGGGGGGCAATGGGCAGGGAGGGCAGCACTCACCAGTGTTATCAGGATGGTCTCCTAGGCATTAGAGCTGGATCTAGAGCTTATCTTGGCATCATCTTAAAGAGTCCTTGTTTCAAAGGCTATAGAGTAAAGGAGTGAAGAAGTATACATTGTTTGAAGAACTTCAATAGTAATGAATCCTTGATTTCACCGTATCAGTTGCACAGGCACAGTGGACCCTGGATGAAATTGGCAAGAGCTTGAGATCTGCAGTGTCTTCCCATCTCCCCTTCTGAACATTGGACTCCTCCTCTTCATCCCTTCCTCGTCTTCTCCCCCCTTCCCACACTGCCCTGAACGCCACCTTCAAACATTCCCTTTCTCCCAAAGACACCCACCTTCTTCTGTTCATCAAGAGCTTGGCTCAAGAGGAAAGTCAGATTTCACACTAAGATATAAATAGCTAGGAATGATTGAATGTTGCCTTCCCCCAAGGTAGCATTTTAGTACTTCAACAGCAAATGAACTGCACCTTTGTAGTGGAATTTGAGGCAATGGGAAATGGTAGGGATTTCAGGTGAATATGTTAAGGCAGAAGAGTTTTCTTTACCCATGAGGCCATGGCATGTAGGTCACAGCTCTTACCGTTGGTCCATTGCACAAGAGCACAAGATTCCCTCAGGATCTTTGTTCCTTGCTGCTTTTTTCTTGTTGTGTTCAGGTCTCCAATTTCAATTCCCCTGTTACCCCACTGTTCTTTTAGGCCAGTCTAGACTCTTTATACTTGGCTCTGACCATGGTCCAGACTAGCATTTGCTTTTCATCCCCTGAACCCATTCTTCAATTTCCTTCTTTCCAGCCAAGCAAATTGCCTTATACTTTCTACCTCTCCTCTAAATCTCTTTTTAAGGACCTTTCTTCCAAAAGCTACTTCCTTTAAAGAATCAGATTCTGCTTTATTTTGAAGCTTTGATTATTAATTGAGGTTGCAATTCAGAATTTCCCCTTTGTGTCCATATCTTAAAGCTAACTCCTTAAGCCTGGGTGAGGGAAAGAAGAGCTTATTGAGGGTCTCTTTGTCAGAAGCTTCTAGAAAACAATGATTATGTCATTTCTTGTTTTTCTTTCTAAACCAAGCCTAGAAAAGCATGTTGATATTTTTCTTCTCAAGTGATTGCAGTAGCTACGGGAACCTGTTATAAATTAGTTCTTGAATTGAAGCAACTCCTATAGCTTCCTTAAGTGATGCCAGTAAAGTAAAAATCACTAGATCTGATGGTCAGTTCGGTAATCTATCTACCAGTGGGCTGTACAGCCAAAGCTGTGGTCAAGGAAGTCAAATGACCAAAGTGGAAAGCCCATATAAAAAGTTTGTCTCTGCTGTGTGTGATTCTTTGAAGAAACGTCGTAATTTTCAATTCCCTCCATCATGCAAGTATCAAGGTTCCTGAACCTTGGTTGCATGAAGTTTTACAGACACCGGGAAACTATGGTCAGTCAGATTCTGCTTTGTTCAGAAGGTGGAGGTTTTGTATATTCAATCTGGGTAATCTGACTCAACTTCCAAATTAAATGGGAGCCTGCAAGGTTCTGAATTCCTTTTCCAAATGAGAGAAAGCATCTTGGATGTATCTAAGAATGCCGCACGAGTGGCCTTGTACCTTTATTTTCCTCTACTCCTTTTGGATGCATTTCGCTTTGAATGCCAGTTTATGATTCTAAACCTTTGATGGCTTATGGTGCCAGCCGCCGATGCTCCCCACATGTGTCTTATTTCTATCAGCCCCCTAAATGGAATGGATATTAGCTTCTAAGTGCTGAATATTTCTCTCATACTGCTTGCTCTGCTTGGTTATACAAGTACCTCTCAAAGTACCTCGACCCCTGTCTGGCTCCATGCATTAGGATCCTTTAGTGAAGTTGAAGTAAAATAAATTCCCTCATGCCAGGTGCATCAGTCCACTTTTTCTCTCAATCCAATTTAGCAAAGATGGTCCAAGTCAGAAGCATTATTATTATTACTATTTTATTATTATTAAATTTCTAAAACTTTTGTCCACCCCTTTTTTTAAGCCTGGTTGTACGAAGAATTTGTATGCTGATGAACAAATTGTAGACAACATGTAAACCAGTATCTTTATCTACAAGTTGAAGGTTAGGGGTCAGCAAGATTTCAGAACACAGAAGGATGGTCCAAGGGTTCAGCACTGTTTCCTCTGGTGCTGGGAAGGGAAGCCCCCTTTGGTTGGAAAGAGGGTTATGCTGGCAGGTCCTGGGCCTCTCACTGGCTCCTGGGAATGGAAGCACCAAGAGGTTGCTGGTCGCTGTACAAGGGCCATATTTTTGATGCACAGCCAGAGGCAGCCAGTGTGTGTCCTGCTAGCATGTGCTCTAAGGATTGTAACTCACTTTCTAAACTGGTTAAAATATAGTCAAGCTTTCATTTTGACTAACACATATGGAGATCCATGTGTATGGAACTTTGCATTATGTACTCTATAGAGATTAAAAAAGAATAAGGCACTAGCCCAGCCTTTAAGAAGCTTGCTATCCAGTTACCTAAACCTTTGAGTTTAGAAAGTGTTTTAAAAGCATGATTTCTAGAGATATCCTTTAAGAAAGGTATAGTTAATGTAAGTTCATGCTATTGTTACTGTGACTAAATACTTCTTTTTATACAATTGCTATACCCCAAGTCCCATTAACAACTCGGCCACCTCCCCACCGCCTCCCACCCTCATTCCTGAATAGCTGCGTTGCAGAGAGTTGGTGCCTAGAGTTGTGAATTGATCTCCAACTTGGGTAAAGCTAATAAATATGATTTAGGATGAAAGGCACTGTGTAAATGCTTGAGATGTTGTTATTGCCGTTCTCATGCACTTTATTATTTTTAAATTGTGCATCCTTTTAAGTAGATTATTTGTTTGCCGCAGTCTCCATTATATCTAAGCAAAGCATTCACAGAAATTTCTAAAACCTTTTCATTTCTCTCTGTAGGTTGTTGTTTCGTAACATTTTATACAAGAAAAGCTGCACTTGAGGCCCAGAATGCACTGCACAATATTAAAACTTTACCTGGGGTGAGTCGGTTTACTTTTGTACCAGAATCACTTTATTGCTTGAAAATGGTCCCTTTCAACTGAAGGTTCTAGTTGTGGGCTCTTAGTGCCAAAAAATGACTTTGGTCTTTTGAGGAGAGTGTGCTGACCCCTCTGTTCCCTGACGGCAGCCAAGCCCGCTGGCCAGCCCACAAAGAAGTGTTAGCATTAGCGCTGATGGAAGGAGTTCTCAAATAGCATGTCCCCTGGTTGGAAAATCAGAGTGACTCCACTGGGTAGCGGCCGCTGCCAAAGAGTATTGGGTGGGCTAAGATTTTAAATGGAAAAAAAAATCCCAGCACACATAAGAGAAGCAAATGGAAAAGGAAAAGCTTTTACTCACCAGGAGCCCCTTTTCAAATTTCGTCTTTAGATTTTCTTTTGAAAGGACAAAATGTACCCTGTACAGCCAATAATATTAAATCTCCTAATGGTTTCTAAGCAGTCAACGGTGGTTAACAAAGTCAATGTTGTAATGCCCAATTTGTGGCATCATGTTGATAGAGAACAGAAAATACAAAGCTTACCATTTTTTTTTTCCCATTTCCTTCCCAGCAATTTTTGATGATTAGTACAGTTCATTAGAAATGAACTGATATGGTTTGGAGCCACTTCAACAGAATATATTATTATTTCTAATGAGTTTTGTGACGATTTTATATACTGTATACTAGCAAGAATTTCCCTATGCCATTTGGGTATTTTGCCCATTGGCACAAATATTGGAGATGAGTTAATTCCATATCATATCATGGTATGTATTTATTGGTCATAGTGAAGAAACTGTGGTAAGCAATGTACTAATGATTTTTTTAGTGTGGTAAGAATGAAAGAGTGCTAACCTAATGTCCTCTGATGTTTTCAGAATATAATTCTAACTTGAAGTCATTTATCTGTCTCTGTACACGTATTCAGACACTCGTATGTACATACGAACATCTGCACACATGTGCATTTTATACCCCTTGACCCCCCAAAAAGACTGCATTCATATAACTCCCCCTAGGTCCACTGAAAGTTTTACAGTATTTGTAATGGTAGGATGTTCAGCAAACAGTTTGCAAAACATTAGCTCCTTAGTCACCCAAAAGTGATTAATTATGAACCTTGGTCATAAATCATACACTTTGGTTTTCCCCGCTTCTTGTGAGAAAACCAAAGGAAAGAAGATTCAGAGAGGCAGGTGTTGGCACTAGAATTCTGCCTGCTGATTTAATTTTAACTAGTTTCCCTGAAACTTCTAAAGTAGTTGTGACTAAGGCACTTTTATGACATCTCCATGCTTTGTTCAATGACTTTAAAAAAGTTGTCATATCAGCTTCTTCCTCCATATAAATGAAATTTCTCCAATTCCAAGAGATTGCAGCGTTTGGTCACATTATCAAATGAAGCAACCAAGGCAAATATTTACTGGCTCAGCCAATGATAGACAAGACGGTTTTCATTTCCCAGGGCCCCTCTTCAAACCCAAAGATCATTCCATATTCCTTCTCTTAAAAAGAAATATTTTATAGTAATTAGCACTCACAATCCCTTGTAAGTATGTTTTTCAAAATTACTTGAGAGAACAAATTGTTATTTAAAAGCATTTAGGGAATAGTTTGATGCCATATCACATCATATTTTAAATTAGTACCATACATGGTTACTTGAAATTCACACCCTGCCCTGCCCCCCCATGAGAAGTAGACTTCCCAGCCTGATATCTTCATGTGTGAAGGCGCTCCCAAGGAACCCAGCCGCTCGCGTGAAGGATGGGCCATGTGGGTGTGCCTAGAGTGACTGATGAGGGGCCCTCCTCCTAGGACATCCCGCTCTGACCCCTTTCCTAACAAACAGCATATTCAGTATTTAAAAATGTGGCGCTTAAGGGTGCATGGGTGGTTCAGTGGTAGAATGCTCGCCTTCCATGCGGGAGACCCGGGTTCAATTCCCAGCCCATGCACACCCCCCCCCAAAAAAAAAATGTTGCGTTTGTCTCTCTTTCCCAATTCACCTAAAAATTCTGCATGTGGAATTCCTGCGGGTGATGTGAAGGACCCATTTTGAAGGATGATAATTTTTTAATCTAAAAAGAGGATCTGTGGAGTGTTTGGAGGTTTGGTTTGGTTTGGTTTGATTTTTCAGTTCAGTTTCGTATGCCCAGTTACTTGAAGCAGGTTAAATGAAAGTTTTACAATGGCAGATCTGACTTCTGTAGGGCCATAGCCTTCATACTATACACACTCATTGTTACATCTGCCATTTCAGATTAAGTAAATTCCAGTGGGTTCCAAAGCATTTATGTCTCGCTTTTTTTCTGATAAACATCACCCTTAACAGCTACAGGAAAAACATGAAAGTGGTTTCCTCTCAGCTGCGAGCTGTTGGTGGACAGGAAGAAATGGGACCAGACATAAAAGATTAATGCATATTCTTGGGAAAAAAATATTACAGGGTGTCTTGCTGTTTGATTACAAGCCCTGGAATTAGTCAACATTTCCATAATTCTAAACCAATATACACCTGTTTTCCCACTGTGATGTGAAGGCACAACTTAATTTAACAGAAACCCTGCTGTGCTAAATTTCTCATTAAATACCAAGTGAGTTCAGTGATTTAAAGTGGTAGCACTGCTATTTTAACTGGTTGCCTTCATATTATGAAATTAATAAGAAATTAATGAGGCACTTTGCCATATGCCTTCAATTTCTTGCTGAATAAAAATAAAAGGGATAAAGAAAAATGCATTATCCGCTTATGCTCTAAAGCTTTTCTGGTCGTAATCATTTTCCTGCAGATAGCATCCATTAAAAAGGCACTTGCTGCCATTTTTTTTTTTATGTCCAAAACTTTCTATTTAAAATAAGATCAGATAGTGCTGGGTTTTTTTTTTTTTTCCTATTTAATTTTCTTTTGCAGTTAATGCTTGGTATCATAAGAAACTTTTATCATGCAACCAAACTTGGCTCATTTGTAGACCTTCCCGCATTTAGGCACCCGTCTTCCTTTTGTAGGAAACAAAGAACTTGGTTATTATGGGAGGAGAAAAAAGAGCTGATGGGACTTTCTCAAATGCTTTTACTCAAAGGCACCCTCTTTATCATGTGAGCTGTGGATTCTGGAGAGCCTTAATTGTTGGGGGTGGGGAGGAATGGAGGTGAAGGGTCAGGGCCTTGCCTGTGCAGTGCGGAGTAATTAAGGAAACCTTTTTCAAGCCCATCTCTAACTGCGGAGCTGAGAAGGACACGGGGCCTTATGTCCTTTAAGATGCTCACCCTGAATTCCAGAAACCCAGTTTTAGAAACAAAGGTAGCTAATTGGACAGTTCAATACTGAAAGCCTGGAATGAGTCTAGGGATCACTTCCTTGGTTTGTCGTACCTAACTGTTAAGCAACTGAGCCAATCTTAGGTATCAGATACTGTTCTTTTTAGTTACTGACATTTCGCGAGAGTAGTAAATCACAAATGTTTGTCATGTGCCCACTGCCAGCGGGACACAAAGCTAGGTGTTGATGGGACATAACAGCGATGGGGTCAGCCAGGGCCTCTGCCCTTGTGGTGTCTGCATTCAAGCTGGGAGGGTGGACGGTGAACAGGTTGTTAACACTCAGATGTTCTGTGCTTCAGGGCATCTCTGCTTCTGATGGGTGCTGCTCTCCTCCCCATCTCCCCACCCCCACCCCCACCCCCACCCCCAAGCCCGAAAGTGAGCCATGCTGTCTCAGCCTGCATAGAATATTGTCACTGTGTCCTTATAAGCTGGTCTCCTTGATTAACCATCAGGCTTGGCAGAACATTGCTGGACTAAGTTTTTGAGCACTGTGCCCTTTGTGCACTTGGACAAATTTTGGTTGTATAGGCAGTTGGGCTTCAAGAGAGCTTCCTTTGCTTAGGGCTTCGAACAGGTACTCCCTGACCAGTGGCATTGTTTGGTAGAAATGTCTTCTTGCCATTGCATTTCCTGGAGAGAAATCTTCATAAAGGCAACGTACAAGATCCATTTGTTCACCTATTTAGCATAATTTAAAAAATAAAATAAAAGTTTAATTGAGGCACAGGAAATCTGTCCAGATCTTTTCAATAATCAGATGCCGGGGCTAAATATCCTCAGGCCAGTGACAGCACAAGGCCTGTGTCATTCTTTTTTCAACGTCTTAGCACATGTTGTCTCTAGCAATAAAGCTCTTTGATTGAAAATCTACAGCAGTATCATTAGAGCATGCACTGTATAAATTAATTTAATTAAGGATGTAATAACAGAGAAGAATATGGTTTTGGAAAAGCTCTTAAATTTTAACAGCAAGGAGGGATCTCCAGAATCTAAATGTCTTGTAAAATATTAATTGCAAATTTCTTCCGGACATTTTCTCTGAATATGCCTTACCCTTCTCTTTTTAGAATCACAACCAGTTTTATTAAATGCAGCTTATATTAAGGAGTTATTGCCCAAAGAGAACATTTGTTTGGAGCACTCCCTTTTTGCCACAGCCTGCTGAAAGGTGTTTTATAAAAGCACTTGTAATGAAAGCAAGGACTGGGCGAGGTTCTAGGTATAAAAACAAGTGTGCCTCACCAGTAAAAAGAAGCTGTAGATAAAATGGCCCCTTGGGGCAGGCATGCTTGCCCACATGAAGAAAATGGGCCCCTTCGTGGCTTGCCCTAAGGAGATAATTTACCCACGTGGGTAGCACTTTTCTTCCACAGGTTTAGCTCAACTCGCCACAGAATTTTATCCCCCACGTCCTTTAAGAGTAGAATGCTAGGGCTTCATCTTATTCTCAGCAGTGCAGCTGGGTTCTCACTAGGAGCATATTCAGTTCGCCCATTGTCACGCAGCCTCAGTTTCTTTGGTCCACCTCTTCCAATTATTAGTAACTGTTTAATGCCTTTGTACTCAGGGCCACTATTATTATATTATCATCATCATTCTTGTTTCTGTCATAAAATCCCTCATACCCCATCTCCTCCTATCACTGAAATGTCCCCCAAACTGTGCCCTTTCAGTCAAAACTGAGCGAGGCCACGTGGGCGACACAGGTTGGTTTCCTGGTCTATGAACTACTCCCCACCCTCAAACCACCTCCCCCCCCAAAAAAACCAACTGAATGAGGCCAAGCTAGAATAAAGATTTTCCTCAGATGCCTTTTTTCCCAACTATCATGGAAAAGACCAACCATATTGTTTTGAGTCCTCAAATCACCTAGAATATTCATTAACCACCCCCCAACATGAATTTATTGAGTTCTTATTGTTTTCTGGGCACTGTTCTAGATACTAGGAATACAGCAGTAGCCATGCCTTTTATACCTCAGTCACCAAAAAAGGAAAGCCTGCCCCCACGCCTGCACGTGGCAGATGCTTAAGTAGCTCTGGGGTAATTAATACCCAAATGAGTTAATTTTATAGCCTATTTCCAAAGGAGTGAAGTTTCATTCAATAAAAAATAACAGTGACCGTGAATACCCAAATGCTGCAAAACAGAAAGTGAATGTAAATTTATGTCATTACACATATACAAACATGTGTATAAGTTTATACCTGTAGATATACATTCACATATATACACACTTGGATTTCAGTTTGGTCAAATAAATAACAGAAGATGTAACTTAGAGTCCCATCCTCCTTGGCCTGCCAGTACAGCCTTAAGTACTCCAGAGTCAGCCAAGTTCATGCTTCTTGAACAGCCTCAATTCCTCAGTAGACTTCTTACTGCTGTTTCTTATTTTTTCACTGTGAGTCAGGATCATGGCAGATTCATAGCAGCCCTGAGAGCATGTTTGAGAGCTGCCATTTAATGATAATAACTGGTACCTTCCACCTGCTTAGTCAGGAGAGTGGGGGCAGAATGAGATAAAGTGTGCAAAGCTCCTTCAACCCCAGCAGACATGTGCCTCCTAAGATGTTGTCTCACTTGGTAGCTTCTGTGAGTGTAAGCTCTTCCATACACGCTTCTCAGTTACGTTTGCAGAACTTGGCCTGGGCTGAAATATTTGGCCTTAGAGGACAGCCCGAAAGGAGCTCTGCCCCTGCCACCTGTGTAGTATCAATGTAATCCTGAAATCCCACAAAGATGAAAGATTTAAAAACTAAGGACTTTGTTTTTTGCAAGATGACTCTTTTAAGGACAGCATGTCGGGATGGGGCTATGGCAGAGTTTCTTGGGGGATGCAGAAGCCCCTTCCCTCCACCTGAGGAAGAATCGCATGCCTCCTCGTGTGGGAGGAGAAGGGCTCAGTGAGTAGGACCTCACTGAGGACAACTGAACCAGGCACAGAGGGTCGCTGCCAGGCTCACGGACTTCAGCCTGAGAGAGAAAATTGGGAAAAGGAACTACACCATGGGCCCAGTAGTACCCACTTTTCCCCCGAGGGTCTGTGAAAGCATGTTTTAATCCTTCATAAAAAGCCAGTGGCTCTTGTACATTTCTTCCACCATGAAGTTCTTCATGCTAACTGAATGTCATGCTTTGCTTTGGGCTGGCAGTCCATCAGTTCAATAACTTGGATTGGCAGTTAGTTATGTATGTCTTTGATTAATGAAAATGAAAAACCAATTACCTTTAAAATACAGCCTACTCAATCCAACAAAGTCTGTGGAGAAAATAAATGAGGGTCCCTGGGTGGTGAAAATCTGGAAATGACTTAGTTAAGCAGCCCAGCCAGCTCAGGGTGAACACCAGGACTAGCGCCACCAGTTTTCTGTAATAGAACTCTATTTGCTTTGCAAACAGCATGCTCTCTCTACAACTCTGTCATCAGCTGTACACCTAGCTGGTAGGATTATTGTGAAAGTTCCGGAGAAAGTCTGTGTAAAGTAAATGGCACTGATGCCGGACCCCATTTGCAAGATTGCCCTGTTTCACTTTCAGAGGAATATTGGTCTTTCTTTATTAATATTCGGAGATATGGCAGAATGGCAAAATGAAGTCATAGTTAGATTTCAGAGATAATCATTTCTCTGTGTTATTTCAAGATTAAATTGGGAATATTAAGCTCACTTATATAGATCTCAGTTCCCAAAAGATCGATAAGACTTCGAAAGAAGTTTTGGGGTGTGCAAGGGTAGTTTAGTGGTAGAATTCTCGCCTGCTACACAGGAGACCTGGGTTCAATTCCCGGCCTGTGCACTTCCAAGAAATATTCAACAGATGGTGCTGCGATAATGGGAAAAGGAAAGAAATGTGCCCACTACCATTCAGCATACAAAAAAGTAAATAAACATATTATTTTAAAAGAAAAAAAAGTTTGAGGGAAAAAAGGCATAGATGTGATTAAAGTCTGAATGGAGTTGCCCAGGAAAGGGTTATGATAGTAACATGAAATGGAAAAAAGTTTGAAATAAAGTTGGGGAACTGTCCAAATTCTGTCTGTAGACTATGGGGTCTCCGTGCCGGCCCATCGCCTGGAAATATTACTGTGGTGCTAGATGGAACTTGAATCTCTCCGAGGTTGGCTGGGCACAGTTCAGGGAACATGTCCCCTGGCAGAGGGCTAACCAGCCCATGGCCTCATGTTCTCGGCCCCCAAAAAAGCATGGCATGACCTGGGTGGGAGTGCTGGCCTCTCCCTCACCCACCTGCTGCAGAGTAGGGATGGCTGCAGCCTCGGTCAGTAGGGGCCTGAGCTCTGCCCGAGGCCACCTTCCAGTCACTTAGAAGGGCAGAGGCAGGGAAAGCAGCCCCCAGGTAGTTTCTCATCCACGGGTGCTCAGGAAGTCTCATGGGCCTGACGGCACCAAGCGGTCACTCTCCTGGCCTGCGATCTCTGAGACGAGAGGATAAGCACTGCGCAGGCATGTAGGAGACCACAGGAAGGGGCGCTGTGACAGACGTCCTCTCACACACCCTGCCTCACCTCCACCAGCGCTTAAAAACACTGAGAATTCTGTGCGTTCTTATCTGCACAGGGAAGTGAACTAAATGATTCCAAGAGTCCTTTCCAGTCTTCCAACACTGCTTGTTGCCTTCTCTCCATTATCTTTGAAATGTCCAGGTGAATGAATGAGCACTTCATATAGTATATAGAGTACTGGCCTTACTTTCCATGAATTATCTATGATAAGATCCTTATTTAATGAACATATTATATATATACATATATGTGACATGATTAGCTGTAGCTCTGGGTCAGTAATTTTAGAGTACTTTATATAGACTAGTCTGCATCGCTTAAGGTGTGCCTCTCTGCCTTGAGACGCTGGGCACCCTACTTCCTGCTCCCCCATTGGTGGGGAACCAGCTGGAAGCTCATAATTTCCCACCAGGGGATAAAGAAAGGGAAGGGGAGGGGATGAACTCTTAACAAGTCCGTTTAATTCCTTGTTTACAGCCTTGGATTGATAAGAAAGGGCATTTAACCTAATGAGGCTCCCGGATTATTTGTGGATTTCCTTTATCTACTTGATTCCTGTCCCGAGTTTACAAGGATGAGTGAGTGGCCTGTGTTTATAAATGGCTTTAGAGGTTGTTGATTTATTACCTGTTCTAAAAAAAAATTCAGGCCATGTCTTGGCAGTGTCGGCCTTTTTTATACTGAGAACCCTGAGGTGCCTGAAGATTAAATTTCTCCTCTGACCTCACCGAGCAGAGCAGTGTCAGGACTAGAATTAGGAGCTGTTGTTGCTAGAGCTTCCCAACAGCTGGGCCTGGTGAGAGCAGATTCAGGAGAAGGCTCACATTTGACTTAGAAGACAACCCTGCACCACAATGAAAACTATTACCACAGAAGTAACTGCCCTTATAGTTAGCCCATTTCCTGGCGTGTGTGGAGGCTCTGTAAATCTATTGCTTCAAATTTTCAAACAACTCCGGGAGGCATGTGTTAAATACCCCAGTTTACTGATGAGGAAGCTGAAACCCAGAGAAGACGAGGACGTCATTCAGAGTCCCCCAGCCAGTCGCTGTGCATTTGCCAACAGGTGGGATTCAAAAAACTCTCTCTGGGCTCCAAAGCCTACAGACTCTCCTCTCTACTATTTGCAGGGCAGGAGCTTGCATGTCCGAGGTCCTGCCAGCCTCTGGTTTTTTAGGACTGATAATCTCAGAATGAGCACCGGGTTTGCTCCCTTTGGAGCTGTCCTAAGTCTAGAGTCTCTCCCCTTCGTGCTGCGAGAGCTGGTGGTGCTCCATGGAAGGGAAGGTACAGGACAGCAGGGCCATGTCCATCACAGCACAGGTGGTTGTGCCCTGGAGGGGCGGGGCTCACTAGGAGGCTCAGCTAGGAGCCCCCCACCCCTCAGCCCCAACGCCTCTCGGTCGCCAGCCACCGAGAGGGCAAGCCAGGCTTTCTTACCCAGAGGCCATATATGCGGTGAGCGAGGCCAGGTTTTTGCCCAGCACATGGATCCAAGGTTACTGACACGGGAGCTCCAGGTCAGGGCAGAAGTTCCTGTAAGAGAAGCAGCTCTAGGTGTGTGATGGCAAATGCAGCGCCTTCCTTCTAGGAGCATGGCTTCACCACCACCCCTGCATTAGCATTTATGTTACCAGGGGTCCTTACTCGATCAGCAGCCACAGGCATCCTGCCCCACCCCACAGACTTCACTATGACATCCATCTCTGTCCAGCTGGGGCTGCTTGGTGTCCACGTGCACAGGGGGAGGGCAGAGTGGGGTGCTGAGGCAAGATCAAGCATGAACCCTGTACCTGCATTCCCAGGGAGGAAGCAGCCCGACAGAGGGCAGGCTGTCGCCAAGGCCTGAGGCTGGAAACAGCTCCGAGTGGCAGCCCCTGCCACTGCCACACCCTGCTGGGACCTAGGCGGCCTTGTGGACCATGGAGGTCACCCAGGGCCACCTGCTGATTGTATAGATGAGGAAGCTCAGGTCCAAGTGGCAAAGCCCAGCTAACTCTCTATGCCTTGCCAGTACATTGCACTGCTTCTGGAAATAAGGGGCTGGGCTCCCCAGCACCCATGGCATGCAAGGCTGGGAAGGCATGCAAGGCCTTCCCCCAGAATATATCACACTGGGCCAGGTGCCAGCAGCAGTGTGCTTCCCCTCACGTGCAAGGAGTCTGGGTGCCCTTCTTTTCCTCTCTCCACATGGCCTTGGCTCCAGCTTTCCCTCTACACCTCTCTCCCTCTTCCAGAGACAACTTAGCATGGAAGCCTAAAGTGTGGACTGGGACATAAGCCAGCCATGTGGTTGACTGTCCCATCCATGCCTCATGCTTTGTTTCTGCACAATGTTCAGTGAATAGCTGTGTTTTGTCTTGGCTCTCCTCCACCTCTCTCTTAGGTGTTAGAGGAAGAGCTGAGGTTGCAGGGGTGACCACTGGAGCTTGGAGGTTAGATTCTAGAAGTTCTCAGGGCTCTGTAGGTCACCAAGTCCCCCGCGGTACCGTCAGGTATCAGGGATGGGAAGGGCCAAGTAAGAGTAAAGGACAGGCCCCTGGGAACCTGGCCCCACTCCTGGGAAAGGAAATGGGTAACTGGGCCAACAGGGTGATCTGCAAAAGCCAGCACTTTCCGTATTTGACCACACACCTGCAGCATTCCAGTTTCTTCAGTATAGCATTTGCTTAAATATGTACCAGGAAACTGCCCAGTGTTTGGGATTTCGGGTAGCATATGGGGCCCAGTGTACAGTAGAATTATTGCCAACAAGTCATAAAGATTAGGAAATAGACAGTTAATTGCTGCCATGGCATATATTTTATATACTAGATGTATAAATCAGAATGGCAGTCTTAGAATCTAGAATAAGGGTTGTTTCCAGATGCAGTTTGTCTGCACTTATGTGATTTTCAGTGTCTTTCAGAATTTTTGGTAATTTTTACCCAAATAACAATAAATCGACAAGTAATAAAAGTAATAATTAACATTTGTTGAGGGCTTGTTATATCCTGGGCACTGTACCAAGAGCTTCTTATGTCCTGGGCACTGTGCCAAGAGCTTCTTACATGAGATCAGGTATATCTGATCTCATGTAAGTAATAAAATACTAAATAAATAATAAAATAATAAGTAATAACTTGTTTTCCTACTCTGATTGCTTTTCCAACTAGAAGTCTGTTGTTCTGAGCCCAAGAGAGTTGAAGTGTCTGTACTAATTAAAGAAATTTCTCTCACAGCAAATCAGTGACTATCTTTTATGGCCAAGAGCTGACCTGCTGCGACTAGGTAAAAGTGTGCAGTAAAAAGACAGTTTTCGGGCGGGCCGCGGTGGCTCAGCGGGCAAAGTGCTTGCCTGCTATGCCGGAGGACCTCGGTTCGATTCCCGGCCCTAGCCCATGTAACAAAAAACGGAAAAACAAACTACAATAAAACAAGAAAATGTTTAAAGATGTTTCCCTTTCTTCCTTCCTTCCTTCCTTCTATCCTTCCTTCCTTCTCTCTGTCTTTCCTTAAAAAAAAAAAAAAAAAAAAAAGACAGTTTTCAGTGAAGTCAGGCTAATGTCAGCCTGTCTTTTGAATCCATTGTTAATATCTGATAATTGATGATTTACTAATATCAGTGAGGTATCAGTTAAGTAGGAGGGTGAGCATTTGTCTAGATTTTGATCCGTTCTACCTTACATTTCTCCTGTAGGCTCCTGGAAACACCAACTTGAATCACAAAGGATATTTTTCCCAGCCACTTATCTAAAATAACATAAGAACTAGATAAATTTGTGAAGAATTGATGAAGAGAAAGGAAAGTGGTCCTTCAGACATGGGTCCTTTTGGGTGTGTAACTAGGGCAGTGATTTGCCACCTGGGCTGCATGATAACAGCCTGGAGGGCCTTGAAGACTTCATCTGCCATGCCAGAGACCTGGGTTCAATTCCTGGTGCCTGCCCAGGCAAAAAAAAAATAACTTCATATACCCAAGTCACACCACAGGCAAATTAAGACAGACCGTGTCAGGGTGGCAGCCGGCAGCATCAGTACTTTCACATGCTCCCTGAGACGTCCTGGTGTTCAGGCAAGTGTGAGAACCAGTGTTGGTAGGGTGGATCCTCACCAGTCCCAGGAGTTGGCTGGTGATTAACTTGTTCCCTTCTTCCCCTGTTCTTTTGGATGCCAGCAACATTTTCTCACGGTTGCATCCCCCAAGTGTTGTAGGGTCTCGCTGCTCAGCGTGGGCCTATGGCAGGCAGCGTTGGCATCATCTGGGAACTCATTAGAAATGCAAAGCTCCAGGCCCTGCCCCTACCTGCATTTAAAGTAGAATCCAGGTGCCCTGCTACCCTGAGAACCTGTCCCAGTAGATCTTAAGGCGTCCCTGATGTGTACCTCTTGCAAACATGGAATGGGAAGCCAAGAGAGAGATCTGAGGCTAGAGGCTGTGCCATCTTCCCTTACTTCCTTTTGGATATTCTGGGATGGGATGGGGTAACCTGACCATCCAGGACAGGAAATAAAGAGGCAAATGGAGACACAGGTATGTCCTGTGTTTTCCAGCCTCCTGGAAGGGACAACTGTATTTTTCCTTCCCATGAATATTCTAAAACCTGTTGGAAAATCTCCCATGAATGAGACACAGAATTAATTTGTCCCAGACTCTAAGAGGATGAATGGAATTGGCGCTGTTTTAAGTGCAGTTTCGCTGGCCAGGAAAAAAAAGCCGATTCTAAAGCAAGAGGAACAATTTTCTGCCACAAAAGAGTTAATCCGTAATTCTCAGCAGACTATTCCCACCTTGCAGAAATGCTTGGAATGTAGCATCCCTGCTGTTTCAGCATTCATGTGCTTGAAATTCCTTACCAGGAAAGCAGAGCTTTTATTGTCCTGTTCCTCTGGATATCCACAGCTTGAGAGACTTTTGCTGACAAAGGAAGTTTACAGTACCACATGAATGCTGAAGGGTAGAATATACGCTCTCACACTTAGGGGTGCTGTATTTATGTATGTGTTGTGCAATTTGGGAGGCTTAAAAGGAAAATCACCTGCCCTCAACGGTGAGATTTCCCCTTTAGTGAGTTCCTATTTTCAACCTTTCATCTTCTGTGGCTAGGGAACTTCTACGTGTTTTATCTTATTCCTAACCCCTTAAAGGACAACAAACTCCCTAGGACCCCTACGGAAAAGGGAGCAAGGTGGGGCAATAAGAGAGTTAGCGTGTACCAGGAGAAGAGAACAGATTCGGGGTCTGAGGCAGGCTTGCCAATATGTCAGACTGCAACAGAAAAGGAAAACAGGGGGACAGGAAATGAAAGATGAAGCCCACCAGCTTCCCTTGAAACTTACAGAAACAAACAAAACCCTTACATTTATTTTGCTTGTCACAACAAAACGACTAACTCTTTGAAGAAATTCTGTCAGCTGGGTGTCTTATACAGTTGACACTTTTGCCCTCACCTTCCTCTACCTTTATCTGTACTTTGTTATCTGATTAGAGCGGATTAATAGCTTTAGGACTAAAAACTAGATACTACCCCCTAATTATGCATTTGTGGAAGAGGTTCATTCATAGCCCTTATGTTTTCTCCTCGGCATCTGCTCCGTCCCTCTGATTAGATGCGTTGGGTCTCCTTCAGCCTTGGTCTTGGGAAGAAAAGTCAGAACTCAGTAACTGGTCCAGCAGCAGGATCAGGCGGTCACAAGTAGTACATGGAGCTCAGTGGTGGAAGGGAGCTCGCACTCCAACCCAGCTGGCCACGGGGAAGTCCCCTGAAACTTGCTGAGGGTAAAAGCAATGCTGGCGATGTTTCAGGACTTGAGGCAGTCCTTGCCAGTGCTTCCTAAACTTCAGGTTTGGTGCAAGTGAAAGTACCCTGCTGCTTTAAGGACATACCCACATGACAGTTGGTTATAATTGGCTTCAGCAGAGAGAGCCACTCACAATCTGGCAGGGAAAAGGAAAACTGAAGAACATGTGGCATACAAGTCAATGCTCTAAGGTACTACTGGTCTCTCAAAGTCAACTGGACTGACAGCCTACGTCCCAAGGTAGTACCCCCAAGTCTGGTGTAAGCCATGACCCTCAGTTGCCTGGACGGCACTTGGTTGAATAGATGCTGTGCTTTGGGTGTATTCACAGGCATTTTAGTGGGAGTCTTTTCTCTAAACATGATATTCTTTTGGAAGTTTTATTGTGATAAAGATATTAAATATTTTCAGTGGTAACTTTTAGAAGCTTTATTGAGAAAAAGAAGTTTTAGCTTTGATTTTAAACAAATCCTAGACAATGGATGAATAAATCAACCAGCTGGCCAGGGCTGACACTGGTTTATTTTTGTTATAGATACACACACACACACACACACACACATATATATACATACACACACACCACACGCATAAACTTTGCCTTTTCACCATTTTTAAATGTGCGGTTCAGTGACATTAGTTACTTTTATAATATTGTCCTACCATCACCACCTCCCGTTACTAAAACTTTTTCATGGTCCCAAAACAGAAACTGTACCGGTTAAGCAGTCAGTCCACATTCCCAATCCCCCCAGCCCCTGGTAATCTATATTCTACCTTCTGTATTTATGGATTTGCCTAATCTAGATATTTTATATAGGTGGAATCATATGATATCTGTCCTATTGTGTCTGACTTCATTCACTGAACAATGTTTTCAAGGTTCATTCATGTTTTATCATGTATCCAAACATTATTCCTTTTTATGGCTGAATGGTATCCAACCTTGATTTTTGAATGGTGAGGTTGGATCTGGCCTAAAACTTGGAACATTGAAGAAGCTGGATTGTAGCAGAGCTGATTGCAAAAGAGAACATACTAAAGTATCTCGAGTTCCCAATGATTTCATTGAACAATGAAGAGAAGTAATTAACAACACTTTCTCCCAATAAAAAGGAATTGTATTAATGTTTTCCTAGGGATATAGCCCAAGCAAAGAGCTATATAAAATAGTGCCCCTGAACATTGATGTGCCCTCAGGTTCCCACTTCTTTCCCCGCCCCCCCAGTCTCAAACTGTGAATGTTTCCTTGGGTCTTTGTCATTCATTTTCTTGGTTTCCACTTCCTCCCATGGGAAAATAGCTTGAAATCAGTCTTTTCTGCTAAGCCCCAAACTTAAATATCTATTAGACAGTTGGATCCAAATGGTCCATAGAAAGTTCCAATGCTAACATTATCTTCCTACCACAGGCCAGGCCTTCCTCATGCACTACCTCCCTAAGGGAATGGGTGGACCAACCAAGACAGACAACTAGGAATCATCTTCAGCTTCTCCCCGCTCTGTACCCCACTTCCAGTCATTGGGGAAAGACTGTATTCACCTTAACAGCATCTCTAGTATTCTACAGTCCTTCTCAGTTGGGACTTCCCAATTGTCCTCACAGCTAAATAAAAGCACAGGAGGAATTAGCTTTTTTCTAGGTTGTCCCTCTGACAACTGCACTAATTTGCCTTCCAAATGCTTTCTTGAGTGGAATAGAACAGGGTGGAGGTACAGCCAGAACACTGGAAGTTGGACCTTACCAAAGGAATGTGTGAAAATTGCTGTGTCCTGTCTAATGGCAAAAACAAGGCTGCAGACTGCTGAGTTCAAAGGGTGAAATCCAAACTCTATATCTTGCCCCTTCCTTTTTCCTCAGATACTTTGGCATTCTTGCTCACACACTGTATTCCAGCCATGCGAAACTACACACATGCTGCCTCATCCTTCTAGCAGGGGGAGGACTGAATGACTAGCCCTACATTGTAATCCCCTTCAAATCATGTGTTCAGATTTATTCTGTCATCTGCTGTATTTCTTTAACTGTTTATACCCCCCACACTGAGCTCTAGAACCCTTGGGCAGGGAGGGGGACATCCTCAATGGGGCCCCAACCCATAGGAGGTGCTCAGCAAATATTCGTTGAATAAATGAACTCTGAGGATGGCTTTTATTCATAGTGTCAATGTGAAAAAAATAATCTCAATGTAAAACATCTCAAGAGTTCTTTGCAAACTGGTAGGGCAGGAGAGGGAGGTAAGGAGGGTGGTCTCAATATTTTCATTCCTACCGTTACATTGCTTTTGAACAGTCAGACCCCTGCTTTACAGACTCAAAGTACAGAGTAAGACAGGAGTGTGCACATGGTCCTTTATACTCTAATAATTATGGTGTGTAGCTGAATTGAGAAAAAACATATAGTCATATAGTGCTTTATGTTCACTGTGCACTCTTATGTGTTATCTGTCTCTACCCGCACAACTCTGCAGTGAATTAGCCTTAATTTGCGCTTCACAGTGCATTGACCAAGGTGTAAAGAGGTCTTTGGGGTTGGCCATAAGTCCCTCAGGGCGCAAAACCAAGATTCACACCCAGACCTTAGGATTCTATTAAACAAACATAAAGCAGCCTGAACTTTCCAAGACTCATTCATCACTGCACATCCAAAACAATAAAAGAAAAAAGGAGATTTGCCATAATAGATCAAGGCAGTCAATGAGGGCATCTCACTTTCCTTAATATAAAATTACCATGTTCCTGCCTCCTGTGCTCCTTGTCTAAGTTTACCATTTCCATTTAAACTCTGGTTATATGCCATACATTTGAAGGCCTCAGTTTTAACTTGACCTTAAGAAGACTGAGCCTCAGGAAAAGGGTGTTTATAGAGCACATCAGCCACATCGACTTGAGCAGTCATCATATTTTCACTAAGCTCTGCCAACAAGCATTTTCCAAACTTGGTAAATGCTCTCACACATTAGAGTAGAAGGTGGAAATCAAAATGAGACAGTGAAATTAAACCCAAACTCATAAAGAATTAGCAGCGTTGGAGGAGAGAGCTTCATTTGGCAAAATATCAACCAAAGTTACTACTGCTGCAGAAGATGAGATGAATAAACATAGCTGCTAAAAAGAATATCAAATGTTATACTCAGATGTTCAATGGTTGTGCGTTTTAAATGTAGATAATGTGAAATAGCCCTTGAGGCATTTTTCCAAACTTGCCATCTAATTTTAGTAGAGAATAGATTTTCTTTTTACCAGCCTAATTTGTTGTTAAAAGAAAAAAAAAAAGGACACTCATTTTTGCTTACTCATGATTAAGAAGGAAATTATACTTATCCACTTTCATTCATTCGCTACAAATCCCAAAGGCCATGGTATAGTATTTATTTGTCTGTTGTAAATGAAATTATCTCTGGGCCAACCAAATCATGTATGTAGTTTTTTATGAGGGGTGCAGCTTGCAGAGAGGTGTAAATGTTACACACTAATAAATAGGCGTGGGTGGCAAAGTAACTCAAACAACTTAGGACTCAGAAGCTCATCTTTGGCAGGGTCACTAGAATATGAAATTCAATAGTGCTTTTCCACTGACTTGATCAAACTCCATCCTGTCAGAAAGTGGAGGATAAAATGCTTTGGGCTTGAACTGTCCACATTAGTTTTTTTTAATGTGTCTCCTTACATACATGTATTTCTTTATCTATACATACACACACAGAGAGGCAGACATGTAGACATGTGATATGTATATCATAGAGAATTTTGTTCACAGCGTTTTTGTTTGTTTGTTTGTTTTGGAGTCGGGCAGAGGGGGGGAGTGGTACATAGGCCTGGAATCAAACCCAGGTCTCTCACATGACAGGCGAGCATTCTACCACTGAACCACCAGTGCACCCTCCAAATTAGTTTTGAACCAGAGGTTTTAAAGATTTGCATGTTAGAGGGGTACTTTATGGTGGCTTTAATTTACCTTAAAGTTGAAAGGGACTGGAGATCGGTGGATAAAGCATCAATAATATTACCAGAACACTGAAGCTGCTTGGAGTGGATAAAGGATACCTACATTGCCCAGAAAAGACTCATCAGGTCCACGGTGGACTGGCTCAGAGTAGCATTTGCATTAAATCATCAAGTTAGTGTTTAATTTACCTCAAATTAAAACTATTCAATGTTGCAGATGAATTATTGGAACACCCTTCAAACTTTGCAAAGGAAATAGCCTACATAAACTGAAGTTTGGGGCATTGTATGTATCTTCCGAGAAGATAATGCAGTACCATTGCCGTACAATGTGTATGAGATTGAGCCTTATGAAATTGTTACTCTTCATCCATTTTCAGGCAACAAACATGGCATTTTCACATGGCTAACCCTAATAACTTGAAGTATGGGTGTTGCTGTACAGCAAATATGTAGCAGTTATTCTGGCAAAGGAAATACTGTGTCTCTCTGCATGAGAAGGGTCCTTTTTGCCTTTTTGTGGATGCACTGATGATAGACAAGCATGGCCCTCTTCATGCATCAGAGCCTTTGACAGGCCTTCAGAAGATGCACATCCCCACATCCAAGAATCCTTAGAAAAGTCTTGCCAGAATATCCCAAGGTTTGATATTGAGACATGAAGCTTCACACAGCATTAAGAATGAAGCACTAGAACTGTGCATTGAGTCTTAAAGCTCAAGCCTCTAGAATAGCAAGCTTTAGGTTTACCCTAAGCTTGACCGTGGACTGTAGTTAATAGTAAATAACAAAAATGTGCTTCCATCAGTTGTAACAAAGGTACGCACCAATGCCAGGTGTTAATAATAGGCTGCAAGCCCTGTATGTGATGCATGATTGTTCTGTCAACCCACAGCTTCTCAATTAACAATAATAATCATAGCAATCCATTGTGAGTGCTAGCGTGATACACATGTGAGCTCAGTGCTCTCACAGGTCATGTGGCCTGCAGGTTTCAGGGCTCCCAGACACAGTCATCAAGAATCAATCATTATGGAGGCATTGCCCTAAACCCCACAGTTCTCTTTGTAAAAACCAAACTGGACTTCAGGGAGGCTAGGTCACAGTCCATCATCAACATCTTAGAATAAGCTAAGTGTATTTCTGTCTCAGTGAAATAAGTTTGTTGGTTGCCAGAAGGCTAAAGGTTAGTTTTGTTCAACCACTTCTAAGACCTTAGGCAATTCACTTGATCTCCTTGAACTTCAGTGATAAAATAGGAGGAAGGATGCCTTCCTCCTTATAGGATGGTTGTATGTGAGTCCTCATGGTAGCCTGTTCATAGTGTTAGCACATTATACTGCTTTTCTCCTTAACCAAGGGGCACTTGGTATCCACAAGCTGATAGAAGAGGGCAGAGAAGCAGGGAGAGAGAAACAGCTAGATCTTGCTTACCTCTCAGGATTTCAAAGATCTAGCTCCATTCTTGGCTAGCAGGTATTTTGTTCTCTTTTCCTAGTTACTAGCTAGTTTGGCTCTTCCACCCATTTTTATGTTAGTGACAGCAGCCTATTTTTATTGCCAAAAATAATATTTCATGACAAAAAATAATTTTTCAAGAAAAAAATTGTTTTTATCTAGATAAGTGGCCACCAAAGCACCACCCATAGCAAGTGGCCAGAGTAGGATGGCAGTAGGCACGTCACCAAATATATAAGTCCTTCTGCTGAGAAATTGCTGTTAAAGCTTTTACATTTTGAAGCCAAGTTCACACTATTAGCACCATTGTGGAAATAAACACCAGCCCAGATGCCTGGAACCTGATTTTCAAGAAGTGTGTCTTCTGTCCTGCTGTGTTCTCACTTGGGAATCTGGGTAACGTGTAAAGGAATTCTGGTTGTTTGCACCATGAAAGGAAGAGCCACACTGTTTCATTCCTGCCTTGTGGAAGTATAGAAAGAAATGAGAAGTATGCAGGGCAGGGAATACTGCATGGGGAAATAGAATTCGGGGAGGCTTATTATTTTCAAGTACTCAAAAGCTATTGACAACTCATTTTCAGATGAGTACACCCATGCCACAAGGTTTGAAGAGTCTTTCATTCCAATTGGAACAACATCCTATACCTAATCCAAAAATCACTGTATGGTCACTTGATTACACTAGTGACAAAGCCTCAAACAACGGAAGCTAAAATATTTGTCTGAAGAAATGAAGTGCTACAGGATTTGAAAGCCCTGGAGAGAGCATGTAGACTGTGAAAAGAGCATTGATTTATTTGGAAGCATCCTCTGACCTCTGAGCATATGCCGTAGCAAGAGTTGCAATGGAGAGAAAGGACGGAAGAGGGAGAATGAGGTATCAGTGCTCTCAGTGCAGGGAACTTCCAGTGGCCCAGGTAGCCCTGGGATGAAAAAACATGGCATTTGACAAGGGTCAGGAAGAGATGGGGTGGGATTTCAAAAGAAGGTGGTTGTATTTCAGAAAGAGGAGACAATGTAAACCATAGGAACTTAGAGCAGAAGTTCCAGGAATAGTGAATTGTCCAGTTTGGCTAGAAGAGGAGTGTAGAGCAGTGATGAGAAATTAACTCGCACAGGTAGAGTTGGATGAAAGCATGGAGTTCCTTAAAAGATGGGCCAGGGTGCTGGGATTCATAGAGAATTGAATGTTTTTGAGCAAGGAAGAGAAATTCCTATAGACTTGTGTTTTAGATTTAAAAGGTAACAGTGTGAGATGGCTTGGAAGGCAGTGTCCAGAATTGGTATGGGTCCTGTTTGAGGAATCCAAAAAAGCAGGAATGAAGACCTAACTGGGACAGTGGCAGTGGAAGTAGAAAGGTGTGTTGGAAGAGAAGGAAATTTAGTGGAAATGAATAGTTCTAAACTGAGAATTCCAGAGAAGGAAAATGGCACATGTAGGGCCAAGTCAGAGTTATAGGTACACGATGGCGCTGGAAAAACTGAGATGGATTGACTGTTCCCATTGGGAGATGATGCACCATAAGCATCTCAAGCTTCCACTGAGTGTCCAGAATTCAAGTCCAGTCCGGGCAGGTTCTGCTGTTCAAAGGACCTTCCAGAGAGATGGGGCAGAAACATGGCATGGTTTAGAGTGCTGAGTAAAGACAGTTCTAGGAAGTGGTGCTCAGGATTATCATGAGCAGAACCTGGCCCTGGAGAGGAGGCTGAGAAGGTCAAGGTGAGAAGACAGGTTCCCAGTCAGGTGGCTGGGATTCCCTGCTGGGTACTTGGGGTGACTGCCAGCTCTGGGGACCCAGACAGCAAGAGCAGTTAAGCAAACTGGGCATCCACACCCTGAGTGAAGGTCAGCTAGGGAGGCTGCACCATCCCCTGCTCCCCAGTCTGCAGGCCTTGTTCATCCCAGGTGGGAGACGGTGCGTGGCCTAGGAACAGATGAAGTTGGAGCTGGAGCTGCTTATTCCAAGGCTGTGTGAGAACCGAGCCCAAAGGTGGTCATTCTAGGCAGGGACTCATGTTAAAAAGATAATTTACTTAAGAACCAGACTCATTTCTCTTACAATACGAGACTGTACTAAGTTTTGTGGCATGTGAGATCATAGTACTGGAAGTGTAAATGAACTGCCAGGTAACATTAAACCACTCCTTCGTGACCAGGTCAGGCATTACTCTTTCAGTGTGTAGTTTGCGTTGCTCAATTACACAGCACATCTAATTTACCATCTGGGGAACATCTGGGTGAGGGACCACTGTAGCATCCACCATTGACTTAAGAAAACAATCCCACAATCAGGAAGAAATAACGGTTAGAAAGGATATCTGTATGTTTCCCATGGAGTCATAGAGGCACATTATTACCTTTCTCTGAACTTTGGCTCACCATTCTGTAATGATTGTGACCTTCCAACCATCACACAAAATCCTTCCCTGGTCTTACACTGCATTTGCGGCTCTATTAGTTTGGCCTCAAGCTGCACTCTAAGGGGGGCTTACACACCCTGTCCTTTATTGATCTTTCCATCTATCTCCATTTTCAAAATTGGTTTATAACCTCCAGTTTTTGTGTGTGATTAAAACATGCAACTCTGAAAAAGGGATTCTAGACAAACTCAGTACAGTCTTTTAGGGTTGTCAAACCTTTTAACTGGTTTTGCTTTGCTTCTCACCAAATTTATTGGAATCCAGTTGGCTGGGTCATTTGATTGCTATATCACAAAGACAGTTACAGAGAGGAAAAAAATGAAATGTTACCCAAAAAATTGTTTTCTGTTCTTGATAGTACTGCTGAACTCAAGTAATAGTACCTGATTCTGAAATGACATCTGATTCAGTGCCAAGACTGATAAGTGTCAAAAAGCCTCAAAGATTTATCTTTATAAGTAATATGCTATAATGCTTCCATGAGAAATTAAACTAAGAAAGAATCAACATTCTTCTTGAGCAGCAATATTTATGAAATCATTATACCCACAATTTGGTCATCACAATTGTTTTTCATTCCTGCTTCCATGCCTCCTATTTTAATCCCTATTCATTTTTTTCTTCTCATTTTAAGAATAAATAAAGCAAAATGTAAGCTTATGTTATTATTTAGTATGAAAACACAAAACCTAATCATAGCTAATGAGTGTAATAAATGTCAGGCTGTACCTCTTCTGGCTTGGTGTATGTATTTTATATACAGAAGGTAGCGTAGGATGCCAAGTTACAGATGGGGTTGTGGAATGTTAGTTGACAGCCGATTAGAGTAATCTGTCAGAAATGACGGCTTAATCACCCTAGCACATTCCAAATTCCCTCATAGAATTCCACCAAGGGTAATCTAATTTTCCTGCAATATTTTACTTTATTTTATTTTTTGCCAGGGCTAAATGGCTGTATTGCTTGTTTTGTCCCCCTCTAGTATACCACATGATTTTTAACAAAAACGTGTATGGGTGGTGGTGTTACAACTGAAAAAGCTGTCATGGAGCCTGGTAAGCCAAAAGCAGATAGACAGTCTAACTTCTATAAGTGTTTCTCCACCCCTTGATTATTAGGATGTATGGAAAACAGCTGGGAGTTGAGCAGTGTTCATGGGATACTTCCCAAGTGGCCAAGAAAGGCTGTTCCTTCCAATATGTTCTCATAGCTTTAGCATCGGTCCCTCCCCCCCCCCCCCCACCCCATTCCATCTCTCCCAGAGAACCTTTTGTACTATGTAATATGCTAATGGCACAGATCCCCTCTTTGGGCACTGACTATGCCGTTGATGTTCTAAGCCCTTAGGAATAAGTCATAATTTATGACCATTAATGGGTGTCTTTCCCTTATTGGAACTTGCCATGGGAAGAAAGGGATATCTTATGTTTATATATTATTGCAACACTCAAATTCCCTTTTTTCTTGCTCAGACCACTTTTATAAAAATATATGTCAGTAAATATTGATTGAGAGTGTTCTGTGCACCCACTATGTTGACTCGATGAACGGGGACACACAGAAGAGCAGTTTGAGATAACATTGGGACCCAAAGTTTAGTTGAATCTCATATACTCTACTTCCACTTTGGAAGCTGCTTTTTCAGAATACCCAGTGTTTTCTCCAGAGTTCCTGAAGCCATGTTCAGATAATACAGGCACTGCATCATCCAGTCAGGTGACATAAAGCCAAATGCCAGAGCCTTCTGATGGAAACAGTGGCTTACCCAAGTGGTCCATGCTTTGATTCGTTTTGTAGATCCCATTGTACTCCTTCACACTGTCAGCTTATGAAGAAACCAGAAAACATAGGATAAATTAAAGTCAGCAAATCAAAACTATCATTTCCACTCACAGAACAATGGATAGCTCTTCTTGCTTTTACCCTCAGTCCACTGATCATTAACCTAAACGTACATTTGGAGAGCTTGCCCCGTCCACCCAACCTCAGAGTTTCATTCCATTCCTGCTGTGTTATTTAGAAGACCCTGAAACAATTGTAGGGTTTGAACTAACATTGAACCTCAGGATTAGCGCCTGTAGTTCCTTTATAGTCAAATGGCACCTTGGCCAGACCTCTGTTTTCCTGACCAGACTATAGAGCTGTGAGTTATTGTTGGTATGTGTATGTGTGTTTAATCATTACAGTCTCTTGAACTTTCTCTCTTGCCTTTTTCAAAATTTGTTATCCTATGGCTAATTTAAAATATATATGTATAGTGTATGAAATACAGGTACACACATACATATACATGTATATAACATACATTCATATGTGCTCCTAATTGGGAAGAAACCTTATAGTTTGAGGTAGCCTTTATGTCAAGCATGAAAGAGGAAAATTGTGGTGACTTCATAGATTCTTAGAAGCTTGCAACTCCCTGGCAGCACAATCTAGATATACACTAGAGACAGAGTGGAGTAGTGGCCAAGAGCTGTGCTCCAGCCACAGACAGTCCTGGGTTCAAACCCCTCCTCCACCACTTCCTCAGTTTTACAAAAAATTGCCTCAGTTCTCCATTTCACTTAATAGGTACAGCTATGAGCCTCACATCAGGCTTTGTCTCAATGATAGAAGTTGGTTTTGACTATTGCAGCAGTTTGTCATCTATAGTCTTGCAAAGGTGTGATTCCATTAGAGAAATCTTAGCAAAATAAATAAAAATAAATTTTTTAAAAAGCATAAATTTAAAAAAAAATCAGAGCAATTCAAAGATTCCTGTGTAGTACAGATAAGTCAGAAGTCCTAAAACTACCTTTGTTTCTTCCCTATTCCCCTTATGATACAAGAATGACTGAGGTGGTGAAATTACTACCCAGAATGATGGGCAAGCCAATATCTTTGGGGATGCTTTATCATGGAAGGCCCCTGACACTATATGCAGTCTTTCATTTGGGGCAATGGCATGCCCCCCCCCCCCAATGGTAGCAACTCTTTTGAAACCTGTTCTTGCCATTCAAAATAATCTTTTGAGAAATATTCAGAAAGTAGGCTAGGTGCTTTCAATATTTCATAATCTAGGATACTATAGCAAGATGTAAAGTTTTCTGCATGCATCACTTTTACATGGTTGTGTCATGGAAGAAAAACGTCGGTTTGTCGTGACTGGCTGGAATCTTTGAATTCTCTTCTTTGACACATAGCTCTTTTGTGAGTTCACTTCTCTCCCTCCCCTCTTTTCCTGCCTTTAAATATTTTATGGGCAGTTAGCTTATAATATGTGCCATCACGGCTGCACTCTCCAGGGGTCAGTATAGGTTCAATGATGAGATGTGTTAGAGTGACTCTGTAAAACCCATTTCAGGTTAAAAATGGCATGTTTTATTGAATCTTGTGTTAAAGGTGGTTAACTCATCAATTGGCAATGGCTGGGGTTAAACAAGTTTCAACACGCATTCTCCTGTGTGTGAGAACCCAGCAGGGTCCTCTTCCCCTCAGCTTGCTGCCTTCCCCCAGGTCCCCCGTCCCACACAGTGGGTTACTGAATCTCAGGATCCCCCCTTTATTCATGCCAGAGCCAGGGCAGAGAGATTTGGGGATTCACACCAGACCGTGCATAATGGAACTTTGCAGAATATACCAGTAGTGAGTGGAATGGTCCATGACTCTGCTCTTCTCCTGTCCGGGGGATGTGGGGAAACTCATAACAAAGGGAATAACAGCATGGCCCTGGTTATACAGAGCTCTCCTTACATGCACCCACCCCACAGTCTCTGGGTCGTGGTTCCCCTGCAGGCTTGTGTCCTCATTTTCAGGTTCATGAGCCATAACTGGGGGGCCACATGAAGGCTCAGCCGTTCAGAAGTCAGGGGTTGGGACTCTGAGGTCTGAAGGGTACCTGGGAGCCCCACCCAGTCACTCATGAAGCAGTAGGGTGAAGGGAGGGGCTTTATGCTCAAAAGCTCGCCTGCTGCAGCGCTCACAGGCTTCAAAGAGAGGCAGCCTGTTCGTGGCCGCTCTGTGCGTGTGCTTAGCTTTGCGGGGGAGAGGACAGTGAAAAGGAGCTTTGGGAGGGAAGGGACTTCAGCTCACCGAAAGCCTAATCAGACCCTGAAGAAATAGCAATTTTGGGTGCGCCCGTAATAAATGCTCTTGGCCAAGTGGTTCCAGCCTTACTCTATGTATGATGTCATTAATGAACATACAGATGTTGGAGAAATAAAACAACTGGTTTCTAAGAAATATGCTGAGCTCCAATCCACTCTCCCCTCCCCAAGAAAGGAAAATGAAGTCCTTAAAATTCCCCCTTCATTATAATGCTTTGTTTGTTTTTTAAACAAATAAGGCTGAACAGAGACCAAAAAGTTAAATCATTGTCTTAATGTCACTTTAGGCAAAATGTTTCTCTGCAATAAAAGGAAAAATAAATTCGTGTGTAGGCAGAGGAATCTTCAAAGGAAGGGATTTAGAAACTTTTCTTCATAGAAATATAAAGTTGATGAAATACATTAAGTCAGATTTACTCTCATGAACCTATTTCCAGAATCACTGTTTGGCCTTTTCCCTGGACAAGCTTTCTGCTGGGAGAGAGCCTGGTCTAAGACAGCTGTGAGCCATAGCTGAATGGAATACAAGTAGACTCACTACTTCTCCTCCATCTCTCAGGAAAACTACCCTGTGCATGAATGACAAGTGCTGGTGTTTATAGAATTCCACACTCATCACACAGTCTAACCAGACGATGGCAATGCAGACCACTGAATGCTCCCAGACATGGCCAATTTTGCATGCTTATAGAGATGCAGCCTCAATTTAATTAACACGTCTCTTAGGAGACTCCTTGCAGAAACTGTTGAAAACAGTGCGGCCCCCTGGAAAACTAGCCTCAGCCAAGCCAGGACTCTGAGACTCCTACATAGCTGGAGAGGCATTGCGCAGATTGGAAGAGTGACAGCCAAATTCCCTGGAGTTCTCCCTGGTCCATTGCCATCCCAGCAGGACCTCTGAGTTCAGAAGCTTAAGAGCTTCTATTCCTTCCTCTCTTGGTTAGAATGTCATTATCATCCTTCATTAGTAATAATGTGACCAATTTCCTCTTACTCTTTGCCTCTGCATGCGTTGTTCCCTTCCCTGAAGTGTCCTCCATGCTGGTTAACATTTCAGTCCTTCAAGACTGAACACAAACATTACCTCACCTGAGACACCCTCTCCGGCCTGCCCTCCCTTAGTCTCTGTGGGTGCCCCTCCTCTGAGCACACACACTGCACATCTTAGCACAGCCTGTGTCACTCTGGGAAGCAGCTGGTGTGTGTGTGTGTGTGTGTGTTGTGTATGTCGCTCCATTCCAAGCTCCCCCGTGAGGTGAACCCCTTCTCCTTACACCCCCGGCTTCTTACACAGTGCCGGCTAAAACTCAGAGAAATAAATGGACTGAGTTGAGCAAAGTCATCCCAGCTTAAATCTGTGATGAGTGAAGAGTCCCTTTGTGATATCCTGAGGCTTGAAGAAGGACCAGTCTTTCACAGTAACTCATATCCACCCAGCACATACCCCACAGCGCTTGGTATCCTGAGACTTGGAGGAAGTGCAACGACGTGAGGAGAACAAACTCTTCCAAGGCAATTTTGGTCTTCCCTGACATTTACATCCTGTATGTGATCAGAAATTTGTAACTCAAATGAACTGTTCATGATAATGAGCCATTCTTAATACAGCACTGATTGAATATCTCTCCCCAAGAAGGTCATGGTGCTTTGCATACATTATCAAAATTGTCTCCAGAACATGTGTGAAGGAGGATGACTACCCCTTCGGTGGTGTGACAGTCCCCATCCCCTCCCCACTCACCAGGCCCACTAAAGACCAAACAAAGTTCAAGTCTACAACAGGTAGCTGATTTATTACCACCACCACATGTTCCTGAGCCCTCGGGATAGTCTAGATCCAACACTGAGGTCATTCCCTCAGCAGGGGCAGTTCGCAGGGTAATGCTAGTGGCGTGGATAGAGTGCTGTGAGAGGTGAGAGGACGGGAGGCTGCTTTCATACGAGGGGGTGCCTTCACACGAGGCTCCTTGGGGCACAAAGCCTGCAGTCCCCAATCCCAGGCTCAGACCTCCAAGTCCCCTATTGGGCATTTTATAGAGAAGCCGTGTGGCATGGGGGGCTCAGATTTCTGGCACCAGCTCTGCAGTTAACCAGCCACCTACCCTCAGTGAAGTCACTTGTTCCCTTTACACCCATAATTATTGAGAGCACAGGACTAAATGATCCCCAAGTCTTCTGCAGCTGTAGAGTAGACTGAATCTGACTCCCGTTGCCCTCCTTCAGTCCTCTGTGTTTCCTGGTTGTGTTGGCTTGTGTGTGTGCATGTCATCACCACAAGGATGAAAGTCCATAGCCATTCCACCTTGATGTCCCGGGTGGAAGGCAGGTGCCATCCCCTTCCCTCCCCTGCACCTTCATCCTGCCAATCTCATCTGGCTCTTGACAGCTTATTGACGGCCTTGAAAGGAAAGCTGCCACCTTCCATCCGCAGCCCTATCCTCCATCCAGCTTCTTACCATTTCTCACCTTGGAATCATAATTCACACTGATCATCTCCGCCACTGCTCTGCCCACTACTCCTCCACCCCTACAGCCTGGCTTCATCCATCCCCCCTCAACCCCACCTGCAGACGCCCAGAAACTACTTTTGTTGAGTTCCCTAAACTTTTTAATTGCCAAGCCCAAAAAGATACCATGAAGCACTTGTGCTCACCATTCCCTCATTCTTGAAACTCCTCTCACGGCTCCTATGGTCCCGTTTGCTCCTGTTTTCTACCCAGGCATCCTTGTCTGCCCTTCTCTCTCTCTTTCGTTAGCTCCTCTTTCTTGGTGTTCTTGGTTCTGCCCTTGATTCTTGGTTCTTTTCACTATATGTTCCCTCCCTGGACAGTGACCCAGGCTTGCAGCTTCCACTCCCACCCACCCACCTCCACCCCCAAAGCAGCCTCTGCAGCCCTGACCCCTCTGTAGAACTGACACCCACATTCCCAATTTCTTCTTGTACCCCGCGTCACCCCAAGTTGAGTACATCCAGACCTGCGCTTACTCATACCTACCCTCAAATGACTTCTTATTTTCCTGACGTGGACATCAATCCCATGACCTATCCAGTTCTACAGGCCAAAGACCAGTCATCTCCCTGGAGTGCCCCACTCCCTCTGCCCCACCCCAGCAGTCACCATGCAAGCCTAGACCCTTATTAGCTGCACCAGGCCTATTGCCAGTCTCTTGGCCTTTCTTCCAGCCTCCTGTGCCACCCTTCTGTAATCCGTCCCCACACTAGCCAAACACAAACCTAGTCCTCTTGCCTTCACTGCTTATAAAATTCCAGTTCCTTAGCATATGTGCCTGTGGTAGTTAGATTCAGTTGTCAACTTGGCCAAGTGAAGGCCAAGGTGCCTTCACCTAGTGAACCAGGTGAGCTAGATGCCTTCACCTAGTTCTGTTGCTGTGGACATGAGCCAATGGTATGTGAACCTCATCTGTTGCTGATTACATCTCCAGTCAGCTAGGAGGTGTGGCTGCTGCAATGAATGATGTTTGACTTAATTGGCTGGTGCTTAAATGAGAGAGCTCAACCTAGCACAGCCCAAGCAGCTCAGCATACCTCATCTCAGCACTCGTAACTCAGCCCAGGCCTTTGGAGATGCAGAAAGAAAACACCCTGGGGAAAGTTGTTGGAACCCAGAGGCCTGGAGAGAAAGCCAGCAGAGATCACCCTGTGCCTTCCCACGTAAGAAAGAACCTCAGTTGAAAGTTAGCTGCCTTTCCTCTGAAGAACTAATGAAATAAATCCCCTTTTATTAAAAGCCAATCTGTCTCTGATGTGTTGCATTCTGGCAGCTAGCAAACTAGAACAGCACCCCGTTCTACACACCTTCAGGGCCAGGAGAAACTGGGTACCTCTCTTCCAGCTATTTCTAAAAGCCATTCCCTCCTTCCTCTGCTGGCACATCCAACTCTGCCTGTTGGGCTCCGACCAGCTGTCCCCTTTGCTAGCAAGCTTTCCCTGTCCTCTGGGCAGAGGTGAGAGCCTGCTCCCCTGTGCCCACGTAACTCTTGTTTCCTGCCTCAACCATAGCACTGCCCCCCTTCGACAGTGAGCACCAAGAGCTAAACTGCCTTCACTTGGCCTTTGTACCTCACTTCTGAGCCTACAGCCTGGCACATAGAAGGTACTTCATTAAGTATTTGCAGAATGAGCAGATAAATGCGTTACCCAATGGCTGAGTCCATCTTCCCCGAACACATTTATTTGATGTCATTCTCCCCATTGCCTGCTAGGGTAGAGCCCATGTTCCTCAGCCCAGATCAGGCATTTCCACAATTTTCTTCTGCTGCTTTTGAAGTAGATTTTCTACTATTCAATTCTGTTCTGAAAAGCCTGGTCTAGGTACTGACCCTGAAACATTCCATTCTCATTCTAGTCTCTCCTGCACAAATGGAATATATTAACGAATGAAGTGGGAATGCCAGTAGACCCCACACCTCCAGGCCTGTGTTCTATGCATAAGAGCATCTTGCCTTCTAGAATAAATGGAGCAGCTCTGAATTATTCAGCCCCTCGCCCCATACGGAACTCCCTCCCCTCTCTTCCTCTTGTGTTTTGCAGACCCAGGCAGGCGTCAGGTGCACGTGGTCCTGACTGCCTGATAATAATTTCCCATCATTTAAGCTCCAGAGCCAGGCACCGTTCCCCTTTCATTTAAATTAGAGAAAGCCCCGAGCTGTGGCTTGCAAGTGATGGAAGTCCACTGGGGGAATTAAAGGTTCGGAGAGAACGGGACCCATTATAATAAAAGCATTTGCTCAGCCAGTGAGTCCATCTGCCCTGTGGCTTCCATGTTCCTTGGGGTACGATGAAATATGAAGCAAGAGGACCTTTGAAAGGAGTTTGAGGAATTTATTTTAATTGGGAATGGTGGTAGCATGCTCTGCTCAGAAGAAACTGCCGATCCCACACAGTGGTTGATCATCGTCGTGTAAGGAGCCAGAGAGAACCCGCAATTCAGGGCTTTGGCACCCCTTTGTTGCAGGTTCTCTCTGCCCCCACGTCTGTGCTGAGCTCTGGTGTAAGTTCCTGTCTTTCTCCCCTTGCCTTCCTTCCTTCCATCCCCCTCCTGGCTCTGCATTCCTATTCTCTGCTGTGCTCTAAGTAAAAATTATGATGGCGCTTATGTTAGTAAACGGTGATACGTTCAAACTGCTCATAACAGAACTATAGGGCCCGAGAGCGGTGAAGGCAGGAGACCTCAGGAGTGGCCAGGAGAAAACCAAAGTCAGTCTGCCTTTGAATTTGTGATAAGACAGTAACCGTGACCCACATTTTGTCAGCATGTCCTGTGTTCTACTGGTTAAGCATTTTTCCCCGCGTTTTGCTCACTCAGTCCTCACACCCCTGCTGTGCCAGGGTCACCACCTCCGGTTCACAGGGGAGGAAACTGGAGCCCAGGGTCGCCTAGCACTACTGGATGGCGACAGGGTAGACAGCCAGATTTCAAACTCAAGTCTGACTCCGCCTCCAAAGCTTTTAAATGCTGCATCACAGCACTCCGTGACTTAAAAGGGATTGCATTCCTGGACATAAAGTACAGGCTTGCATTTTAATAGAGTTCATTTTAACGGGGAAATGTCTGGCTATTATTTATGTGCCCTCATAGCCTTGCCCGTACTCGAGTGTAGTAGTGTCAGATTTCTAGAGGTTGTTTTTTGCAATTGTTCCATCTGCCTTTACTTTCTCACTTTTGTATTTTTAGATGCATCATCCCATTCAGATGAAACCTGCCGATAGTGAAAAGTCAAACGGTAGGTGGTCACCAACTGTCTCATTTAATAATGCCTGCTTCTCTCAATTAAATAGTCAGAGGGGGAGGGGTAGCTAGCCCGATTGCTCTTTCTTTCCAAAAGGCAGAGATAACTGCTCCGGGAAATTTCCGTTGCACCCGGCATGTCAGGCCCTGCTGGCTCATTTATCTCTGGAGGAAAGATCCGTGAAGACGATACAAAAATGGTTTTCCACGTTCTTCTGTTTGGGGCTTGCTCTGTGTAGGGCCCCTGCAGCATTTGGCTCTTACTTCTCTCCCCCGACACAGCAATGCAGGGACACACCCCCCAGGGGAGAGGGGTGATGACCTGTGGTCAGAGAATGTGACCAGGAAAGGAACTGACCGTTAAGAGTTAGGCTATGTGTGTGTATGTGTGTGTGTGTATTTTTTTCCTTTTCCATTTGTTCCTCATTGGTTTGGAGGCTATTTTGTTGCACTCTTCTCTAAATTACGCCAGTGAATTTGCGTCAGGATTCATCCACAGTTCAGCCTGCTTGTTAAAAAAAAGTACCCTTGGTGCAAAAATATGCACTTGATGATACCCATGAAATCATCAGAATTTCCAGCATACAGGAGTGTTGAGAACCACATTTCTGGTTGTTAAGGTTTTGCCTCCACTTATACAGACTTTTTGTCCCTGTTTTCTTCTATTTAATTTACTGAGATGGTTATCAAAGGGATCTTCTATCTCCTTAGACCACGGAGCTCCTCCGTTCCCCCAAGACTGCCACAAACAGCACTGTCTCCTTCAACAGGTGGTTCTGCACTCATTAATTAGTAATCAGGGCAGAAGCCGTGCGCTTGGAGATCTGCATATCTGCACATGTAAATTATGACTGGGCTCTAAATCTCTCCACAAGATGCTTTTAGCTAATTGTAGTGCATGCCATTTTCTGGCTTCTCCCCGGACTAGGAAGCTTTGAAGGAAATGACAAGTTGTGTCGTGTTTCTAGCATGTTTCTGTGAGCGCCTTCCTGTATGGGAGAAGAGACTTAGGGGCTTTAACCGCCAGCCTCTCACCATCCCCATATTTTCTCAGAGCAGATTCCCTATTTTCTATATTACTTTTATCCCACACCTAAGATTTAGTGTCAGAAGTTCTAAAAATCCACCGTTACTGTGCTGTGGATCCTTGCTCAAGTTGCTTCATTCCTTTATTTGAAAATTATTTCTTAATTACTTACTTGTGCCAGGCAATTGCTAGGACCAGGACTGCAAGAGTCAATCTAAAAAAAAGAGAAGAGGCCACAGAAGGCATCATCCCTGCCCTCAAAGAGTTTGCAGTCAACCTCCTGACTCAAGTGACTTAGAGGCACTTAAACATTGAACTTTAATCTCCCTCTTCCTAAAATTTTAGCCATTTCACCCAGGATGCCTTTTTTTTTGTTTTTTGGGGGTTTTTTTTGTGGGGTTTTATTGACACTCAAATAAGATTTTGTGAAAGTGATGGAGCACTTTTTTAAAATGTTGATTTCCATTATCACCAAGATTTCCCCTGGCTTAGTAGAGTTCTGCATCAAGCACATCTGCTCGCATGGAAGTCCCTTGTACCCCTGCTGATTCCTCGAGCCCCCTCACCCCAGAGGTGTCCATTTGCAGGGGGAGGAACCAGACGTGAATCCTGCATATGTGGAATGACTCCCGTCACAACAAGTCATCTCAGAGCTTCTGGCCACTGCGCCATGCCTCTTCTCCTTCAGCATCCTCTTCCTCCAAACTGTACCAGGACAAGGGCCATGCAATGAAAGTCTCTGCGAGAGGGTCTGACTTATTTCTGAACCTTAGGCGGCAGTCATGCAAATGGGAGGAATCGAAGAACTGAGTTGAGAATGTGCAACCTGAAAGACCCAAGCAGTTGAACCTTGAAGGGATTTCTCCTTTTGCATTTCCTGCTGTGCGAGTGTCAACCATGGCTTCTGGAATGGCTTCCACAGGATAAGTGTCAGGGGCCCTCAGTGTGGGGCTGGACCCTGGGGCTTATGTTTGGCAAATTCTGGGAAGTCAGAAAACGAAGGATCAGTCTACAAAGCAAGGGAGAATTGGCCCAACTAGGGTCAGAATCACAGCAACAGAATAAAACCACCATATGTGCATCCACTTTAGTCTGATCTCAAAAGCCAAGCAGAATGGAGCACTGTTACCACTAGGATGAAAAGTACCTAAAGACACCATTTTTAAGAAGGTAACATGGGGTCACAGTTGAAGACTTAATTCAAGAAGCCCAATTTCGACTCCTGGCTCTGCCCTTCTTGACTGAGGCCTAGGGCACATTGCCTAAGCTCACTTGGCCCCAGGCCTACAGTTGTAAGAGGGGCCCCAGGGGTCTGCAGACTAAGCTTCCTATAGTGCCTACCTTACAGGGTGATTTGAGCATGACATAAGTTAACATCACATCTGCAAGAGCGTAGCCTAATGCCTGGCACACAGTAGTATGCAGTATATGCTAGGTTATTGTAAAATAACTGCAAAGTCTCAGCTTGGGCTGTTCTTACCTGTGCATAGATTTGTATGTACAAATGAAAACCTAAAATCTTCTGGTTAGGTCAGTTCTCCCTTTGCTTTGTAGACTGGCCTTCATTTTCTGAATTTCCAATGAGAAAAATCAAAAGTGTGAATGGACAAAATGTTGCCTTTTTTAAAGGGTTGTTCATCATAGAGGCCCAAATGTACTTCCCCTTGCATAGACAGACAGGTTCCAAGGTTCTCTTTGGAACTGGTTAAGGAATCAGGAGAAATGTGTAATTTTCAAAAGCAAGGGATAAAAGCTGCAGGCCTCTTCTGATTTCTCAAGGCATTTTTGACAGGTAAGCATAGTTTCAAATGCTCAAAGAACACAAAGATTTTCTTTGGCTCAGATGCTCTAAATAGCTCCTAGAGTTGTGAAAGAAGTATAACGAGCTCTAATTGCACTTTTATGGCGTTTGCTGACATTTATGGATAGCACAAAGGGCTCATCACAGTTAGACAGTTACTGTCTTCTTTATCAGTATGTTCAGATTCCTAAAACTTTGTATTTGCTGAGCAAGAGAGAGCCGCTAATCACAGATTAATTAGTGATGAGCAAATGAATTCCAGAAGAGCATTCACCCTTTTAAGCCTCTGTCCATCTACAGATTCTAGCAAAGTACACCTCTGTGGTGAGCCCAGAAAGGTTAGGTCACTCCTAAACTAGCCCTGCATTTTAGTATTTCACTGAACAGGCTTCCTAAATCTCCGTGACTTCCTATAGCCTGCCCTTAAAACTGTCACTGAGCTAAGCTGCAGCCTCTAGCACATTTATGCAAACTCACAGCATTTTATTGCCTGCCCATGTGTGTCTAGGATGCCAGGTGTCAAAAAGAAGAAAAAAAATCCCACCTGCTGAGCAGTAAAATATTGTAAGAGCACATTGAATAGTATCCAAATCATGGTTGCGTGTCTCAATAGAATCTAACATTTTTTATAATTTTCCATTGCAAAAAGGTGAGTGATAGTATAGCCTAGGATGTCTGAGAAGGTGGGGACTTAAAGGACCAGCATCTGCTAGCAGAGACCCCACTCCTCTCTTTCATTCTGTGTACCATCTGAAAGCCGCTTTTCTAGCCTTCCCTCCTCTGTTGCAAGATTAGAACTTCAAAGTAGTTGGTGGATCTGAAGCGCGTCCAGCAGCGAGTGACAAGCGAGGCAGCAAGGTTGCCGTCGATGTCTCTGTTGCAGCCAGGACCCCTCTCCTCCGTGCTCCTTGGCTAGGGGAGGATTAGATGGTGCTCTGTAGGCAGAGCGTCAGCCCGTCCTGCTCTAACCCGCCCACTCCACAATTTGTCGGGGTTCCTGAAAGCCTGTAATCCAGATGTGCCGCAGCAGCCCATGGTCTCTTTCCTCAAGCCCCCCGAAGACACCAGTGCCTGTGTGTCAAGCTGGGAGCTGGCAGGAGTTGAGATGACGAACATTGTCAAGTGAGGGTGAAGACCGCAAGCTCCCATGTAAAACAGATATCACGAGGGTTCCCGTCCAGTCTCTTTCTGATTTACTGGAAGAGGAGGAAATAATTTTGAAATTCAAAGTGGAGAGGCTCACAGATTTGGAGGCAGTAATTAAATGCCATATGTTAGCACTACGTTGCAAAGTTGTTAATTAATTCAGGCAGGCCTGATTCCAGGTGTGACTTTGACAGATTGTACACCAGGGTGTCAGCACAGACTTACAATTAGGGTGGTTTTTTTTTAGATGAAGTTTCTATCCCCCTAACTTAAAAAAAGTCACCACTCAAAGTGTGAAACCCTTTTCTCATTTGTACCATCATGGAAGGAGCCATTTAAACTATGGCCAGTTGAGATCACCTTCCAGCTTTGCTGTTGTCAGCAATGGATGACATAGTGCCGCATCCTCTGTCTGAAAGTATTTTCTCTCATTTATCACCGGTAATCCTGGAGGCGAATGGACTGATCTTTTCATTCTTTGCTTTAGCCCCCCAAGCACCCTGCATAATGCTATGAACATAGTAGGTTTATATAAGCAATCAACATTCTCATGGTGTAAAACAGAGCAAGATACTTACTGCCCATGAATACTAGGAAAAATGGCAAAAATTGAGAAAAAAATTAGGTAATTCAAGATAATTGTGTTTTCTTATGATATTTACAATGTTACTAGGAATCTTTGGAATGGGATTCCCAGAAATGCATTTTACAAATCAGTTTTCACTGGAAAATTAGGAAAACTCAGAGGAAAACTGAATAGGTATTATCATTCCCATTTCCATTAAGCAAACAAAGCCCAACTCTTAGAACTGCAGGACAACTTTGTCTAGTAAAAGATAGCTGAAGTCCAGCTTTCTTTATGCACACAATACCCAAGCACCCCACCACATGCACACGCACACATGCACACACACACACACACATGCACACACACAGAAAAGCAAATGGGCAGCACTGGTAGCACAAAATAATTTTAAAGGATGAACTGTTTCAAACAAGCCACCAAGTTATAAATAACATGCAGATGGTATAGGTTTCGTTCATTTTTTTTTAACAGGCACATTATTTTAAAAAGTGAGGATTACCTTCTTTCTCCCTGCCTGTTCGAGTTTCTTTTGTGATATCTAGGAAGTCAGGATCTCTTCTTAAGCCGTTTCCATTTTCTTAATATTTGTTGTTGGGTGTTTTTTATTTTAGGCGGGGGGAGGGGGGGGCGGGAGGTCACTTTCCATCTAACTCAGAAGCAGCTTGTTCAATTTACTGTTACATCACCCCAAGGCTCAAAACCTACAAATTGTTCTAACTACATGCCATAATTATAGGTTTACCTGTGAAACCAGGAATCAGCTGGAAACTGATCATTTGCCTTTATTTAAAATAACTGGCACAAGATTCTTCGGTACACAAAGAAATAGAAGAGGATTTTTTAAAACTCTCATAAAGATGCCAGCTGTGGTTTCCTGGGGGTCTGGGGTCCCAGAGATGAGAAAGAAGGAATGAGGCAGCAGCAAACTGGGAGTTTTTCATCCCTCTTCTGCCATTGCAGCTACCTCTGTTCCTCCCCCTTTCCTGTTCAGGGGAACACCACACCTTCATGGGACCAGCAGTCCAGGTGTCTTAGCACCTGTAGCTGTGCTGATTTGGAAATTCATAAAGATTCCCATGGTACAGAAGGTCCCTTACCAGGGGCAGTTCATGTTCTAAGGCTCAGATCTTTATCTTGCCAGTACTGCGTTGGACTTAACTAGGCTTTTGCCAGCTCACAGTAGCTGATTGATAGTTCATTACCAAGAAGGAAGGAGAAAGAACTTGAATTAACAGTTTTTCATCTGTGCAAAGGAAGCTGGGTCTTCAACAACCTCCCTCGCAGGAATCGGAGCTAACAGTGTCCATTGCCCCCATCCACTTTTGTTCAGTTTTGACCAAAGGAGTGACCTTTGACCCTTGACTGTCTCCTATTGTCCTTGTGCATTAAGACCCTTCCCTGCAGATGCAGCAGAAAGCACTGCCTTTCATACTGAAACTAAGCTACCTCCCTCCATCTGCCCCAAATCTAGTCCTTATGTCTTCCTGACTCTACCTGGCCTGGTGTCGTGTGTTGCTTTCCCCCATCTCACTGCCAACCTGTTCAGACTTTGCCTGCACTTCTTAAAGTCCAGCTTGAACTCCATATCTGCCATCATGCCTTTTGCAGGCACTTTGGTGCACAGGACATAGTTCACAAGTATCATGGGATTGTGCTTTTCAGCCTGTATTCCCAAGAGCCTGGAGTTTCTCTGAATTGTCTTAGGAGATGTGGCAGTCTGGTGAGAGGGACTGCATGGGAGGGGGTTTTCCCACATCCCCCTACCCCACTGAAGCAGACACCTGGGCCACCTTCTCTCCACTGTTTAAAGAAGAGACAAAAGAAATGGAAGCGGCATAGAGTGTACACCTTCATTTGACTGGATGGCAAAGTTGAGGACTGCAGAGGTTAACTAATTCTCCATCAAATTAATGCCAGGCTGGAACTGGTAGCTCGGCCTCCTGGTCACCTGGGGTCATTGCCTGCCTCCTCTGAACTTGGAGAAGAGCAGTAAACCGAATACAACATGGGGCTGGTGTCCAGATTAGTCCCCTCTCAGCCACCTCCTTCAAAGTGAGACAAGTGTTCTCTCCAGAAAGCATTCTTTCTAGCTTGGGATTCTATGACAGGGAACATCTATCTCAATTTAAACTCTTCAGAACTACTGTGTCCAATATAGTCATTACATGTGGCTATTTAACTTTGTTAAAATTACGTGACATTAGGAGTGCAAGGGTCATTCAGTGGTAGAATTCTCTCCTGCCAAAGAGAAAGTCCCGGGTTTGGTTCCCAGTCCATGCACTTCTCAGAAAACAAACAAGCAAAAAAATAAGCAAAACAAACAAAATTTCAGCAAATGGTGCTGCATTCGTGGGATACTCGCATGGAAAAATAATGAAATGTAGCCCTACCATACAGCGTATGAAAAGAAATCATGTAACAGTAAAAGTTCAGTTCCTCAGTCAAGTGCTCAGTAGAGTTACCATCTTGGACATGAAACTTTTTCGTTACCACCGAGAGTTACACTGGATGGCACTGTTTCAGAGTAAATCCCAGGGTTATTTGGCTGCTTCGTGCATACCTCTTCTATTCCCAGGGTCTGAAGAGTGTAGACCTTGTATTCCAACTCAGATATTCCCAGAAACACCTGGTTCCAGATAAGCCTGGAATAAATTCTTGTTGGTAAAATGAGAATGAGACACTCAATGCCCAGGGAAGGGATAATAGAAAGAGAAAATAAAATCCATCAAAATACCAATGACAAGATCACAAGACAGACACAAAATAAAGGTACACTCAGAGTGAGCGCTGGGAGAGCCCTCACCCCCACCCCTGAAGCTGAATGCACAGCTGTAGCCCACTGTCCTTAACTTCTAATTGAGACCATGGGAAAGAGGCAGGACCTCTCTCTTAGGGCTTCCTGAAAATCTTTTGCTCTCATAAAAAAAAAAAAAAAAGGCTCCAGACACTTGTCCTGAAATCAGTTGAAGACCTTGTTTTAGAGCTAACTGTGGGCCAGATACCCTGTGCACAAACACGAGATCATGGGGACCTCCCCCAGGTCCTCTTAGGTCATATTTCCCTTGCCCCCAGGGGTTCCAGCAGTTCCGATTTGCATGTCTTTGTCATGATGCATTTCTGTCCATCGAGAATCCCATCTCTGAGTGGTTTGAGTCGTATCTTTCCATTTTTGTTGTTGTTTCGGATTTCACTCCACACATGGCCACCCTCAAGTGACCCCTGAGTAGCAGCAGCCCTGGTCTCTTGGCCAGACTTGGCTCCCTCTCCAGTTGTCAGCAGCATAACCTCAAGTCCTGTCCTGGTCCGAGCCATACAGCTCCTGCTATGGCCGGGAGATGATTCACTCGAGAAAACCAGAAAGGAGGATCTCTCGTCCCTCGCTTCTGTCCACATCCATGGGGCTGAAGCTCTTTAAAGTAGGAGCTTCAGTAGGAGAGGTTATCCTCTCTAGGATGCCGGGTTAAAAGTTAACTTTCCTACTTCCAGTATATCTTGCTTTCCCTCTCCTGCCCTTCCCCTCTCTCTCTTTTAACTCAAGTCAAAAGAACATCTGCCAAAAAAAAATTAAAACCTGCATCCGAAAACATCTCTATGTCTCAAGCAAAGTGGTAGCATTCAGCAGTTACACAGTCCTTTAAAGTTTCAGTTAAAGATCTCACTGTTAGTTTCCAGGCAGCAGGGATGGAAAGAACCAACAGCAGCTTTCATGCCCTGTTGAGATGTTTTATGAGCAATAGCAAGCATTCAAAGAGATGAGATATCCAGGAGGGGCCAGGTGGAAGGAAGAGGTAAGGTGGGGAGCCTGGAGGGAGGAAGGCAGCCCGTGAGGACAGACCGAGCTGTGGGGCCCATGCCCAGCCAGCTGCGCGTGGCTGGAACTCGGTTTGATGTAGTAATGAAGCATTGATTCCAAGAAAAAAAAGGTGAAATGGCCTTTGCTCATTCATTAGTATTATATATTTTTTGTCTCCTAGCTGTGGAAGACAGAAAATTGTTCATAGGAATGGTTTCAAAGAAATGTAATGAGAATGATATCAGGGTGATGTTTTCTCCGTTCGGCCAGATAGAAGAATGCCGGATTCTCCGGGGACCCGATGGCCTGAGTCGAGGTGAGCCCACTGTCTGTAAAGTCTCTTTCCTTAAACACTAATTGGAACTCCGTGTCACAGTCAAGGCAGATGCAGCCCCTGCATACGGCAAGAGGCGGCCCCAAGATGTGCCCCGTGTGATCAAATTCTCCACCCTGAACTTTTCACCGGAGCTGAAATGATCACCTTTATTTCTCAAGTCGAGAAGGTCTTGGCACCAACATATTAGCTCAGGTTATCACTGTCAAAGAGAAGCCGACAGGCCTGCCCTGTCCATACCCATTCTCTCTCCATTTCAAATCAAAGTAGATCTTTTTTTGGAGGGGGGCGGTGCAGGGCCGGTGGGGGGGGTGAGGAGGGAGGCGCAGCAGGGAGAGATGCGGGGAACGAGAAAGTGTGTTTGCTGTTTTCACTGTTAGTCTTCTGGTTTTCTGTCTGTGCCTGAAAGAACTGTGAAGGGTCTGGCCCTCTTGACAGTGATACGATCCAAGGGGAAAACTGTTGCTGCTCACATGGGTGCAGAGCAGATATGGACTCAGAGTAGCTGGCCTGGCTTGAAGTATCTGAGTTTTGTTTCAAAGAGCAAAACTGTGGAGTCCTGAGCTCCAAGAGTCCTTTCAGTAAAAGAGGAATGACTTGGTCTCAAAAAAGACAGTAGGCTGCTCTTTGCCACCATGGTAGAAGCAAAGGCTGCATCTCAGAACAGTGAGGAAAACCAGCATTTTTGCAAGCAGCTGTGCAAAGTGGTTGGAAATAACTGTTGTCTTTCCACGTTTGCCTCCCCTTTGACAATGCCACCCACCTCCTTCCTTAAATCATTCTTAGACTGATTTCCTAATGAGCCTAGGGAGGCAAGCATGGAAATGCATATGTAAGACATATTTTTCAATTCTTAGAAGAAATCTGTATTTTCGAACCATGAAGGGGATTTCAGTCTATTATTTAATGTAATGACTATATCAGTACAATTTCCATAGGACTGAGAAACTTCCTTTCTTTCTCAGCCTCTGGTTCTCAGGCAGCATTGCAACCACAAACCAAATGTCACAAGAAAAAGTTGGGCCATAAGTTTGAAGACACTAATTTCTACCCATCTCACGTGCCCTCCCTAAACTCAGTGTCATGCAAGGGAGAACATTTGTCGTTTAGCTTTTAGACATAAAGCTTCATGTCATCAGCTGCTAGAATTGAAGGCATGGAGAACAAAAGCTTTCCACCTACGTCCACCTCCGCATCCCCAAAATGGAGTGTTCTCAGAAGAAAACAGGAAGGAGGTGGTACAGCTTCAAGCTTGTGATTCCTACATTTCCTTCTGAAGGTGGTTTTAAAAATATTTTTTAAAAAAGAAAGAGAGCAGGGAGGTATGGAAATCACAGTTTATGCATTCTCTAACAATTCTGAAATTCTTGTTATTTAACATTTATTGAAAAGATATTCTCCAAGAGCTGAGCAACACATGATATTGAGCGTGAGCCCTAAGCAGCACGCCCCACCTGTGCCAGTGTCACTGTCAACCAGAATTACCATTGTGCTGAGAACTGCACAGCCTCTGGGGAAGGAGGAGACTAAGATTTCCATCCTGTTGCCCTCTGCACCATCCTAGCAGGTTCAAGCTCTGACATCCCATCATCTGATGCTACTGCAGTCGCATAAGCAGAGGAGCCAGGCAAGAAGAGACAACAGGAAAAGGCAATGTGGCCAAACAGAGACTAAAATACAGAGGGAAGACGTGATCATATTTTCGTACTCCCTTTTCTGTTGCCAATTTAGTAATTAGGAACACTATTCTCTCCTTTTGTTATTCGCAAAGGCACTTTCCTGTTATCATTGTATTTTTGATTGCCTCAAAGTATAGCATGGAGAAAAGACAGAAAGGAGAGCCCTTAATATAATCACAGTGAAATTTAGAGGGCTTAGAGGCCATACACCCTAAATTCCAGTCCCAGAACTTGTGCTGACATGAAATGTGACCTTACTCAACTCACTTTCCTATCTCTGTCCCTTATTTTCCCCATCTGTAAATGATAACAGTGAGAATATCTGCCCTGTTTATCCCATGGGGACTCATTAGATACCGAAATGACAGCTTTTATATTTCAGCAGGCTCTATTATGGCTTAATAGAGAGACTGAGAGACCTTGAGTGTCAAGTATGAATGCTTGGAGGCTGTTCTCCCTCTGCTCTGCCGATTTAGGAAATGACCACCCCCACCCCCCACCGTCTTTCCTTCCCCACCTGTCCACTGGGGGCAGCCGTGAGCAGCATTGCTGCATGCCACATTCAAAGCTCCTAAGCATGCATTTGTTACTTCTGCAGAGATTTTAAAGCAGCCTCAACTTTTGTAGGAAAACATGGTCCTTAACAAGGGAATGTAGCTAATTGGATCTGACATTGGATTGATTGACCAGCGCTTGATACCAGAATCGGCCTTTTTCTGAACAAGTTATGGGAGCCCTCTTGTCAATATTTTTATGCAAATGCTGGCCTAATGTAAAGAGTGGAATACCTCTCTCCCTCCCCCTTTTTTTTTTTAACAGAAAAGTCATTTCTGGTGAACCGATGAGAATTCCCTATTGCAAAAAAGAAAATACTCATTTATAATCATTTGTTCCGAAATAGAAAGACCCACAACAGTACATTCTTCAATTGGCAGGACCAAGAAACCCCTGTGTCCAGTGGGGGCACTGCTCCTGAATCAGTGTGGCTGTTAAAAGAATAATTCTCTTTCTTGCCACTGTTTTGCTTTTATTAAAGAATTGTAGTTTTCGATCAAATATTAATAACCGTCTCCCCATTAGTGGCCATGCAGACACTGGCACTCAGCACTGCTTCATTTGGAGCCTATTGCTGTCTCTGCTGTTTCAAAAATAAATAAATAAAAATTAAGTGAAATGAAAGCACGGCTGCTCTGAAAAGTGCCTTCAAATACTAAACCAGGGTATAAAATGTTCAAGAAAAATAAAAAGTAAAAACTCAGTTAATGCTAAGGGACAGAGAGAAATTGAGTGATTCACTTTTTTCTTTTTGTTTTTCACCCAGTTCAGCTACTACAAGTTTAAAGACAAAGGCAGCAGTTGGCATAACGGGCTCTCCCAGGTTTCTAATGCCATTTCTTCTCTTCCACGTCACTAGTTTAAATTCTTCCCTAATAGGTGTTCAGCTGAGGTTTCTCCAGGCCCATTGAATCCAGGCAGTCTGGTAGTTAGGGTTGCCAGGATCACTACTTTTTCTTTTTTAATTACAATATACACATGTGCAAGAATGAATACTATAAAGCTCTCATTGTTACCCACCAGCATTCAAATCTGTGCCATGCTTCAGGACAGACATCCTCGGGAAATTGTCAGGCCTCACACATGGGACGCCCCTAGCACCTGCCAGCCATGGAAGCTGCTCAACAAGTATTTAGATTTTCTTCCTTGCTTTTGGCTGTGTGCCTACCTCTGGATATGTGTTTTCTTTTCCCCTTTAGGGGCAGTAATCCATTCTCCCATCTTTTCTTGTTTGGAAAGCATGGTGTTCAGGTGTTTTGAGCAACTCCGTGATGCCCCGGTCCCTCTGTCGTGGTAGCCAGCCTCCCGCGCTGCCGCATGAGCCTTTGCTGAGAAAGCAGGCGGGAGACCGTGAGCCCACACGTGGCAATCCAGATGACATGCCTGCTTTCTAAAGCAAAGCTCGAGGCTTCTGAGCCCATGCCTCTGCTTGAAAATGTTACCTTAGCATGTGGACTTCCTAAAATCCACATGTTCTCACTTTACCTTGTAATCCTCACTGTTTGGGTACAATCTGAAGGTTTTCTGCACCAAGATAACTGAATATCTATAGCTCAGAGACATTGGGAGAGTTTCTTTCATTTTTCTTCCCCATAAACTGTAGGCAAGCATTCACTGCCATTTAAGGTAACTTTCTGCTTGTTTAAGAATATTCCAGCTGTGTTTATGATATTCCAACGTTCTCCTGCCAAAGCCCTGGAAAAACGAATAGGCAATATTTGGGGGAATGCTGGAGAACACAGACTGAACTCAGCCCTTCAAACCCCATTTGTTTCTTTTATATCTGATTAGGATATTAGCATCCTGGAGGTCCCTGACTGCTTGTCGTGCTGACATTTTGCCCTGAATATACCCATCTCCCCCTTGTGGTGAGATTTTTTTGCCCGCTGTCCAAGTCTGCACTCAGCTTTGGGTGACATGAACAAATTTTCTCTCCATGCTGATTTTAAATAAACTTACCCAGCATTGAGGAGGAGGTATTAGAGTGTCCATTTTTATACCCCCACCTTATATTTGGTAGCCTGTGTTTAATCAACCCTGCCAGCACTTAAAAGATACAGTGAGGAAAATTGGCTGCAAGATCTTTCTTCGGCCGAGTATGAATTTATAAACAAGTTCTCCACAGGTTGAAATCTCCTTCATGCTCTACAAGTTATTTTAAATTATGCTTCTTTCAGTTGAAATATAGCAGGCCGCTTCTCCTTGCAAAGAATTAGCAGAAGAGTGGGAGGCCCAAGCATTGTATGTGCTTTTAAAAAACGCCTATGCTTTATTTTATTTTCTTGGCGTCGAGCAAGAATTCATCTAGTTCTTCCAAAATTCCCTTGCAGCTGAGAGAACACCTGAGTTAAGATATCCTTTCAATTGAAATGACAAGTGTAATAGATGTCTTCGAGGATCTTCTCTCTGACAGGGCGATACGTGCTCGCCTTAGATCCTGTCTGTAGGAGGAAATTACTTTGAGAAACCTTTCCCCAGTCAATCATTTATCTGTTTTAGCAGCAAGAAGGCAACCTCAACTGAAATAAGAGAGAAATCCAACTCCTTTCATTTCAATTTGCCATCTCTGACATTCTGAAAGTGGAGACAATAAATAATTGCAAGTTAAATTACAGGTTGGCCACATTTACAGATGAATCTTTTTACTATTAAGCCTTTGGAAATTTTTATGCTGTCTTGTACCTAACCAAAAAGGAAATGCAGCTTCGTTATTTTGGAGCCTGTATTTTTCCTCCAATCTAGTTTTCCCAGCATTTTGGTCAGTGGCCAGAGAACTAATTGCTGAGACAGCATATTGCAACAGTCCTAAGTAGGTACAGGTTGACCTTACAAAACCAAAGCCATTGTCCTGTCACGGCCCAATGAACACCACTGTACCTAAGAGCACATTTTTCGTAGAGAGTGACAAGTTATGACATATGCTATGTCTGCCCCTGGAAAGTCTTTAGTTGGCTTGTTAGAAGAAGCTACCAGCCAACCTTGGTGGTAGGCGTTTAAATAACCCTAGTGAAAAGCCACATATTCAAGACCCAATCTTGAAGCCACCTGCTGTTTGCGGTAATGTTGAAAACGGTTGTTGAAAAGAAAATTAAAATCTAGTCCCAGGGCTACCTTGACCTCCGGGTTCAGAGAAATTACGAAGATTAACAAACCACCAGTGTAAGAAGTACCTGGTCCTGAAGTTGCCTCACTTCCTCCAGAGTGTCACAGAGAGTGAACATCTTCAATTTGCGCTCCCACTTTATAAATGACACAGTAATTTTCCCTCTTAAGTAATTGAGCACAGCACACAGTGCAGAACTTGACTGAAGCCCCTAAGGAGACAGCTTCCTGCTTAGTGCACCACTGCCAATAGAATAAAAAGGTTAAAGAAAGCATCAGATTTGTCAGATCATTTTGGGGGGAACGGGGTAAGGATTGTATAATTAGAAGCATCAGTTGAGCATTTAATTGCAGATTTCATGGAGGAAAGGGCAGGGGTTCAAGTTTATGGAGAGAAAGTTTTATTGTTCTATTGCTAATGCTTTTCTTTTGAGACCGTTAATTGCTGTATCTTTCTCACAAGTTACCTATAGAAGTTCTGCTTGTTTGAAATTGTGGTATATGCATAAACTGTGCCTTACTGATTTTTGTCGACATTTTACCTGTTTTTAATGCATTCTTAACCTCCATTTGGAAGCTGTCATTCTGGCACATGCTCCCGGACAATAAGAGCCAATGAAGTAAATGAAGCAATCCTCTTGACTATTAAAAAAGTAGAGTTTGCCGGGGCTTCACATAGCTTCAGAATACATCTCTGTTAGATTATCTGCCTGGTCTCCATTGTAGTCGCAGGTCAGAAATGGGAAAATTAAAATCCCTTCATTTTATTTCCTCAATGAATCCTGCCGGCGATCATGTCTCTTAGGGGGCTGTTACTCTGAGACGGATGGTAAATTCGGGACTCTCCCGTTTAAGAGCTTAGCAGCACTGAGGAAGCCCGCAGCCACACAGTTAGAACCACTGCCCAGATGCCGTATGCAGAGCCACTCAATTATTTTGATGGCTGAGAAAGGTGACAGCCAGCATAGGTGCAAGCCGCGTGTTTAAATAATGAGCTTTATCAGGTGCTCTGATAACTGAGAACTGTAATGAGTCAGCTAAGCCTTCGCAGGCGCTGCTTCTCATTCAGGCTATATAAAACCAGCTTAACAGGAGGGCCAATGTGAGATGAATTTCTTTTACCAAGAGTTATTGCGTGTTAAATATTCCAGCACGATGAAAAAAAAAAAATGCATTGACTTATTTTCCTGACTGGATGTTGTCGTGCTTCGGGGGTGATGGGCAGGTATTGTTTTCTTATCGCCATTCAATACAAAGGTGCTAATGCAGTATTGACTTGATAATCTCACCAGGTACAAGCAAAAGAAGAAAAGATATTTTATACCCCACAAATTGATTTACATAAACCAGACAATCTGCCGATTGTTTAAATGTCGAGCACTTTGCTTTGCTGACTGGCCACAGGGGCGACACTATGTTTTGTGGATGCCAGAACTCCGCCTCCACACATCCACTCTGAAAGGACAAAAGGCTGCAGCTTCCGAGTATTTAGATCTGCTTCATTTGGAAATCTTTTAAGTAGTAATAATAATAATGTTTTGAGGAAATTGAGTGGAACACCAAATTGTTCTCTGATACCTAAGTTCAAACTGTGCAAGGCTAAAGAAGCTGAAAATCAATGCACTTTTAAAGTCATTAGAGATCATAAGTGAAATAAGTCTGTGTTGCTTTAGCTAAGCTTTTAGTGTGCTGTGGTATGATTATAAAATCAGCCTGAATCTGCATTAATTTCACAGTCTTTTTCTCCAAGAAGCCCAAGGGTGCATGATGAATAAAATGTAAATTTCAGAAGGCAGTGTATTTTATTAGTGAAAAGGGCAATGAGCCGGGTAGTCCAATGCTGGTACAAGAGACAGGGACAGGCACCAAAGGTTCAAGCTATTTTATAGGACAATGGAAAAAAAAAAAAAAGATATGGCAAGCTGTACGGGTTTCACAGTAGACAGAGAACGGTACATTGTCTTAGGTATGTTAATCTTTAAGTCAAATCTCATACATCTCAGAGAGTCACAGCTTTCAGAAATCACGCAAATATTATACAAATTAAAAATCCAGTGCAGATTTTTGAATTTTACTTTATATGCACTGTTGAATATTCTCAGAGTAATAGAGTATTTGTTTCTGTTAACAGTCACTAAGTAGTTTATATATAGCATTGGTATATTTGGTTGTCTTTGAAGGGCATCAATTTATATTTATAAATATATGTATTTAACCACCCAGAAGAGTTAGATGTATTTATTTGCTGACATTTTGAACTCTTGAAATTTATTTGCTTATTTGCCTTGGTGTGAGGATTTTATTATTCGCCTTTAAAAGTCAGCAATAAAATTTGAAATAAAAAGTCCCAATTTGCGGATGCGAGAGTGAAAGATGATCATCCACAGAGAAAATGTAAGATAGCAACTTCTTTTTCTTGTAGAAAATGCAAACTAGATCTTGCTTATTTCAAACCCGGTGGCTAAAAATCAGTACCAAACTCCTACCCCTATGCTCCATTTTGAAAAATAAACTCATAAATGAATAAACCTTCTAGCTTTGGTCCGATTAGCAAGTCAGCACTGTGACTAAAAAGCAAAACAAGATGAAACCAAAGAGAGGAGTTGTTTATTTTCATGTACTACTGAGAACGGTGTCGTCTTGTGGCGGTTCTCGTAGACTGTGTTGGTTTAACAAGCGTCCAACCCTTTTGTCTTGTTGTTTTTTGTCTTTCCTGCTCCCTGTCCCCTTGTTCCCCACAGGCTGTGCGTTTGTCACATTTTCTACAAGGGCAATGGCACAGAATGCAATCAAAGCCATGCATCAGTCTCAGACCATGGAGGTACTGTATCATCTGCCCTTTCTTTGTTTTCTTTGTGCAAATGATGGGGATGGTAACGAAACGTTTTGACAGTCACAGATTTAAACTTCCACCATCTCTCTTTGCATTCATTCATATTCATTCATTCATATTCTCCCTTCTCCCCTCTCTCCCCCTCCCATCCCTCTTCCTCTCCTTCCCTTGCTCTCTTGCTCTCTCTCAATTTTCTCCTTAATGACTTAAAATGCATTTACTCAAACCTTCCACTTGCTCTACAGAGACTTTTTGAGCCTTTTATCGCAGTGGCCCAGGTCCTGCAGTGTCGAGCTGTGGTGCAATTTAAGCAAAACCCCCCTGCACCTGAAGGAGCAAGTACATTCCCCGCCCGAGGGTTGGTGTGGATTAAATATTAACACCCCCCCTCTCTCTCCCCCACCCCCTAAATTGCAGCTTGCCCTCTACTAGGTCATGAGAGGTTCTCTTTTAAGCAGGCTGGAGGGGGTATCAAGTTCTCTTTAATTTAGTCAAACAGAATTGGGTTCTTGCATTTAGAATTTTGGAGAAAATTAATATTTCTCCTTCTTCGTTTAACCAGCAAAAATGCTGACTTATGAGGGTCCAGTGAAAAATTAGATTTGTTTCCCTTTTTTTTAAGAAAATGGGTGACAACAAATAAGCCAAAAAAGTTCCAATTTGGCTTTAGGGAAAGGGTAGTAAACTGGTGTGGGTGTTTGTCCCCTAATGTAGATAGATGGGTCTGTAATTTTAGTCTGTGATTTGGGTCATGGCCTTTCAGAATTTTGCACAAAAGCATCCCAAGAGTGGAATGCCATTATCTATTCTCTACTGTCTGATAGAATCATTTGGGAGTGCATGTTCTGCTGTATTATGTATACTGTATCTTTGTGTATGGGTGATTTTCTTTTTTCTGGAGGTGGCTTTGTAGTGTTATATGAAGCTATGTTTCTCTATATTTTGAAAGAAAACACAATATTTTCAATTTTATTAAACGTGCAGAAATTTCTTTATTGACTGAGCTTCTCTTCCCTGCCTCCTCCCCCCCACCCCATTTTGTTGGGGATGGTTTTTTGTTTGTTTTTTTTTTGCAATGCTGCATCTCCCAAAGCATGCTGGGAACTAAGCGATCACCCTGCGACATGTTTTGTGGGCGACTTTTTTATACTGAGTCCAAAGGCGGGTGGAAAGGGCTGGGAAAAGAGTGTGCATGGCATTGTCATTAAATGTTTACTGTACTTTTCTGAGTTGTGCCCTCAGCATTGCAAAGCCTATTGTCTTTTTGGAACATTCATTTTGACTTTGATATTCCTAACATCTCTTATATAATCAATTTGTTTTCCTTTCAGTGCAATGCATTTTTAAGACATTCACACCCCCCTACGCGAAGGCAAGCTCAGGTGAAACTCGGCCATGCTAGGAAATAATTAGCAGGATGTGAACTATCTAGGAATCCAGTCTTGTACAACATGCAGTGACATATGTGACAATGTTTTTGTTCCCCCTTTCTCTTAACTTAGGCTGCTCCCTTATGGTAGGTCAGTCTAATTTTTAGCTACATTTCAGATTGGAGATTAAAATGAAAGTACTGTTGGGGGGTGGGGAGGGAAATGTCTTTCCCTGTTATGATCTTCCATGTGTTGTTTCATTCTTAATTATTTCTATTTCCTGTAATTTAGTGATTTGTATCCAAATTGGTCTCACTGTAGATAATTTTTTTAACCTAATTTTCTCAACCATGTTAGAAACCATGTTATTGCCACCACCTCCCCTCCCTCTCAGCTTTGCGGGGTGCAGGTCCCCACCTTGCCTGAGCCCCCCAAGAGAGGCCCTGTTCTCCTGTGTCACTATAATAAAAAGAGCTCAACGTCGTAAAGCAGAACTGAGCATGAGCCAAAATCAGAAAATAATAGGCTCTCATGTTATAGAGAATCGGGTGTTTTTATTCACAAGAAATCCTTGATTCTTTCTCATTAATAGCTCCAGAATAGAAAAACAAATTTGGTAAACTTGTTTTTAAATCTAGACATCTATGCTAAAGCAAACAGGCCCTCAAACACTTAAATTTCTCATTTAATTCCAAAAAAAAAAGACATTTAAATGGAAGATCTTGTTATGCGGTCACATTTAAGATCATGTTATACAGTCACATATAACTTAATTTAAACAAAATTGAAGATTGTTATTTTTTTAACCAATACAGTTATTTTTAGGACTTTGGCTTGCTTACATCTTAGAGTAAGATGTATTATCAAAGAGATTTCAGTTCAAAATGATGAGAATATTAAAGTTTTAAAGGATAAGCTCTCAAAAATATTGAATTTTATATTGTACCTTCTATTTTTCTACTTTCCTCCACTCTACCCCATCCCGTTTTTCTTTTTCTTTCATGGTTTAAAACATCATTTTTGAAGCTGTAATCATTAGCCTGATTTTCTGCTTTTGTATTATTATATATTTTTTGGTATTAAGAAAGGAAAAAACAACAAATGTACCGATAGGAGAAGACACTATAATTTGTTATGGAACAGATTTGATGGAACAATAATGGCCGTTTACACCAAAAAAACTCCTTCTCTATATAATTTCCATCTTCAAAGTGTTTTGCACTCTTTAAAGTGATGAAGTGCTGAAATACAGAACAGATGAATAAAAGTGTATTCTAGATTTAAAGATGGTGATTTGCCATCCACTGACATTGGAGGCTCTTTACAGGTGACTCTGGCTCCTGGAGCTGAAGACTAGGGTGTTTGCTGGATGCTCAACTCCAAATGGTCACCTCCTTTTTCTCTAATTCAGTTTTTTTTTTTGGTAATACAAAACATGACAGTTTTCACAGCTGCTATGACCGATAACTACCCAAGGTGAAAAGAAAAAGAAAATGCAAGTTTATTTTTTAGGGGAAAGATAAATGACCCAAAGGGAAGCTCATTTAAATAGGAATATAAAATTTCTGAAAGGAGAGCACGAGGTCTGTTATCATGCTAAGTTTCAATAAAAGTTCTTATTTAATCACTTCTAAAAGTAATTCTGCCCGAGTGATGGAATATATGGGCAGCCCTTAAAAAGAGGAAGGAAAGGCCAGGGCTGGGGAAGGTTACCTTTCCACTGAGTGCTTACCAAGTGTTTCAAAGTACCTTTGAAAGCAGGTCTTCTGCGGTGTTAGTTCGCTATTCTCCCTAATGATTTTATCTATCTCCAGCAGGAACTCATCCTATTATACAACCCTTGGCCATTTCGCACACACATTGCCCCACTTCTTGCCTTTTAAAGGAAATGGAAACTGAAAGAAGCTTCTAGAATGATGATCTTCACTAGGGAAAGAAGCCAAATAGAAGCGTCCTCCTGCCATTTCCAATAGATCTTCTTTACTGGAATGTGCCTGACTGGAGGCTTTGCATAGCTCTTGGGGCTGCCTCTAGAATAGATGCGCTATGGAAGGAAGAGGAGACCTTTCTGAAAACAAGGGAATAGTCACTTTGATCAAAGCCTGTGTTTACTGAGCAACTCCTTCCTTCGTCCACATTCCTAACATGAAGCCCACTTTGCCCCATTAGTGCTGGATCGATATGATCCCTGCAATTCCAAAGTTCAAAAATCTATAACTGAAAATTGGAAAGAGTGAAAAGACAAATGAAGGAGAAATGTTTTCATCCCCATTACAATCCCCCCATCCCCTGACTTGTGCTCCCATGTGGAAGCAGGCAGAGAGACCCACAGACAAATCTGTCTTTAAGACAACCCAAGTAGGCAGATAAATTAAAGCACACTGATAAGGTCCGTTGTCTATGAGGAGACCTGAGAACGTGGAAGGAAGAACCCTGAAGCAAGAAGGAGAGGCAGTTTAATAATCAGAGCAAGAAAACACATGGATGGCTTCACTGACCGCCAGACCCCCCGAGAATCCAAAGGCAGTCTCTGGAATTTTCTGTCAATGGTCCTATTCAGAGAAGAAGAAGGAATATCAAACCATTCCTAAACCATTCCAGACTAATCCATGTGCTCCAAGATAGTTAAGAAAGCTAGAAGCAGGCTGCTTGCGTGTCCTGAGAGGATTGAGCCGGCCTGTAACTTCCTCTTCGCTTTCCCATCTGTCTGACCCCAGGGCTGCTCTTCGCCCATCGTGGTGAAGTTTGCTGACACTCAGAAGGACAAAGAGCAAAGGCGGCTCCAGCAGCAGCTCGCTCAGCAGATGCAGCAGCTCAACACGGCCACCTGGGGGAACCTGACAGGCCTGGGCGGACTTACCCCACAGTACCTGGCGGTAAGTGCCTGAGCGGCTCAGCCCCACGGAAGGAGGAGAGGGTCCCAGGACAGAGAGACACACACCCCAGAGCTCTTAGAACCTACTTTCCCTACTCAGCTCATCCAGGAAGTCATTCTCAATCTCCAGGAATTATTGAAATATTGCACTCAGTGCTTATGCAGAATGGTTATCCACATCAAATTGGTGTGTGTACGAATTTGACTTATTTAGTTCTTGCTTAGCGTAGGCTGAGCAAAGGCGCACAGGCTAAACTTGGAAGGAGTGTTTTGGAGGTGTCATAAAATGTGAGCAGGGGCTGTAGGGTGGGCTCTCAGTCCTCACCCAGCCCTCAGCAGTGTGCTCCAAAGTTGCTTCTTTGACAGCCTCTGTACAGCAGTCCTTAGAGAGCCCTCAGCTCCAGGGCCGTGCTTCCCAGCGGGTCCTCACTAGAATCCGCTTCCCTATGGAACCACATCGACTCAACCAAATCTTTCTTCCTTCAGCTGCTTGCAAACAAAAAGTGAGGTCCTCAGGCCAAAGCCCCAGTTCCTCCAAGCACTCCTTCTTCCATCCCCTGGTTTCCCCACTTCCTTGGTTTTCCATTGTTCTACCCACGGCACTTTGTCTTTATTAAAGCACAGTAACCCAAGTTTAAGACAGTTCTTAAGTATTGGAGCTGAGCAGGACAGAGTAGTGCCCGCTAGCATGGACTCAGCACCTTTGTGTAACCCAAGGTGGAACACTAAGTCACCATGTCAGTTCTGGGCTGGAAGGCAGCAATTCCTCCAAAGCTTTTGTTACTTTTCATTGACTTGCCACTAAGCCATACAACTCCACCTTACTTTGGCTCTGGAGCCAAAATGCTGGACTTCACATTTATGGATATAGGTTTTCATGGTGGGTGTCTGGACCTCTCATTCCTGCCACTGTGAGTGTGTGTGTGTGTGTGGGTGGGTGTGTGTGTGTGTGTGTGAGTGACTTTGCATCCTGATTCTGCCATTTCACAGCATAACTCACCCCCTCAGGCCACGGTCGTCCTCTAGCCTCCCCATGTAGCAGAAACCAAACTGGGTGCTTTATAAACCAGTCATGCTATTACTGTTAAAGGTATGCAGAGCTGGCTCATTTTACAGGTGAGGAGAGAGGCTCAAACAGGTGAAGTAGTTTCCCCAAGACCCTGTACTCCTAGTGGTCACATGGGATCTGAGGTGGGTTCCCCTACTGCCCAGTTTCCCCCTCCGAGGGTACTGTTTCTCCAAGGCTGTCTGCAGGGATGTGGAGCGCACTCAGCTTTTGGCCCATCCTGCCCTGTGCCTAGTGGCTTCTGAGATGTTTGGCTAACCGAGAACCTTGCACTCCCCGTCCTTACTTGAGCCATTAACAAAAGTGTCACCAAGTTCACTGTCACCTTCTAGCCAGTTCTCCATCATATCCACAAAGACGCCACGAGAGACTTTGTCAGAGGCCTTGCTAAAGCTATGTGCATCCTGCCCTGCCTTCTTCCTGTCAGTTTAGAAATTCTATTTAAAAAAAAAAAATAGAAATGAATCTACCTTGACAGTCATGTTTTTCACAACTTTATGCTTTTCAAATGTCCTCAGACCATTTGTTTAATTGTGTGTACCAGAAAGTTTATCACAGATTTATGTCAAGCTCACCTTCCCATGGGTTTCTGAGACTTCAGCGTCCCACTCCACCATTTCCGGAAACTGAGACACACGTGTGCATCCCACTACCCTGGTCCATCTCTCACACTCCACGGCTTACAGAACTCTCTGGCGTTTGTTTCATTGATGACATCTGCAAATTATCTCTGTCCCCTGCAAGAGACCTAATCTCAGCCTCATTTATAAAAACACTTCATAAGCAGTTCTTACCATTTCTCAATTTTATGTCCACTCACTTCAATAAAGAAAGTGGAGGAAAATAGGGATAACACAGTAGAATTTCCTCCTGTCCCATCCTCAAGTTGACCCCAGCTACTCCACTCAGGACAGGTGTACTCCTTCTTTGTTCTGACTCTAGCCTTAAAAAATCTAATTGTTGGCATTTTGGGTGGCCTCAGACCGTGCCACGTGTTAACTTCTCCATATCGGTTGTCATAGCCTCATCCTTGGTGACTACCCCCTCCCCACCTTCCAAATGCGAGTCCATCAGTAGCATTGTCTTTGTGCTCCCTCACTTTTCTTTATTGTTGTGTTATCGCTCAATCTCTTCCTTTGAAGACCGTTGTCCTTTTTACCCATCCCTCTTACAAGGTACATAGATCCTAAAAGAAGTAAGTAAAAGAGAACCAGCCCATTCAGTTGCTTCCCTGATGCCCTGATAAATGCAGTCTTCAGTGAGCCTCCACTTGTAGGTAGATGAGAATTCTGACAGTGCTGCCATCATGGGAGCCCCTATTATTTCTTGCCTTTTGATAGATGTGGCAGTCAAGGCCAAGTGATAGCATAACCAGTGGATCATTAAGTGTTGGGTATAAAGTATGAGTTGAAGAAAATCTCCCTGCCCCTCCGCAAATGATCCTTTCTGACTTGCTAGTGTCATAAGTAACCAGTAGAAGCATTTTCAAGGGCTTAGGTTCAGCTCCCATGAGAATGAGTATCCTTTGGGAAATCAAACAGTGAATGTGAGGGCGGTGCAATGGTGGCTCAGTGGCAAGAATTCTTACCTGCTGAGCCAGAGACCCAGGTTCAATTCCCAGAGCCTGCCCAAGAAATAAAAAAAACATAATGAATGTGATCATCAGATCCTTTCCCACCCAAGGGCTGGGGAAGGGAGAAGGAGGAGAGGAAAGTGTAAGAATGGAAAAAGGAAACATTGAGGGCACTGGATAGAAACTTTGCGTAGTTGGTCAGTGTGACCAAACTGCCCTGGCTCAATGGTCAGGGAACTCAAATTCCATCTTCCTCTTTGCAAATATTTCCCATAGATATTTGCAGGTTTCCCCAGTAGCATTAATGCATTAGAAGAGCAGCGGCTGGCTCTCCTACAGATAAATACATGGTTACATCTCTTCCAATTTTCCCCTCATTTCCATTGCTTCTCCCCGAGGGTTCACACTTCCAATATCCTGACACTTTAAACTCTAGATACAGAAACTAGAAATCCATTTCTTTACAAGGCCCTTGGCCTCCCTGTGGCCCTGACTCACCAGAGAATGGCTGTGCATTGAATAACCTTGAGTGATGGTTTAATGACACTCCAGGTATTTCCACTGGCCTTCAAAATATCTTCAAAGCTAAGTTAATTTTACTTAACTTCAGTTTTTAAAAGCTAGCACAATAGGAGGAGGGAATAGGGGCTTGTAATCACCATAGATTGGAAAGCCCCACAAACCAAAATAAAATATTTCTCTCTATCAAAATCGATCATCCCCTGCTCTCTGTCCTCTCCCACTCTCCGTGTGTGTGTGTGTGTGTGTGTGTGTGTGTGTGTGTGTGAGAGAGAGAGAGAGAGAGAGAGACACCTAGGTAATCCGTTCTGAATCATGGAAAGGGATACAGTGAATATTACAGACCTTTTTTTCTGGTTTTAGTACCTGTTAATGTTAAGCCCTGTAATTCCATTGTAACTAAGACTTTGTTTCATCAGCCAATGGTACTCTACTCCACACCACTTTGTGCTTTCAAGCCAACTGATAGACTTTCATTCTTGACTCTTATCTAATAGTACAGTTTTTTCCTTATTAAACTGAAGAGGCCTCTACTTACACAGAGGAACAGCAGCAGTCTGCATTATGTTCTGCACAGATCCAGAAAATAGCGAATTCATCTTATTCCTCCTAAGCACGTCTCCTAACAGGTTCTCCCTGATAAATGTGGTGAAATCTATGCTTATTGATATCCATGTACATTTGAATATAGGAGATGTGCTTGCCCCCACGCACAAACTCTGTCTGTATTGATCTACCTTGTCAAAAAGAGAGTATCAATAAATCGAGCTAACCAGTTAGTACAGCGGGCCCCTGTTCCCACCTAAGGTAACCGATAGTTTGACTGAATTGGACAGACCAAGGAGCACTTTTGTTGGGAGCCCCAGGCTTTGCATGTGGTTCCTACTGATACTACATGAGGGGTAAGTGGAGAGGGGTAGGTGGGAGAATTTGGTTTTGAGAGCTCCAGGGGAAAAAGCAGAACCTTTCCCCAGCTACATTGATTCTTTAAAAAAAAAAAAAATTCTGATGGCATTTAAATAATGCATAGCATCACTGTCCGTAACACCAGATACTTCTGAGCTCTGACAAACAATATACTTCTCTCTGCCAGTGAAGAGCATCTTAAAGGAATGGTCATTTTCCCGGTCATAGAGTTGTGGCTCCAACTCTATGGCTGTGAAAACCTGTGTATATGAATGTAATTGTGGTGGTTTATCTGTGACCCAAGAGCTGGTGAATACAGGTGCTTCTAGTGAGAGGAAACCAGACAGAGAAGGCAAGTGAAAGGGTTTGAGGGGATGAACCTTGATTGACAGAGATGAGTTATGGTAACTCCTAGACAACAGAGAGATATAATTAGTCACGCTATGTTGGTCTCAATAGATTTAACACCTGGTTGTTAAAAAGAGTAAATTGATTAATTGTTTTAAAGCAGCTATATTATTGAGTTTCCCCAGTGTCAGTATTAATAGAGATTAGACATTAATATGGATTTGCAACCCCAACTCTTGGGACCATCCATCCATCCACAGGCAGTGGCAATCGACTTCATAAATATTGAGAAAGCTGGATTTGCCCCCAATTTCATCGGGAAGTTATTTTCTCTCATTTCAATATGGCTCTTACTGCACACTTTTGCTTTCATTTGCAGCTCCTGCAGCAAGCTACTTCTTCCAGCAACCTGGGTGCATTCAGTGGCATCCAGCAGATGGCAGGTAAGTCAGAAAGCACACCTCTCCCTCTGACCCTGATCTCAGCCAAATTTTGGATTGGGCAAAAGAGCAAAGAAAACAAGCAAGGGGAAGGGAGAACTAAGGGCCATTACTGATCTATTTGCTTTCCATCTCAGTCATTAGAATTAGAACCAGCAGCTCTGAAGCTGTAATCCTACATCTTACATTATGTGTCCACCTTCATCCTACGTAGCAGCTGTCAAATGAAGGGGCTGAGAGTTACTGCATCCTGCCCTCAGTAGGTATTTTCTTTAATGGATTTGCTAACTGGGGGATTTCTAGCAAGATTTCTATATCCAGGGCAGTCAAAATGATGACATCCCTCAAAAATCTTTATAATAGGCAGTCAATAAAAATGTTCTGACCTCCCTAATGAAAGCCGAGACTGCAGGCCTGTCTTGATGCGGTTTTGCAGTCCCTGGATAACCACAGACAATTAACAGGGTGCCTTTTTTACTTCAGTACCTCAGTCGACAGCTTGGTTCATCAGAAGCTTTCACGGGAAAGCATAATTTTTGTTCTGGAGAAAAATCAAAGTGCGACTGTGTGTGAAAGCCAACTCATTGAAGGATTTCTTTTTATAATGAGCAGCACCAGTGGTAGCTGAGGCACAGTGATTAGTGAAAGGTCATCCCCACCGTGCGACCTTCCATGCTGGTACCCTAAGTTAACACGGTGCCAGGGAGGGCAGTATCTGCAATAAATCAGAACGCAGGTGCCCGTTAACCTGCCGGGAGGACCGGCTGGAAAGCTGCTTCCTTGTTTGATTCCAGAAAGGTGGGGGAGGCATGCAAAGAGAAGAACAGATTTTTGGCGTATCAGAATCAAACACGGCTTGTTTTAATCAAGGACACCCAGAATTTATGGAAGGAAGCCTGGATGGCAGAGCAAAAGGGAAATTTCTTTATCTGTCACTGTGAATACTGTTTTTTCCCACTTCTTTTCTTCTTTTTCAAATGCACATCCTTGGTTTTTTTCTTGTTTCACTTTGAATGAACCTGAAAGACTTTTGATGAACAGGCGTAGGTCTCTCCCCATGGGTGACTGTCAGCTCAACCTTCCATGTGCCCTCTTGAGCTAATGCACTTGTCTGACAGTGCATGTTAGATTACAGTAAAGATACTGCAGGAGCAGGGTGCAAGGGTGGTTCAGTAGTAGAATTCTCACCTGCCATGCAGGAGACTTGGGTTCAATTCCCAGTCCATGCATTTCGCAAAAAACAAACAAATGAAAATTCAACAAATGGTGCAGCAATAACGGGATGCTTACATGAAAGAATAATGAATTGTGACCCCACCATGTAGCATACAAAAAAAAAATACTACAGGATTGTTCTTTGGATGTTAAAGCTGCTGGCACTACTTGCCTGATCCATTGTAATATAGCTTTGGGGTTATTAGATAAAAGCTAGGTCTTTACATGATAAATAGTTAAATCATTCAGCAGTATCTTTATTTCTGAAGCTGGCCTTGGAGCTGAGATTCGCATAGAATGGTTAATTTATATTTAGTTCTATGAAGGGAACTGGAGAGACATAAGTAAAATATTCAGGGAGTTTTCTGTGTTTTAAAAGAGCCCACCTCCCAATTGCAAACTCTATAATAAATGCTGTGATTTGTCACATTTTCAGTCAATGGAAGATTTGGGTTTCCCCCACTACTATGGCCTGTTCCAGATCTGAAGTGGAGGGCTTTCCCTGGAGGAAACCTTGGCCTCCCCGACCCCCGCAGTTGGGTTATGCAGAGAAGGTCATTGGTCCTCAGGCCACTGCCAGTGGACAGGACACCCTGTCCGTCCTCCTTAGGATGTATGCTCCCCTGCTGGCCAAGCACAGGTCAGGAAGGGGCCACCCACAGGCTCTGAGGGCTCAGTGAAAAACTTCAAGGTATTCTGGAGGCACCTTAGGAGGTGCCAGGGAGCAGATGGCTAATTTAAAGTCATTCTGTAAATGCTCCAGGCTTCCCAAAATATCTCTTTTCTTAACCTTCAAGATATTAAATGCAGCACACTCAGACTGCAGAGGCTGTGAAATCCAACGCAGAGCAGTCAGTTACCCTTACCCTCCACCATCTCAAATATTGAGAGGATTAAGGATGTAGGTGCCAGAGCTCTGTCTGCCTGGCAATTTCTTTAAAGGGTGCCCTTCTTTCAAAGGAATAATCGGGTTTCATCTTCCAGAGTGTTTGAAGCATTATTTTTTGGGGTGTTTTCCCCCACCCCCCAATAAAGAAGAGTTCTGTTTACTCCTCCTTTGTCCTCTCCTGACAGTAGAGCTTAACTTTTTTTTACCAGTAATCTAAATCAGTATGGTTAAGTGGACATGGTGGTGCCGCCATAGAGGAAGCTCTCCAGCTCGCCTACCTGTGGGAGGGGTGCCCCTCCTCTGGGCTTCCCTAATGCCCCCTTTCGTCTGCCTCCCTTACCTCTGCAAACACCGCCGTGACCTCCCGACACATCCCACACCCTACTCTGAGCTCCAGGCAGGGCCCGGCTTGTAGACTGGTGAAGTCGGCCCATCCGGAGCACCCAACTCAGAGAGGCCCACGTGATGCCTTCTGAGCAGATGCGCGGACACAGCGCTGAATCGGCGGGTGTGAATTTATATTCTGGATACATTCCAAGTGGAACTTAAGTATAAATGCTCAGTTTTGGAATTAAGCAATCTGGCTGTAAACTGGCATATAAACCAAAAAACCATTCTATAAACTGATGAGCTATCTTCATGAGTGGGCTGTTGAAGATTTGGAGAGAGCAGGGGTTTGTGTACACTCACACAGCTCACAGAGCACTGGCCCGTGATTGTACACAGTAGAAGCAATGTGCTGTTCAGGTTGAAGGAGCCCAAGAGGTGATTTCGCCCAAACCCCACCTGATGGTGAAATGCTTGTCGAGTGATGGATGCTGTGGAGTACTGAGAAAAGAGTAGCACATACACAATTCAAATGCTGCTTTTATGGCTTTCAGTGGCATATAATAAACTCCAGATATAAAATTCAAGTAGTCCAGCTTGGAACACTATCTCCAAAGAGAGTGAAATATCATTTCGAGAACCACTAATATTTTATTGTGAACAGTTCTCCAGACGTAATGGCCCTTCCTTCAGGAGATTGATGTTTATAACCAGAGCCTAAAATGTTTCATTTATATGAGGTGAAGCATTTTCTTTTTGAGGAGAAGAGAAAATAAAGCCCCCCCCCCCAAAAAAAAAGAAACAGAAAAAAGAAATTTTAGATGGCAGGTAACTGTAAGTACTCGCATCAATAAAATCAAAAGAGACATCAAGTCTCCTTTTCTTCCCCCCAAATCGTACTGTTTTCCTCTCAAACTGAAAATAACATAAAACTTCAAATGTGTTTTATGACTATATAAAAGAGAAACTTAATAAATATGGAATTTAAATGCGGAGAGTGGTTTAGGATCAAATCTTTATAAGCCACATGCTTTTATTGTATAGTTTTGAAGTTGATAGGTTTTATTTTCCTCCCTAAAACGTCTACACTTGTCCATTTCTCACTCAGCTATGCTATGTGTCCAGTGAGTTTCTGAAATCTCAGAAATTGAAGCCTGAGTTTAGGCTGAGTCTAGATTTTTTTTGAAGGAGGATGAAGAAAGGAAAAGTGGCTTTTTCAGTCCAAACTTTCTTGAGAACAGTCCTCTCAAAAGTACCATATACTATGAAGTATTGATTGTATAATTTGGCTGGGATGTATGGTAAATGAATATATCTCAAAATCTGAAAAAAAGAGCACCCTAGTAGAAAAACAAGGGTGATATTTCACAATTTTGGTTTTCATAAACTTTGAAACAGTTGTGCTATTTGCCTTCAGAGCCTCCCAGGGACACTTCAGGTCCCTACATAACAGCTGGAAACGCTGATGCGTGAAAAGGTTAAATAATTTATGAGCAGCTCCAAAGTGTCAGGTAACATGGATTAGGGTACAGAATTCCCAAAGGGCAATTTTATGAGGTAAGGGCTGTTAGTATCCCATTTCACAGGTGGGATAACTGAGGCTCAGAGAAGTTAGCAGACTTGCCCAAAGTTGCAAAGCAGGAAAGTTGGCAGATTCAGGTTTCAAATCCAAGACAGCTTGATCCAAACTCTGAGTTCTCTGTTGCCCCCAAATTTGAAAAACAGTGTTCTGCATTCAGCAATTTGAGGTATGTTTGCCTAATAAACCCAAATTGCAGGATGTCCTTACACAAATGGTTTGGCTGTCCAAAAAGAAATGTCGGTGCCTTACACTGCAGAGAGAGCCTCAAAACTGTGAAAAAAAAATGCAGCAACTCAGAGAGAGTAACAGGAAATTGCCTCTGTTCGTTCTGAAAAACAGTACAGATTTATTAGGCCTGGGTCATATTTTGTCAGAATTTGTTTGTTTGTTTTCTAGGACAAGGAATTGTTATTTAACAAATAATAGAGACTATGCTGCTGTAACTGCAGAGGAGCCTCTGCAGATAAACAGGAGAGTTTGTTTTAATTGATCATTGGTGAAGTGGGCAGCAGCTCCCTTCCGCCATACCTGGTCAAATTTTAAAAGTAACCATAACATGGCTGTGTGCGACATACTTGCTGAGAAAACAACACAGCTATGCATTTATCATTTCAAGGATCCTTTCCCTGGGTGGACCACGGTGGCTCAGCAGGCAGAGTTCTCACCTGCCATGCTGGAGACCTGGGTTCAATTCCCGGTGCCTGCCCATGTGGAAAAAAAAAAAGGATCCCTTCCCAGAGAGTCTTGAAATGTCTGGCACAGAGGATAAGAGAGAAGACATTTGCAGAACCAGTATCCAGGCGGTCCAAGGACCTTGCACTGGACATGCCCCTCCCAGAGTTGGGAATTGTGCATCGCGCACCTACAGAGGTCCTATTCTTTCCATAGCTGAGTCTCCAACCCTGCTGCCTTAGGTTCTCCCTGAGAATGTGCTAATAGGCCTTATGAGAATGTTCCATAACCACCCATCTGTCACTTTTTAACAGACCTGATTGGCAAGCGCCCGTAACAACTGACATCTGTTCGCGCTTATTGATATGCAGATTTATGGTAATTGCTATGAACAATAAGACACAAAATTACCTAAGGTGAACATTAAATTAAATTTCCATGCCCTTCTTCTTATAAATAATTTTTTTTTAAATCTTAAATTTCAAGTAGGCATATTGCACATCTGTTTCGTATATAATTTCATTGTTTTGAGAATTTTTTTTCCCTAAGTAATGAAGGAGAAAAGTTGAATCCCCGTATTCCCAACTTTTTTCGCTATCTTGATATCAGCACACTGTTGGATTTCATAAGGCATACATGGTTTGCATGCCTAGTCACCCAGATTATTGCCTCTGCTTTGGGGGGCCCATCTTACCAGAGTGAAGTCAATGAAGTTACATGTCGTTATTTTTCCTTATCCAGGCCAGCTGCAGCTCCCTCCTGGGGATATGTGCCCTCTGTCTGTGCCCTTTCGGGGAACTGTGTGGGCTGGCTGAGGGGGAGAGTGTGCCTGGGCCAGAAGAGAAAAAAGTTGCCTATGGCAAGAATGGAGAAATAGGGACAGGCACCTTTATCCAAAGAAGGGGAAAACAGAACCAGATAATGAGTGGGAGCAGATGAAGTGGAGGGATTACTCCCCATCACTGGTCCCTCCCTGCTTCAGTATAAGCTCCTTGAGGGCAAGGACTGTATTATTTTCTACTTTGTCCTCATGGCCTTTCACAGGCTCTGGCACTGAATGGATGGACAGATGGACGGATGGATGGACGGACGGGTGGGCGGACGGGCAGACAGATGGGCTAGCATGGGTCCACCGGCCTACCTGATTCTCTCCATCCACCTCTTCCCCAAATCCCTTAGATGTTGGGGGGTCTATTGGCCTCTCCTGTGCACTCCACCTCCCTGCTTCCTTTAGCCCATATCTTCTCCCCTTGCCTTGTGATGGCTGGACAGGGTCAGCTACGCCCCAGCATGGTGACCTTTCCCTACCAGGCAGGGAGCAGGGAGCTGGTCTCTCAGGTGGTAGAGTGGCAAGATGGGGAAACACAGAGGGGGAGTCGGCAGCAGACTCCCAAATCTTCCGCTCTGGATTCTGAAAGGCAGGGGGCAGTGGTGGAAAAACCTGACTATTGTCAGCTCAGCTGAAACACTGTTATTTTTCCATGAATGTTGGTGGGTGAGATAAGGAGTAAACCTGGTTCTAATATTTGTAGAAGGGATTAATCAACGATTGAAGGAAACAGTCAATATTTGATGCTGTTGTAAATACTGGAGAACTAACAAAGAATTAGAAAACTGAAAACTTGGTTGGGTGCTTAGACAATACTCTTTATAACAATTTTTGGGAAGTTTATACTATTAGTTACCCTTTTCATCTGTCCCAACAAAGATTTCTCCATCACCAACTATATATATATATATCACTGTTGTGTGTGTGTGTGTGTGTGTGTTTGGATAAATAAAGCAAAATCTTTGTCCTCAGGGAACACAGTTTCTAATTAGGAAGATAAATACATACAAATAATGTCAAAGTAGGATTTGATGAGAACCACAGAAGAGCTGAAAACAAAGAGATAAGGGATTTTGTAGAGACTGTGTCGAAAGTGTGCTTGGTAAATACAAACCCCCACTCTGCAGAGCAAGTTTGTGAGGTGCGGCCCCTGAGCCCAGGCTGTGAGGTCTCGGCCGAGGGTCTGGTCCTCTCTGACCCAGCTGTGTTGCCAAGTTGGCCAACTGTGCAGTGCCTGCCAGCCTAGGGGGGCCTGTGGTGCTAACTTGGAGGTTCCCTTCTAAAGAGGAGCTTATGACCTGAGTCTAGAGTAGTGGCCCTGCTGCTTCTTAATATGTACCAGGTGCATGTCAGGGCTTTTATTCCTTAGCCCTCTCCTTGTGTGTGCGCAGCCATCTGCTGGTGATGTCGGATCATCTGGTTTACCTCATTAAAACAGCAGGAACCCAAGTCACACGTCAGTGCAGTGCACCTCCCTCCTTGCAAAGTAGCTCACAGCTAGGCCTTCCAAGAGGGTCTGCACTAAAGCCAGTTGGCACCCATATTTCTTCCATTTCCATTTTCCTAGAGTATAACCAAAAAATAAGATCCATGCCTTCTCAGTTCCCACAGCCTTATGAATACGGCCCTGTCTGGCCCTTGGTCAGAAGGAATGAGGGACGTCTCTGTCCCCACTGGCATTTGCTGCATATAGCAGGGTGGCCTGGAGCCTGCACTTGTCCTCCAGAAAGTCGCTGGATTCCACGAACGATTGTATCCTGCTGCTAAGCATCCCCACGAAGCAAGCGGGTTTTGAAAAACAGATGTTTGGCTTTCCCCATAAGCCAACAGATCGGGGTGTCTCCTGGAAGAAGGTAGAGTATCATTTTGAACAACACGGGAACCCGTTTTGCAGCAGCGCCATTAGGAACACTTTCCTGAGTGGAAGTAAACCCTGACTGAGGAGGCGGGACCGAGGGGAGGAAAAGGGTACTGCCAAGCGCCCGCTTCTTTCTGAGCCAGAACATTCTCGCCCCTCTGTCCACCCCCAATACCTGTGGAAGCAGTTCTCAGGCCCCTCTCCCTACAGCAGATTAGGTGTGTTCAGTAGACATGTATTAAGTACGTGGATTTTGAGGCATGAGAAGGTAAAATTAAGCTGATTACTTCAATGTCTTTCTCTATAAAATCCATCCATATAAGAAGAGCTCCGTTTCCTTCTTCCCCATGTGCACGAGAATTCCTCTTACCGTGAAGGGAATCACAGAAAAGTCCTTTGCACGTTCAGAGAACCCTTGGGCTGAAACCTTAAAGGGGAAAGATAAAGGACATTAAAAGTGAACACATGGGCAGGGGGGAGGGAAAGTTATTGCCTAATGATGCAGAGTTTCCATTTGGGGTGATGGCAGTGTTGTGAATGTGACCACCAGTGTCACCGACTTATCTACTTGAAAATCATTAAAATAACAGACTTTATGTTATATCTGTGTGTGTATATATACATATATGTATACACACACACACATAATTTTTTTTAATAAAAGCATAGAGCCCAGACCCCAGGCATGGCCAGCCTCCCAGTGACAGACCCAAATCTTGACTAATCCCACCCTCATGCTCTTACAAAATTTCATTTCTCAGCTATTTTTTTTCCTTAAACTTCTTTAGCCAGACTTCAAGTTCAGTGTAAATACAAATACCTCTAAGAGGATTAAGGCACTGTCATTTTCACTCATCCATTCTTTTATTCATCAAATACAGTTTGAGTTCCCAGTACGAACACATCATAGAGTTCACATTCGAAATCTGGCTGGAAACAAACATTCGATGGGAATAATAAGCAGCACCTAGCAGTTATTGGGTACTGCCTTTCCAAAGCCAGATACTGAGCTAATGAACTGCATTTACCTTTTGAGGTCAGGTGCAGATAGCAGTGCCACCCACCGGGCAGGACGTGGAGAGGTTAAGGAGCTTGCCCAAAGGCACACAGAGATGAACTTCAACTTTAGGGGAGAGTTGGAACCAGTATACAGTGATGACCTCTGGACTCCCTCATCCCCAGAGCTGTCACACTTAGGGGAGCGAGGGTGTACCTCAAAGCCCTTCCTTTAGCAACCCATGCCCAGTGATACCGTTTTTTGAAACTGCGTGGGAGAAGTTGCCTACCCACACAGGGAAATCTGCTTCTTGTCTTTCCCCTCACCTCTGCAACACAGAGAGGGGCAGGTGTAAGAGGACATGGGGAGGCCTCTACCGAGAAGGATGCTCTCAGCGATTCCTCCTACAGGGGCTTCTAGGAATCGAGGGTCATGTCGCAAAGAATGGAAGGCACTGTCCTCCGAGCCTAGCATTGCCCCAGTCCCTGGGGCAAGGGACTCAGTGGCCTCTGCCCAGGTGATGAGTGGCATCTTGTTGGGAACCGGGAAAGCTAGCCCTATGGCTAACATGACATCTCTCCCCTCCACAGGAATGAACGCTTTACAGTTACAGAACCTGGCCACGCTGGCAGCAGCCGCCGCTGCGGCCCAGACCTCAGCCACCAGCACCAGTGCAAACCCCCTGTCCACGACGAGCAGCGCCCTGGGGGCCCTCACGAGTCCTGGTAAGGAAGGCTCTTCCCTCTCAGTGGGGGCGGAAGGGCCCCACGTCTGCACCCCCACCCCAGGCATAAGGCAGAGGGGCACATGGCTTCAGGACAGGGCCAGGAGATTTTCCCTGGGCACCTAAGTGGTTTTATTTATTTATTCATTTCTGAGAAAGAAGGTTTGAATGTGCATGTGTGTTTTATTTTTGAGGAGTAAAACGATGAAAGTTTCCGGAAAAGAATTCCTTATCCTAGCAGTTTTTACCCATTTGTTTTGTTTAAGAAAGTCTGTCATCCATTACATCCTCACTTAAGTCTCTGTCCTTGTAAAGAACCTTAAAAAGTCATGCTTTTGTCCTGTCCTTTTCTGTTGATTTTTTCTTGGTAATTTGCAAATTCTCTGTTTTATCTCCCAGAATCTCTGACATTTCAATGTTATATCTCACACCTGCTCCAACCTTCCCGTTCAGTTTTTTCTTCTCCATCTTCATTGTTTTTATTGTATAATGTAACATACATACAAAGCAAAAAGAGAAAAGCAATAATTTTCAAAGCGCTCTTCAACAAGTAGTTATAGAACAGGTCCCAGAGTTCGTCACAGGCTACCATTCCATCCTCCCAAATTTCTCCTTCTAGCTGCTCCAAAACCCTGGCGGTTAGACGAAATATTAATATAGTGACTCGGCAGCCATACTTATTTGTTAAATCCCATTTTCTCTGTTATATCTCCTTCTCCTTTAATCCTTCTCCAATCTATAGGGATCTTTGGGCAATGCCCATTCTTACTTCTCATGTTGAGAAGAGTTATCCACACTAAAGAGTAGGAGGATATAATTAATTGATTATCCTGGAAGGGCTGGTTCCTCTGGATTCCAGGATTTATCTGACCTAGGAAACTTCCAGAAATTATAGGTTCCAGGAAGGCAAACCTAGTGTGTGCAGCTGTTGTAGAGTCTCAGTTCCAGCTCTAAATGTTCTGAAGAGCCAACAGGAGTGATGTTGGTTGGGGTTTAGCAAGCCCGGCAATTAGAACTATCTAATTGAAGCTTGCATAAGAGCAGCCTCCAAAATAGCCTCTTGACTCCACTTGATCTCTCTTGACTACTGATGCCTTATTTTATTACACTTTTTACCCCTTTGGTCAGGAAGGAAATTGTCGATCCCATGGTGCCACAAATTCAGTTTTAAATCTGCAATCTAGAGGGCACCTTCTCTCTTGTGCATTGTAGTCAGGTTCTGGGCTTTGTGTTTTCAAGTATTTTTTTCCCCAGAAATTTTATTGCCTCTTTCAAAATCAGATGCCATTTTTTTTTCATACAAGTCAGACATCATATAGCTGCTTAAAAAAAAGGGGGCGAATGTTTCACTGGTATTTCTTCCTCTCTGAATGTTCTAGATCTTGCTCAATGGTCTTAGTGTCTTCTCTTTTATGGAGGGCAGGGCCTGCAGTATCTCTAGGCTTCCTTCCAACCCTGAAAACCCCATAGTGCTCTATCTCTGTGCCAAAAAGACTAAACCAGGAGCAAAACAGTTTGAACGTAGTGCAGGGTTTCTTTCCGGAAACTCAAAATGAAGAATATAGCGCACACAGGTCAACTTTTTCCAGGCCTTTAGACTCTGGAAAGCAGCAGCCCTGGCCCTATTTATAAAAGATTGTGTATCCAACACACTTCACTGTGAGAAACCCAGGAGACATTTAGAAGAGGCCAGCGGATCTCCCCTCAACATGCAGTGAGCACATAGCAACAGCATGTAGATGTATTGACTCCATTCTCAAAAACGTCTTCAAAAATGCACCATTACCATATACAGGTCTCATTTTATATACTAAATAAGAGTCCTGAAAAATCGACTTTGTCATTTTTTTCAGTAAATTAAATTTACAGCCATAATGCAATACGAAAATTTGTGATTTAAATATATCCTTCAGTGGCCCCTTTTGAGAAATAAACATTTTTGCCTGGATAAATTGCCCCCCTTATAAAAACAAAGTAAGTTTTCTTAAAAACAAAGAAAAACTTGGCCTCTCAAATTTATGTGTTATAAACCAGACTGGAAAGTATTTTCTTGAAGTAGGAATTTTTATCTCCCCTGTGAGCACCATGAAATGATTCCATTCAAATAGCACAGAGGATGGTATATACGTTTTATTGTATGTTTAATCAGAAGCTGATTTTTTTTTTTTACTGTATTTTGTTTTGGGAAAGCAAAGCTAAAAATCACTCACAATCTGTATTTTTGTTTGTTTTTATGTAGAAATAAAAAGGATTTACTTTTTTAAAGAAAATAATATTAACTTTATTTTGGCACAAGTAAATGACTGTAATTTTTCAAACCTTGCCCTTTTCCCTCACTTTTATGAGAGGGTGACCAGCAGAAATGACCCAATCATAGATAAGAAGTTGAGAAAACGAAAAGCAAGAAGTCCTGTTACCCACAGCTTAGACCATGGCTCTCAAATAATTTAACATTGATGCACTTGACATTATATTGAAAATTCTGCCACTACAAAAGCAGACCATTATCACAAACAGTTTGCTTAAGGGTGTGTGGCCTTCCGTGTACTTGGGGGTGGGGGTGGGGGAAGGGAAGCATTTTTTACTAAAATAGGAATTTCTGTTGCAATATTTGGCCTGGATTGGGCCTTGGTCCAGGGAAATCAGAACCAGGTATTAAGATACTTCATCCTTCTTTAAAAGGAGACTTGTCAGTTAAAGAAGCCAAGTAACAAAAGCAGATGACAGCTGGTCAGTGTAGATTGTGAAATTGGATAAATAATATTTATTAACTGCCTCTGGGGTCTTGGGTCCTGTCCCTGGTGCTGGGAACACAGCAGTGAGCCAAGCAGACCACCCCTGCTCTCGCAGGTCTTCAGTCTGCCAGGAATAAGCAAGTAAGTATACGATGCTGAAAGATGTGCTAGATGAGGGCTGTGAAGGGAGAGAAAACAGACCACAATGCAGCCAGCAGAGGGGGTGAAGGAAGCTGTTCCTCTCTCAGAAGGCAACGAGTGAGCAGAAACTTGAATAAAGTGAAGGGCGGGGTGGAGATTCCTAGGGCCAGAACCTTCCAGGCTGTGCAGAGCAATCGGGAAGGCTGAGGCAGGGTCTGGCTTAGCAGGGCCGTGCGCGGAGGGGGGCGGGAAGCTGGGGCCAAGTCAGCTCTGGCCAGCGGACGCACGCTCATTCTGCCCAGCAGGGCAAGGGGCACAAATAGGGCATAACCTTCTTAAAACGGGAAAAACTTAAACAGCTCAGGCGCATAGTGTACATATTTGTCAGAAATGAATTTTAAACATTCTTGACCACTTCTAGTCCCCACTCCTGCCCAAGGCCAGGGTGCAAGGGGGAGTGTTTTGAGGTGTATGGTCTTTCTCCTCCCCGCTACTAGCGAAGCATCCTTCCTTTTACTCCTAGAGTGGCCCCTGCCCATCCGTCCATCCTGCTAGCTGCGGTGTCATTGAAAGTGATTTGTCTTTTCTCTGCTGAGGAATGCTTTGCATAATCGCTGAAAGTATTTCATTAGAATCCTGATGTGCGGTAGCAGAAACCATTTAAATCCACATTTCAATTATTTTTCTTAAGTGTAACTAAAAAAATCTGGCATTTAAGTGAAAGTAAACTATTTGTCTAATTTCCATCAGGGACTTTTTCAAAGTCACAAAAAAATGTGGTTAGTAAAATTCATGACTCTCCACTTAATCAGGGCAATTTCCTGTGAAATAAAAGGGGTTGGAAGCCATACCCCAAGCCAAGCCCACTATTATTTTTTTAATAATAATAAACAGAATGTGCTGTTGGACCATTAGCGAGTCCAGTCAAATTGTGAAATGCGCTGAGCCCTCCTCTACCTTCCCCAGACAGTTTTAAAATTCCATCTCTTAAGCTTCAGACAAATTCATCGAGAAAGGAAAGGAACAACTCAATCCCCAAACTATTAATTTTTTTCATAACTGTAAATTTATCATTTCAATTTTGCATACCCAGGAAAAGTCTCCCTATAGCATTATTATAAGTGATTTTAAAGCCTTAGCTTTAAAACATGAAAGATTAAGTTTTAATTTTTGTTAAAAAAAAAAAATCCCCTTAGGCCATCAATAGGTTCCTTTGTCTCATGGCCTTGAAATAAAAATTAAAATAGTTTAAATTGCCCATGGTTAGAATGAGTGTTTCATGCAATTATCAGATGTTAGTGAATAAAATTGGAAATTAAATCATGAAAGAATAAAAACCACATAAATGCATATTATGCCTTTTATGATTTTCTCACGGGTCTTTTGAAGCCTTATTTAATCATGTTTCTTGTCTTTTATTTTGATATGATAATTTTTCCTTTGTTTACTTCAATCTCCCATTTAGTTAATTAATTCCTTGGCCATTTCTCCTTACCCAGTTTTGAGCCTGTTTTTAAGGAATATGTCTCTGTGTTTGCACAAAGAAGCGAATTGTCTATAAAGGTTTTAAAGAAAGAAAGTTCAATTTGTCTTCTTCCCAGCTTGTAGATGTGTTGCTTTTGTCTGGCAATTTCGAGAGCTTGGGAGCAAGTTTTATTACCATCACATTGTGAACATTTCTTTGGTGTTTGCTCTCCAAAACATAATATTGAGTTTATGCACCAAAATATTCCACTGACTTTCTTCTGTTTTCTCTTTTTAAAGAGAAGAATATTTTTAAATTCTCCAAATGCTTCTCTAAGTGCAGACTCAGTCAAGTGCATACTTCAGGATGATGGCTAATTTCTTTAGACAGCACAGAACATTGTAAAATGCTAGGAAACATTTTCCTTTCCCCACCATTGGCTTTTCAGACAGTTTTCACTTAAAATTCCAGGCGGTATTTTTTTTCCCCGTCTTCAAGGTGCGACTTGCCTCCTTGAAGCCCGTGGCAGACACAGAGCTCTAAGAAAAGGGCAAAGCTTCCTTTGCCCTGTGTGGGGTCAGCAGAGACCCAAAGTGCTTGGAGGGGATGGACTCACACCTCTGCTGCCGTCAATACAGGTGACTGTGAGTGGCCGCCTCGAATGTGACAGTCCAGAGATGAGGGCAACGCCAGGCAGCAAGAATTTACCCTGAAGTCACCATGTCACCTCTCAGTCTTAGGAGAGGTTGTTCTCTTGTAACCCCATACATTTCTCTGCAATGGGATTGCCTGCAGACTCGCACTGCATGAGAGACGTCACCTGCAGACCTAGTGAATCCACATCTTGAGAAGCTTCTGCTCTGTGCAGAGCAAGTCCATGATATAAGAGCTGGGCTCTGAGCTACACCTCCGGCGTTCATATGCCAGGGCCAATGACATGGGTGGAGTAGGATGAGCCTGTGAGATGCAGACAGACAGACAAAGGGCACTGGGGGCCTGCAGCTGCTATGGTCCCACAACGTTGGTAAGTCTAAAATTCTAAAATGAGACTTACTCTTCCTGCCCCATTACATCTCATCAGCAGCATCTCGCTGGCCTCCCGTGAGCCTCCGGGGTGGTCTTTGCAGCCAGTCTCTGGGTCAGCCGTCCAGCTCACCTGCCCCACATGCCGTCGGCTCCCCCATTCTGAAATACCTCCTTTCCCTTCCAGTTGGCACAGCCTGTGTGAAGCCCTCGTTTTCACTCCCTTTGCCCTACTGGCAGGCCTCGAACTTGTCTCCTGCCCTCCGTCCATTTAGCACACTGCTGTCAGGGCAAGACAGCTCTGCTCTGACCCTCCCCGGCTGGCTCCCTGCAGTGTAGACTAGAGGACAGTGGACTCAACATCAGCCTTCCTGCCAGAACTGTCACTGCAGGAAGTGACACCCCCAGGCCAGTCAGATAGTTCTTCTTCCCCCCAAATGCACCATGGGCCTTTATTCTCGCCAGCCCCACTTAGAATGCCTTGTTCCCCCCTCACCTGTGAGAATCCTCTGTGGCACTTATTTCCTACAGTGTCTGAGCTTGAGGAGATTCATGTTTCGGGGAGAAAACTGGGGCTTTTAATGCCCATTGTAGCATTTTAACGCCCAAGCATAGTTTATACTATTTCTGTAAATTGAATGATGGTAAGAAAAAAAATGTTTTATAGTAATAATAAAATTACTTTGGGGCAGGCAACGGTGGCTCAGTGGCAGAGTTCTCGCCTGCCATGCCAGAGACCCGAGTTCAATTCCTGGAGCCTGCCTGTACAAAAAAAAAAAAAAAAAAAAGATTAAATTCCCTTGGACGTTTCAGGTATCGGAGCAAATGCCACTGCCACCATGAAGTCTTCTAAGACTTGATCACGTCCACATGATCTAGCCGACATAAATACTTCACCCCTTCTAACCCTGGCTCGGGCAAAGACTCCTTCATCAGGAGCCCCAGGGCAGGAGGGAGGAGGGAAGTCTGAAATACCTAGCAGGGAATAGGCACTCTGTCAATGTCTGTCAGACTTGTGACCCTCCTGCATAGCTCATCCTCTTCAGTGCCATGAGGGGGATCTTCATGCTTGTGCAGAAACACTTGTGTTTTCCTAGGTGGTTACTGGATGCATGCCCTACCTCTCCCTCTACACAGGCAGTGGTTTCCAAGGAGGAGCAGTTTGTTGTTACCGTAACCCCCACTCCCACCCCCACCCCGGTGTTTGACCAATACAGAAACCCAAATGTTTCTGTGACTAGATTGAACAACAAAATGAAGAGTGCTTTATACAGCCCAGTCCAGCACTCTGGAAGGAGAGCCCCAGATCCGTGATGGTGGCATTTTACAGGGTCCATCCACCCTCCTTAAGTCCTCGATTCATTGTCGCCAAACAGCCACACCTTACATGTGAATATTCAGGTGTGACAGCTCTCTAAAAAGCAAGTCAACACTAGCTGACATTAGAACAAAAACAGTAAAGCAAGGTACTTGTTTTGTTTTGTTAAATTGCAGGTACTTTATAAGTGGTGGCTTTCAGAGTGTCCCAATGTCCTGATATTGAATGAGTAACAGCTTCCTATCAGTGAAAGGCATTGCACTTTCAAAAGAGCTGCCTGCTCTAACCTTGGCTTCTGAAAGACGACATGCCTCAAAAAACACCCCTTAATTGCGTGTGCTCCGCCAACTGCCCATCCCCTGCAGGGGTGCCGACGCTAATCACGTAAAGGAAGAGCCCGTTTAGCTTTGCAGTGTATTCTTGACTAATATTATGTGGTGGCTTTATTAATGCTGGGATCAGTTCCTCATGTGAAGGTTAACTGGGCCTCTTCCCCTCCATTTTTCTCCACCTCTTTTCATCGTTAATCATTAGGGAAAACAACTAAATCTCAAAACGGTAGGTTTTCCCCTTCATTGGCTCCTCTTTCAGGTGTTTTAGTTTGGGGGGCAAACCAGTTGTTAAAAACAAGCTATATATTTTTATTTTTCCATTTACGTGTTCGCCCCCTTGTGCAGAAATCACCACTTTTACTTTTTACATCCTATATCTGTTACCATCTATAAAAACAAATATCTGGGGCCAACTAAGGGAAGGTATGTACTTTTATTTTGGTGAATCATAAGCAAAATATCATTGGAAGGGAAGGAAGTTTCAATTTCTCTTTGCTTTGCTCCATTTTGGTAGCTCCATGTGAATTATGCTTTCATTCTTATGTATCTGTCTTCATGGGACAGGGCATGGTACTGAAGATAAGACAGGGTCAGGACAGTACCCTGGTTTATTGGCAAGTAAGTGGATTTCTTCCTTAGGAGCATCACCCAGTGAAAGCTCCAACAAGCATCCCATGTTTAACTTTTTGAAGAACCAGTTGCTCCATTTTACATTCCCACCAGCAATACATTAGGCTTCCAGTTTCTCCATATGCTCACCAGCACTTGTTATTTTCCTTTTTTTTAATAATAGCCATCATAGTGGGTGTGAAGTGGACCTCAGAGCCTTTTACACCATTTTCTAGTGCAAACAGCCTCTTCCTATTGATCACCACTCCCTTTCCCCCCCCAAAAATATTTTAGGGAATAAATTAAAATTAGAGGTGTGGTTATTGTGGGCTAATTAGACCCTCTGGGAGAGGAGATGCTCTGTATTTCGTTAATACCCTAGGGTTGTGATTAACTAATAATGATAGTGCCTGTGTCATTTTTTAATTACTCTGCCTCCTCCACATCTTCCCTGCACAGTAGGAATATCACATCCAAGCTCATTGGAGGCAAAACGACAGCCACAGGCTCCAGTGTCCTGCCTATGTTTGGTTGATGCAGGCAATTTTCTCTGTGTTTACAATTATATTATTTCCTAAACCACAAAGCCACTGTGCTTTTGCCATCTAATTGTGCTTGGAAAGTGTTTAATGAGGGCACTGAAGGCAGATTCTTTGTGCCTCCTGTTAAGGTTGTTTTGTCAAAGCTGAAAAAAAAAAAAAAAAGAAGAAACTCTGTCCAGGAACATAGGGAAGAGAGTTCCTGGGAGGAAATTTATGTATCTGGCTCCTGGAAACCCAAGTGGTTTGGGGCATAGACTTATCCTGGGCATGAACAGCAGGTGCCCTCATAGAAGTCCAGAGGAAGGGACACCAGCGATGTAGGGAGTTATTCCTTACATGGAGAAGTGGTAAATGTGAGCGATTGCTCAGCCCCCTCAGCCATTTTACCCCATTTCTTGCTGGATTTGGACTCTCTAGAAGGACTGAGAAGTAGCCAAGCTCCCTGCACTCAGCCTCACCCCAAACTGGGCATCATGTTTACCATCCCACCTTCTATAAAGCATAAGAAAGAAACCCGGCGTTTCCTCAGCATGGCAAAGGGAAAGGGAAGAGGAGGTTCTCAAGGGCAGACTTGGAATTTGGTCCTGAGCCCACGTCTGAGAGAGGCAACCTGGGGGGCAGAGCCACAGAGAGAGCTCGGTGCCTGTGATGCCAAAGGCCGTAGCAGTGCCACCAGTTCTGCCCTCCCCAGTATCTGACTCTTTATCTGGCACACAGCGGAGGAGAACAGTCTGATGAGAGCCTTTCACGTACCACTCGCCGCAGGTCTTCACGGTCCCTTGGAAGTCGCCTGGGTCGTGCAGCTGGATGCCCTTCGTCCTGCAAGTCAGCCTAGTCCTCCAAGGACCTGGGTACGGAATCCAGCTCACTGCCTCAGCCATCAGAGGACTTTTCGTTTATTCATTCATTTACGCAACAAATATTTATTGAGCACCTTGTACATGCTGTCACTCTTGTAGATTCTAGGAAATAAGGCAGGCAAGATTCCTATCCTGTAATAAAGCTCATCTCCTGGCTGGATTTTTTTCACATGGAAGAAAAGAACCATTTCTTACTCTTGCTTAGTATTTTACTCTTGGTTTCCTGCCTCTCTTGTACAAAGAAACTTTTACTTGTGCCCCTGATGGAAATTGATAGCTCCAGTGGTTCTCAAGTTTTCATGTGCATAAGCAGTCCAGGAGGGCTTGTAAAAGTCAGTGGCCTGGCCCCACCACCAGAGAGCCTGGTTCCCAGGTCTCAAGCCTGCCCCAGGTGGTTCTAATACAGGAGGTCCACGAAGGCGGGACCTTTCTACATTCAGATGCCTGGTTACAGAGCCCCCAAGGAGCAGTATGGCACCCACTGGCTGCACACAGGGCAGCTGTGACCCGGGGCCAGTAGAGTCCCCACAAAAGTCTGTGCTTTCTCTTGTGCTCATGCTCTCCGAGATGTTTTCATCCATTTAGCATTTGGCTTGGCTTTGTGCAGTATGGTGGCCACCATATGGGTTCCAGGGAAAGGATAAGGCAGATCTGTATGGCCTCTGAAGCTTGCTCAGTCTTGTATTTACGTAGATGCCTTTTGCTCTGCAGTCTCTAAGTGGGACCTGGGGATTTCACATTCTTCAGTTGGGCTAGAACCTTCACCAAAGTCCTGCCTTAAACCAGAACTTGGCCCTCTTGGAGTCCTCATGTTAAGTAGGACTGTGAGTAGATGCAATAAAGGCTTTGCAGAGAGCCGGTTTATTGAGCCTTGGAGGCCAAGGAGGCCCCAGAGTCTCCCACAAGCCTCTACAGCAGTTAACCCACTCAAGAACGGTCTAATCCTTAGACCGTTCTCTTTTATTTTGAACTGAAATCTGCGTCCTTCCAACTCTCACCCACTGAGCCTAATTCTGGTCTCTCAGGTTACAAAGAATGTCTTTCTGATGTCAAGACCTAACCCTGCTTCTTCCTTGGTCTTTTCCTCTTTAAGCTAAATTTTACCTTTTTTTCTCAACTAATCCTCTCTCACTCAGCCTGACTTCCAGACCTCGCCACCTTTTGGACACTTTCAAACCTATGCCTGGTTTTTTGCTTGGTGGCTGTAGAATGTTTCTTAGAAAAACAATAATAATAATAAATTTAATGTAGTAATTTTTAAATGATTAAAAACAGTTTATTGAAAGAATTTAAGGGGTCAGCATAATCAGAAAATAGGTGAACCTTATACAGAATATCAGAGTTGGAGGGAAACAAACCCGTGATTATATCAGTAGTGGTGAGCAGGCATGTAATGATACCTGGCTGATGCTCCCAATAGCATTTCATAGCGAAATAGGATTATTGACTAACAAAACCATATAGTATAATTTTAAAATTAAAAACTAAAAAAAAAAATGCCCACAGATTGCATTTCCTAGGGATCAAGTCTATGATAAAGGTTTCAAAAGTAGTCACCATCCACACAGTTAGTTCCTCTGTGGATGTCTTCAGGGGAAAATATTGTTTCTTCATTTCAAGTATTGCAAAACGATATGGAAAGGTTGTAATCCCTCCTTTTGAGGACACAGTAACCAGGTTCTCATCCTTCAGAAAGAGACTCAGCAAATGTTTATCTATCACCTACCATGGGGCAGATGTCTAGACCACTGTGTGTAATTCTTGCTTTCTGTTTTGCACTTTAGTACCAGGCTTCCACTAAGTTGAGCAGCTCACCAAGGTTCATAGCTTGGAAGGGACAGAGCCAGAAAGGTGAAGGTGAATCTAAGCGGCCTCTGTCTGAGAGTCTCCGCAGCAGCCATGTTAACAGGCATGAGAAGCAAACTAAGAATTTAAGTTCAGTGTCAGCCTCATGTCAAGACCCTGGAGACAGACGGCTGGGTATAAATCCTCTGTGATCTTTCAGGCTCCTTTATCTCACAGGATCCTTTTGAGCAATAAAATGAGCTAATACATGTGAAATACTTAGAACAGTGACTGGCACATGACAAGCACTCAATATAGTTTAGCCTTCATTATTAGCTTCATTCCTGACAAAGCTGGATTGGAGAACGTGTGAATCTTCTCTTGCTGCTGTGACAGCCACAAACTTGGCAACTTAAAAGAAAATAAGCACATCCTCTTATGTTCTGTAGATCAGAAGTGTGACTTGATCTTATTGGGCCAACGCCAAGGCCAGTAGGCTGTGCTCCTTTCTGAAGGCATGAGAGGAGAATCCTGGCCTTTTCCAGCTACTAGAGGCTGCCCACGTTCCCTGGCCCCCTTCCTCCATCTTCAAAGCCAGCTCCATAGGGCAAGTTCTTCTCACTGCTGTCCCTCTGGTTCTCTCTATTCTGCCCCCAACTTCTACTCCTTAAGACCCTTGTGATTGCATGGGACCTACCCAAGTAAGCCAAGATCCTCTCCCCAGTCTCAGGGTCATCTGGTTAGCAACCTTAATTCCTTCTGCCAGTTTAATTCTTCTTTTTTGCATTAGCCAAACCCATTCACAGGTTCTGGAAATTAGCTATGGCCATCTTAGGGGGGCAATTTTTCTGCCTATCACAGGAAACACAATAGAAATTCCTACCTCCTTCTCCAAAACTAGCCCTTGAGGAACCAAGTGATCTTAATTTGCCTACACAGTCATGGAGAAGTTAGAATAGAAAGAGAACAGTGAGCAGGGAGGCCTTAACCGAGCCCTCACTGGGGGGTTGTGTTTCAGTTCAATGGCCCCTGCCCCCGGTTACTATGACCCAGTGGCTGTCAGGTCCTGCACCCTCCTCACCCATCCAGTCCTAACCTAACCTTCGTCCGCAAAGGAAATCCAAGTCTGGTCAGGGTGGGGGCTAATGCAATTTATCCATAAGGCAGAGAAGGGGGCTTCTTCCTGGGATCTGGTGTTCACAGCCTTCTCCCTCTATGGAAAGCTGAGAAAAAGAGAATGAGCGTTTTCTCTCTTCACAAACAAAAAGAAAACAGATGAAGCAAACTTTCTTTTTAACTTAGGTAAGATGCCATTTGCTTATTATTTGGGTTGGTTTAAAAAAGTTTTCCAAACAGTACTTCTCCCACAGCTGCTGTATCTCTAGGTGGCAAGGCAACTTTGACTCCTTACCAAGGACCCCCCCCCTGCCCCCAGGTGGGGGCCAGTCCCAGGCCTCGCACCTTCCCTGCCTCGGGTGTGCTTGGGCAAATCCATTTGGTGGACTGAACCTCAGCTTCCTCATTCTTAAAGTGGAGAAAAAGACAATCTGTCTAGCATCATTGATCCCTGGGACTGCTGTGACAAAGGACAACTGGCTGAGTGGCTTAAAACAGCACATATTTATTTCTCACTGTTTTGGAAGCCAGAAGTCCAACGTCAGAGCTGTGTTTCTTAGGAAGTCTTTATGGTTCCAACAGCAGCTGGCCGCACTCGTGGTATTCTTTGGCTTGTGGCATAGCTCAGTCTCCATCTCGTGGCTGTCTTTCTCTGTGTCTGTCTTTGACTGTTCAGATGTCACCTACTTATAAGACAGCAATCGTTTCAGATTAAGGCTAATCCAGCCTGGCCTCATCTTAACTAATAACATCTTCAAAGATCCTATTTCCAAATAGGAATAGGGTCAAGTTCGAAGCCAGGGGGTAGGATTTGAATTTATCTTTGGGAGGGATACAATACAAACCATCACCTCTAGTTCCCAGGATAGCTGCAGGAATCTGACTTGAAACAGCAGAGTGGGGCTGAAAGGCTTATTGTTTGCTATTGTTGGGACTGGGTTGGGGGCCGGGGACGGTGAAGGAAGAGTATTGCAGCTGCTGGGTGAATCCTGCTCACAGCTCCACTTGAGATCCTGGACAGAGGTTATTCCAGATCAGGTCTTCTAGCACTATTTTCTTCTTTCTTTTTGTTCTAAGACCCCAGCAGAGCAAAGGATCCAGTGTCTTAGTCACCCAGTCTGGGCATTACAGTTTTGGCCTGGACCAAGAAGCCCTTCTGGTTGTATTGCTCATTCCCAATCCTTTAGCCTTGAGGAGACAGGAGCCACTCTCTTCGCCCCAGATGGGAGTTGGTATTTGGAAAATACTCAGCTTGGAATCTTTCCAGCAGTGAACCACCTTGATCAAATGACCAAAGAAAGTCTGTGGCAAGTCAGATCAGTGTAACCTCACCACTGCTTTCCTTTGCTGTCTACCTCGCTCCCTACGCCCCCCCATCCACCCTCTGCATGAACACATTTTTCAAAAAAGGCCACACAACTCTGTTGGCCACCCAAGCCAATGTGACCCAGTGCAGTCCTGCTTTCACTGATTGCATGACTTTTTGATTTCCTGGTTAGCTAATCTATTGGATCATGTCTGGGCCAGCTGGTGGTTTTTAACCAAGGCTTTAGCAGGCCAGCACATGTGCAAGGTGAGGCTGGTTTTGCTTCCTACTTGCTTTCCTCTTGACTTTATTCTACAACTTCTTGTTTGGACGGAGCAACCTTCACTGCAAGAGGCACCATGAGCACTCATGATCCAACATTTATATACCACCCTTTTCCTGAAATGCTCCTTTGGTGTTTTGTAAACAGTTTAAGTAAAGAAGTGAAAGATTCCGTTCTCAGTGGAGACTGAAGGGAATTGGGGGTAGGCAGAATGCAATTACCCAAGACAGAAACTTGCCAGTCTGCCAACAGAGAAATAGGAAAATATGTGTGTTGGAGGCAGTTGATATGTCTCTGTCTCTGTCAGCTGTGTCTGGGGTTTTTATCTCTATTGTACATCTGTTGAACGTTTAGTTTTGAAGTCCTTGATTGAGGTTGGCTTTATGACAAACTTGAGTTGATCTTTCACTTTCAAAAGAGAGATTGTTCAAATTCCAAAGATCTTAAAGACAGCTGATAGACAGTAGAGCTCTATTTTCCAGTGGACACTCAAATTGGAATAAATATTCCAAGCATTATCCAAGAGATATGGAGCATATAGAGTCTCCTCACTTTAAGGCAAATCACTTATTGCATTTTTCTTTGTCTCTCATTTGACTCCTCCCCCTCCTTTCCTTCACCCTCTCTCCCACCTTTCTACTAGGTCTACCCCAGAACAGCATAATAAGAGATTGGAAAACTGTTCAGCCCAAGTCACTGTAGCTGGTTTCCACAGCTTTTTAAATAAATAGAAAACCAAAACCTAAAGGGACACCTTACTTGCATTTTGTTTCTTTATTATCCATGACAAAATGGGCCCACTGAGTCTCTGAGCCTCCTTTACCCTCTCTGACTTCCTCTATGCGTGTCTGTTTATAATGCATTATGTATGTCTATAATGAGTTGTGTCTCCAACTCACTGTTCACAACTACAACTGTGAATTGGCCACATGGCTCTGACCCACTTCTTCTTTCAAACCATCTTAAAGACTTGAAGGATTTGAAAAATCACCCATAAGACACAAGCTTAGCCAGTTCCAATGTTGTCCAGCTCCTTTTCCCTCATCCCACTGATGGGAGCTCTCACCAGCAGTAGGCAGCTGACAAGTCTGCTTCCTGCTGTTTGGGCTCCTCTCAGTGACAGTGCATGGCAGGCAGTATCTACGGGCGAATAGTTCCCAGTCGATATTGTAGAGTGGGAAAGAGCTTTTGGACGGGTGCACTGTGCCTGCGTGTGAGCTGGAAAAGGATCATCCAGCAGAACCAAGACCATGGCTATAGAGTCACCAGTAATTGTAGATGTTTAGACCAGAAGCAGATAAAGTTTATCTCCTTTTTTTTATTGTTATTTTGTGATATATATCCTACATAGGCTTGTCTCCTCAGTTCAACTTCTACCCAGTAACTGCTAATGATACATAAATTGCCAAATAGTGCCAGATGCCATGCCAAGCTCATTACATAGACTATCTTATTTAATTCTCACAACCACCCTTGAAGTTGGGCACTCTTTTTACCTCCATTTTGAAAATGATGAAACACAAGCTTGGGAAATCCAAAGCTCTCATTCTTAACTACAGTCCCATTTTTCCTCCAGTCTTCTGTTTTTAAGGTTTTACTAAAAGAGGGTAATGGGATTGTGGTGTTCTGTTATTTATTTAGAGCAATAGCCTAGTATCTCACCAGCTGTGTGGCCAAATGAGGAAACTTTCTAGCCCTTCTCAGTGATGCCTCTGCTAACCACCCTCCATCAGCCTTCTCCTTCCCATGCCCTCTACAGACTGTATGCAGGGGGACCTAGCTAAGGGACACTGTAACATGTTAGAGATTCATGAAGTCTGCTGTGAAATCAGATTCTGCAGAGACTATAGTAGTGCGGCCTTGTCATATGTTTTGTGGCCCGGCAATTACAATGACGAGGTCACAGCATCAGCCCAATGGCAGGTCCAACATAAGGCTTTCTGGGAGTGGGCTAAGGCCTTGACACCCATATCTCTCCATCGTTGGTGTGAGTGGCAGCCAAGTCTGGGGGCCTTCCTGGCGATGATAATAGCTTGTTTCTCAGATGAGTGCCAGAACGGTCTAGTAGTCACAGCATTCAGTTTCCTCCCCTCTGTACCTCATCCCCAGTTTATGTTTCACATTCATTTCCTGGGATGTTTGAGGAATAACTCATCTCATCACCCTCTTCCTTTCCATTTGCATCACTTGGATCTCAGCAAAATAACTGAGGAAAGGAAAGAAAAATAGAGCCCTGAATAAAATCAAGGTTTTCTGACCGTTACTGCATACTGGCACTGGACTTCTTTTATTAGGTACATCACATCAGGACCAAGACACAGATTTTCATGAAACCATATTAAGATCCTTTGTAATGCAAGCAGTTTACCCAGCTTCTTTCTTGATGTCACCTAAAATTGTTTTAAAGTCTGTTTTGTTTTTATAATAATATAGCCACTCAACTCTTTTATGGCTGCTATATGCATGATATATAGTTTTCCATTTTTTTACTTTCATTCTATTTGTGTCTTTCAATCTAAAGTAGACATCATATAGTTGGAGCTTGTTTTATTTTTAATCCAGTCTGATAAACTCTGCGTGCCTTTTGATTGGATTTTTAACTCATTCACACTTCATGTTCTTATTATGGTTGAATTTACATCTGCCATTTTACTTTTTGTTTTCTATATGTCTTATGTATTTTTCTCCTGCTCTTTCTTTACTTCTTTATTTTGCATTAAGTGACTATATTCTAGTGTAACATTTTCCTTTCTTTAATTATTTTTTCATAATTTAAAAAATATTTTAAAATATTGTAAGCTTTAGGGCTTAAGTATGCATCTTATCAAAATCTGCTTCCAGTTTATATTAACTTAATTTCATTGAGATATAGAACTACTATTCCTAAATAACTCTTCCCTCTGCTCATTTTTGTGCTATTGTTGATTTATAATTACACCCATACATGTTGCAAACCCAAAAGCATTTTGTTATAATTATTACTTTATAAAAAAGGTCCTTAAAAAAACTGAGAGAAGAAATAAGAACAAATATATATTTATATAGTTAGTTGCATTGACCTTCTTATCATTTCTGGTTCTCTTCATTTCTTCCAGTGGATTTGAGTTACAGTGTGGTATCATTTTCTTGTGCGAGTGCAGCTTTTTCCCAGCTGCCTCCTTTGTGCTGTTATTGTCAAATATATTACATTTCTACATGTCATAGGACCAAAAATGAAATTATATACATATTATTTTAAGCATTTAATTTTTAAATCAGTTAGGAGATTGATGTTTTTCCTGAAATTTGGGAAGTTTTCAGTCATTATCTTTACAAATATTTTTTTCTGCTTCTTTTTCTCCTCCCCTTCCGTTTCTTCTATTATGTTAGTGCACTTATTGGTATGCCACATTTCACTGAAACTCCATTCATCTTCATTTCATTTTTTCTCTGTTCTTCAAATTACATAATCTGTATCAAACTATCTTCAAATTCACTGACTCTTTCCTCTGCCAGCTCAGATCTACTATTGAGTCCCTATAGTAAATTTTTCTTTTTGGTTATTTACTTTTCAAATCTGTAATTTCCATTTGTTTCTTTTTTATAATTTCTGTCTCTTTATTAACATTTCATTATTTGATGAAGCATTGTCATACCTTTCTTTAATTCCTTAAGCATGGTTTCCTTTATATCTTTGAACATATTTATAAAATTTTTAATATTGTTTTACATATTTATAATAGCTGCTTTGAAGTCTTCATCTGCTAAGTCTAGTATCTGGGCCCTCTCAAAGTTAGTTTCTGTTGCCTGTTTTTTTTCCTATGTATGGATCACACTTCATTTTTTCATTGCAAGTCTCATAATTTTCCATTGATAACATGTTGTAGCATTTCCTGATATTGATGTCCTCTCTTCCCCCTGCAGAGCTTCTTGTTTCTGCTTATTTGCTTTCTTATTTAGTAACTTTGCTAGACCAGTTCAGTGAGGTCTATTCCCCACCATAATGCCTCAGATTTCACACTTAGAGGACATAACCTTAGGCTGAGAGTGACATTCTTAATTGTCCTTTATTTGGTGACTAATGTCTTTCAAAAGAATCTTTTTGACTCTATCTTTCCTTGATCCCCCTGTTAAGCTTCTGACTGGTCTCTCTTTATAATTCTCAGATCCCTCTATTAGCCTCCACTAATTGCTCTTTGCTGTATTGTTTTTTATCCCAGAGTGTAAGTTACCTCATAGTCTGATCCAGTTATAGTTGAGCCCCTTTTAGGGGTAATCTTTGAGACCAGTCTTTGAAGTTGTTCTGACCCTGAAAGAACTCTTCCTAGTGTTCTCTTTCCCTGGTTCTCTCTGTTAAACTTCTAGCTGATCTACTATTTTGTTCTCATGGAACTGTCAGCATCCTCTTAATTGTACACCATCCAAAATCCCTGTTGTTTCAACAGCGGCCTTGGACTTGAACTTCCCCTTACTCTGTTCTAAATAAAGTCCTTCCCCTGTGGGAGAGTTATGGAGCAATCTGCTCCTACATGCTTCCTCTCCTGGTGGGCAGAAACTTAATGCCACTGCTCCAGAGCTGTAGATGGAGACAACAGCCACTTCTCTCAAAGTAAGAAGGTCTATGAGGAAACGCTGGGTGGGAGTGGTGCCCCTAGTCTTATTGGTATCCCTCTCCAGACATAGGACCTCCACCCTAAAAGAGAGTTGGGGCTCAGTGTTCTCAGCACACTGTGTCTAGAGTGGAACTTCTGCCCTCTAAGTAGTAGCTGGGTTGAGCAACCCCCAAACCTCAGTCTGGAATACAGAGCTGAGGGTAGCTGAGGAACACTGGTGGTCTGCCTCTCCTTAGGAGAAACCACAGCCCCAGACTGGAAGCTGTAGAAAGAGACATCCCTCATCTTCCTGGCCACCCCCACTCATCAAGGGATTTCTGTCACTCTGAGCAGACAGTTGAGAAGGGAGGAGGAGGCAGGTAATGGCTCAAATGCCATGGACTTTTGCTGTTCTTGAGATTTAGTGAATTTTCTTGGACATAAATGTTTCTCCAGTTGCCATGGATCCTTAGGACAATTTCCTAGGACTTTAAGTGGTTGATTTTGAAATTTATCATCATTTATGATTATTTCCCCAGGCAGAGGGTCCACATATATCCTCAGTCTGTGTGCTAGAAGGACTTCTCTGATGTTACCTAAAATTGTGTGGCATCTTCCAGGTCTTTATCACTGACTGAGATTCGAATGTGCATTAACGATAGTTTTCACCTCTCTAACATGACAACCTAGTAAGGACTACTACACATACCCTGGCATCTGACATAGAGGGATATATTTCTAATGGGGGATTTCTGTTAGTAGCCATTGGAGTGGGTTACCCAGAGAGACCCTCACGTTAGGGAACAAAAACTAAAATGCTTAATATGCTGTTTTTTGAGAATCTTCTCAATCACATCAACAACTGGTAACTTAGTAGGGAATTACTCAAAAATCAATGACTAAGTGAAAGGGAAACCCAGAAGTAAGTAGCACATTGAAGATGTCTTTCTCCTGAAGAACATTTGGTGAACCAGACTGAGCTTTAGTTCCTATGTCCTCCCAGTGCATGAGGAACACAAGACAAAGCCCAGGAGCCATCCAAGGAATAGCATCCAGTAGGAGACCATCACACAAGGCTGGAACCCCTCAGGATAAGGATGAACTAAAAAGACTTCCTCCTCAAGGAACTACAAGAAAAATGTCTTATCTCAAACTTGGTCCTTAGTATGGCTGGGGTCATTCTCCCTGAGGATTTATAACAATCCATCGGCCCTCTCGTGAGTTTCCAACACAACTTCCTTCTATTTGGGTGGTCAAAAACCATCAAACCATAAATTTAAGTATTCCCCAGCTGATATTTTCTTTCAGCATCTAACAGAATCTAATGTAAATTGTCCTTTCTGAAAGGGCCCAAAGAATGCAGGCTTCAAAGAATTCCCAGAAATAAAGTTCCAAGATATTTGTCGCAGTCAAGAATCACAAAATACACAGGGACTCCAAGCACCAAAATTAAGAAGCAGCAGAAGTAGATTTATATACTATAATTCTTAGCACACATCAGACAGGAAGTACATTTAATATGTTTACAAGTAGAAGAAAGGATTTTAAAAATTAGCAAAAAGGAGGTGATTATAAAAGTTGTCCAAACATATTGATAAAAGAAATAAAATTAGAAATGAAAGTACAGTAAGGAAAATGTAAAATTCAAAGTATGCATGAGTTTGCCATCATATCAGATGCAGTCAAAGAGAGAATTTGGTGAGTTGAAAGAGAGTTTTCAGGCAGCTATGCTGAACTGAGAAAATGAGAGATTAAGTGATATGGAGTAGATTGAACATTTAGTCTAATTGAAGCTCCTGAAGAAAGAAGAGGCAGGTTGGAGAAAAGACAATATGGCAAGAGTTAATGACTGAGAATTTTGCAGAACAGATAAAACTCACACACACACACACACACACACACACACACACACACACACACACACAATCTGCATATTGACAGACCCCAGTGAATTTCAAGCAGGATAAATACAAATAAACTCAGACCTAGATGTATCATAGTGAAAATGCATAACACCTACCTAACGCTTCTGAGTTAAGTAGCCTAAAATCCTTGAATTGTTCTGACAAGGAATAAGGGGCATGATTATATATGAATGTTAAAAATTTTTATGGTAACATATCCAAGAATAGAAATATTTTATATCCCTTCCAAAGTATTTGAAGGGAAAAAACTAACTTAAAGGAAGGCAAGAAAGGGGACAAAATATATATATAATAAAGGTGGATGATTAGCACAAAATCTAAAATGCTACTGTTAAAAGACAGTTATTTAAAAACCTGCCTTTATATTGATTACAAGAGATATAGCTAAAATATAAATAAACAAAAAAAAAAAAAAGAAAAAATATACCAAGCAAACAACCAAATAAAGCTAGTGCTGCTTTTTTAACATCACACAAAGCAGACTTCAAGGCAAAACTGGGTATAAAGAAGGCCACCACGAAAGATTCGTTTCACCAAAAGATATAATTTCTAAATTTAATTGCAAATAATAACATGTCTTCAAGATATATATAATTTTTAAATTGGCATCTTTAATAGGGATATTGACATTATGGTAGTAGCAGATGTTCATGTGCTTCTCTCAGTAATTGACAGATCAAGCAGACAAAAAAAAAAGTTATTTAAATGCAAATGTTCCTAACTGTAAAAATATATTGAAGATAAGGTAGGCCACGGTGGCTCAGCAGGCAAAGTACTCACCTGGTTTGATTCCCGGCGCCTGCCCATGCAAAAACGAAAAAATACATATTGAGTATATTAAGAATAACCACATACCAACAAATTTGAAAACTTAAATGAAATACAGAACTTCCTAAAATTTTTAACTTAATAAAAGTGATTCAAAAGAAAACCTGACTACTCCTCTATTAAAGAAATACAATCAGTATTTTTAAATCATCCTGTGAAAAAAAATCAGGCCCAAACCGTTTTTACTGACAAAAGTTCTATCAAATATTTAAGTTACAATTAATTTCAATCTTACACAATCTATTACAGATAAGAGAAGAATAGGGGACCTTCTTCAAATCATTCCATAAGACTAACAAAAGCTTAATATCAGAACTAGGGACAACTGAAGAAGGAAAAATAAGTGCCAATCTTATTCATGCACATAGATGAAGAAACCCTAAACAAGATATTAAAAAATGATGCTGAGGAACGATTGTCAATTTTGTTAGGTGTAACTGTGGTTTTACGGTTTTAAAATAAAATGTCCACAATTTCTAGAGCTGTGCACTATAAAGTGCATGGGGGTGAGATGATATGACATCTGAAGTATGCTTAGGGAAAGAGAGAAAAGGGATAAGTTGATTCTCAAACATTCTAGACTCTGCAGGTGAGTTATGAGAGTTTGTTATATGATCCTCTCTGCTCTGGCATGTTTGAAAAGTTTCACAAATAAAAGGACAAGAAACATTGGCTTGATTATATATTATCTTCTTTAAAAAGGTAAAATACAAAGAAAGGTAACACAGCATAAGGTATCAGAAGCTAATGTCACTCACGGCAGAAATGCAACAGGGTGGAGAATGACATACCTTCTGGGAACCTCAGCAGAAAGGGTTCCCAGGGAAGATGCCCTGCAGGCACGTTCGTGGTGGCCCCTGAGTGTGGAGGAAGGGTGAGCTCTTTTCCAGAGGAATGGATGAGGTTCCCAGCCACCCTAGATGGGGAGGAAATTCATACACTCCGCGACATCACAGGTAGAAATGCCCCAAGTGCTTCTTGTAAGCAATGGCCAGAGTGCAGTTTAGCGATTACCTCCTTCAGCATCAAGTGAGATGATGTATATGATAAAAGCCGGCAGATGGTGACGCTGTGCCAGCGCAAGATATTTGAAATGTTATTTACAGAAGCAATAATAAATGCAAAAAGGGTAGGGGATGCCACTTTGGAAAACCATTCAGCCATTGCTTAAAATGTTAAACATAAAGCTACCATATGACCCAGCAATTCCTCTCCTAAGAATAAGCCCCCCAAAAGTGAAAACATATATGTCTACATGAAAAGTTGTATGTAACTGTTTACAGCAGCATTGTTCATGATGGCCAACAAATGGGAAACCCCAACTGTACGTCGACTGATGAGTGGATTAACAAAATGCGCTACATCCATGCAGTGGAATGTTTTGGCAGAAAAAAAAAGGAATGAGATTCTGATTACATGCTACATCATGGATAAGCTTTGAAAACGTTAAGCTAAGTGAAAGAAGCCATCTCAAGAGACTATATATTCTACAATTCTAATTATATGAAATGTATAGGATAGGCAAATCCATAAAGACAGGAAGTAGATTAGAGGTTAGAAGGGGCTGGAGTGAAGAGAGAATAAGGGGTGACTCTTAGTGGGTATGGATTTCTTTTCCGGGTGATAAAAACTTCCTAACGTTATATAATTGTAATGGTTGTCCAACTCTGAATATACTAGAAATCACTGGCGCACTTTGAAAGGTGCCTTTTATGGCTTGTGTAGTATATCTCAATGAAGCTGTTATTGTTTTAAAGGGAGAGAAATAAGGGAAGAGGGAAGGGTTTCAACCAAAATGGTTTTATCTCCTATCACTCACCCCTCTATTACCTCTGCCACTTGGATCCTGAAATCTGATGTAAAACTTTGAAGGATGCACAGATGTATTTCAAAACCTCATTGCAGAGATGCCAGATCTGAAACAGAAACAGTAAGAAAGCCAGAAAATTCTATTTTCTGCCCCATGCCCACCCTCTAAATTCTGGTTGTTTTTAACCAGTGAGCATGTTCATTAGTGCTGGATGGGCAAAGCTGAGCTGGGACCATGTGCCTCATCACCAAATGTAATCGTCAGAGCTGCCCTGAGTGCAATACCCTGTGTCTTTAACATCAGAAGCCTGAGTGAATCCCCCAGACTCTGGATGCCTCAGCTCCTCTCTCAGCTTGGCAGACTGAGGGCCGGTTGCATCCCAGTGTGGTGAGCTGTCTCTGACCCTGTGCCCTCTCCCCCGTCCTCTGTCTTCCTTTTGTTTTTTAGTGGCTGCTTCAACCCCCAACTCCACTGCAGGTGCCGCCATGAATTCCTTGACTTCTCTGGGGACCCTGCAAGGTTTGGCTGGGGCCACCGTGGGACTGAACAACATTAACGCGCTAGCAGGTACCATCAACAGTGAGTATTTGCTGCTCTGGTGGACAGCCTTCCCCCAAATTCTCCACTGCAAACCGCCAGCCAGAAATGGCCTAAAACAGATAAGTGCCGGGGAGAACTAAAGCTTGGGGTGGAGGAGCACATGCTTTGATAGGCAAAGGTCACCCCCAGTCATCTCATCTCAGCCACACCCCACCACTTACCACCCCCAGGTTCCCTCCCAATACGTGACAGGTGCCGTGAAGCCCTTTGATTGACAGATATTAGCAGGTGTCAAGGGGTTTGGTTTGGGTTCAGTTCTGGTAAGAAGCAAGTGTGTGGAAATGGAAAAAAGAATGGACCAGAAATCAGAAAGCCCTGGTTCCCAGTTCTTCTACTGACCAGCTGTGGATCTCAGGCGATCACTGCCCCTTCTCTGGGCCTGGGAGCCCCCATTAGGATATTGGGGGTGTTGAATCAGGTGATCTTAAAGGTCGTCTCCACCTCTCAAGTCCAGAGTCATGGCAGTTAGCTTGCAGAATCACACTGAGTTCCAAGACATCTGGACTCACCGAAAAGCACTGTTGTCAATCAGCAATCTGTCCCTTTCTGTCATTTGGGATCTAAATGGCAGAAATAATATCATAAGCTCATGTCTGGTGCAGGCTGCACAGGGGGAAGCTGACCCTCAACCCTCGGAGGGGAAACCATTGCCTTTCCCCCGTCTCAGTCCCCCCTGGACACCTGCACCCAGCAGGTCCTTGTCAACCAACCTTGACCCACTCCTGCCTATTTTAAGCTTCATTAAAGAGATCTTGGCAAGCTGCCCTATTTCAAGCTTTGATTCAGTAAGTAACCTGGTTTTTAAAGAGTGTCCAGGCAGTAAAAAAAAATTCAGCCCAAAAAAGTCCCAGTAATTTTATACTTCAAAATCTCAACAAGAATATCTTGCAGTTTACTTGGTTAAAAAACAGAACCCAAAAATTTTTAAAAAGCCTGACTATTATAATCCCTATTTTAAAAAAAAAATAGATCCTATGTTTAGAAATTGGAAATTTTTTTATTTTATCAGAACCTTTTACTCAGACACCCTAGGAAAAACAAACAAAAATGTAGACGGTGCTTCGTCTGAACATGGCCAGGGGAAAAAAGCACTTTTCTTTCCTCTGGTGGCTCTCGACTGGCAAGTAGGATGTAAAGTGGCAGGAGAGTGCCTCGCTGCAGTTACACCGCCTCCGGGAGCCGGCACCGCCTTGGGTTTCTGGCAGAGCTCATGGGGCTGGCCGTGTCCTAGAGGCCCCCACTCCCGATCCCTTCCTCAGGTGCAGGGGCGTGAGCTCACGGACCTCCTCTCATGCTGCTTCTCTTGCCCCAGGACCTAGTTCCCCAAAAAGGACCTTGATTCGGCTGCCTGCCCGTCCTTGGTCTGTACAGCCCAGGCCAGTGGGAATGGTTGTCCTCCTCAGCACGCACCCGTGACTGCTGTCTGTGTGTCCTGTCCACGTCGTCCCGCTCCTCCCCACCCTGTTCTGTTGTACGTGGCTTTGCCCATCGTTATCATGAGGGAGTGGAGAGGGACATTGCTGAATGGCAGAGCAACCATGGCTGCCTCTCGCCTAGGGTCTTGTGCCATACACAGTTTGCTTCTGGCAAGGACGGCAAGGTTAAATCGTTATTGTTCTCTTTTTAAGCCTTTGCCATTGGGTTACTATAGATAGGATGGGAAATTAAGAAAGAATGTTTCTGGTTTCAGATAACCCCTTCCAGACCATGTGAACCAGCAAAATGTTTCATTAGACCAATCTAGGTCAAATCATGCACAAAAGAAAATAGAATCCTTCAGATTGGCAGAGAAGATTCCTAGCACAGTGCCATTGTGCAGTCTCAACCATGATTTAGAACTAATATTTGCTACTGGTCTCACATCAAATGCTAAGAAAGCCTGAGAGTGGTTCCAGACCAATCTTCCTCAACAGAAATGGCGGTACAGCCTGCCTGCTGGATAGTTCTCCAAAGAAGGGAGTCAAGAAATAGTTACTTGAACAGAATCGGCTTCTAAAATGGTGGGCCACAACTTCCATCACCTTCTCTCCTACTTCACCCTGTCCCAGAAACCATTACTTGCCACCCTAAGGGCTGTTTTCTGGGTTTCTGAATAGAGTCGACTCTTTTGCTTGAACGAAGGTGCCAAGAAGAAAGTAATGTCCAAACTCACCCTAGTCTGGGTGCTACACTCTCCCCGTCAGAGGTGTTTTTCCCCGCTAGAAGACAAAGCTGTTGGTTAGTAGACAAGTAGATAAATTAGACTGTTTGAGTTTGACATTGTTCTTCACCCCCATTTCTGAATGGAGGGAATTAGAAACAGCATGGCATCCCAGATAACAGTGGGAATTGGCACCATGAGAGGGAAGGAAAGTGGGTGATTCACCCTAAGGGCTTACATTTTGAGTTATTTGAGGGTTCTCTGGACATGTTGTGTATATCAGCATCTGAACTAAGATGAAGCAATAGTCTTTGCAGAGATATGTCCACCCAAGAGTCTGTATCTGATTTTGTGTGTTTAAATGTACATCGAGCAGCACCCTTATTTTCCCTTGTCTAAATGACATTTATTCTTCCAAATGGCTTACCCTCTAGTGCTTAAAATTATGATGATTTGAATATAACCAGCCACAAATGCCTGGTAAATAGCGTTTATGGAAACATTTTATGTAAAGTAAGGAAAAGAGAAGGTGCTTTGTGCACATTATTGTGTCTTTCACTCTTTCTTTACATTGTGGAATTGCTGCTTTAACCTGTATTCTTGGAGTATGAAAGATATATGCAGTTAGACACACATGCACACGCATGCACACACACCATTTGTGACCACATTAAACACGTGGATAACCCCACTAATTGTACATATTAGTATCCATCCACCCTGCTTCTAAGCATTTTGTGCTTAAATTCTTGTTTAACAGCTTGCAACTTAGAAAGATTTCTATTCAAAGGAGGATGTAACCCAGTAAATAGATCACGAATCTGCAAGACAATATTATATTAGCACATCTGTCACTGCTCTCTTTTTCATTTGGTGTAACACCTAGCAGAGCAGCTTGCAATATACTCTGCGTATGGTGCCATCCCCCTCATTCTAACTTTTTAGGGCTGGCTCCATAATGGTGAACCCAATTGTTCATGCTTTTATGGGTGAGTCCTTTCATGTCATTTATCAAAAGGATTCAGGAATCTCAAGGCTCCTTGGATCTGTCAGTTGAGAACCTCTGGAGAGCAGTTACATTTCCAGCCCTACGTTGTCAGCCTCTGCACTACTATACAGACCATAACAAAGACTAGTCCTTGCTGAATTTTGCCATATCTGTCACTCGGCCTGGGCCTGGGAATCTACAGTGATCCAGAATAAATGGTTGATACATTTGGCCTTTTCAAAGAAAATCCCTACTATGAAGTAGAAGCATTTTTCCCAGCATAACCTTCTCCAAACTTCTGCTGCTTCTCTTCTCTAAAGTTTTTAAGAGGTCATCAGGCAGAGGCAGGTGAAATGACAAGTGCTACGTTTGATATAATGATTAATTTAATCTAGAATAACATCAGGTAATTCACAGGAACAAACCTTAACATTTGAAATCTTGTACTGATTTCAGCCAGCCCACCATGTAATCAGCTACCTAATCTACCTTGGATTGGGCAGGCTTATACCCAGATTTTCCAGGACAGTTTTGGTTTTAGACCATCTGAACACACTTGTAACACTTGTAGTAGCTTTACCCTTATTTGTTGTTTATAAGGATGGGCATAGCCAGGGGAGAGACAAACCCCCTCTCCAGCCTGCCAGGGTGCCTGGCTCACCCTCTCTTTGGCACCACACCCCAGTGCCATCTCCTCCCCCCAGCAGGTAAGGCCAGCCTTGACCATCTGCAAGGCACAGAGAATCACCCAAAGTACACTGAGGACCTTTCCAGGAGCAGATTCGCCCTGAGGTGTGGTCACCAAAAGGGCACCTCCACTGTGATATAGGCCAGGAGGGAGCAAGGATGGGCTGGGGTGATGCCTCCTTGACCACATATCTCTTGAGGACTCTTAATTAGTCCTGAAACTTGCATAATTTCCCCCTAGTCTTTCAAGAACATGGAGTTCATTCTGCTCTTTGTTTCAAAGGAAAATGTTTCCTGACAAAACAAGGAAAGAGCTAAGAGTACAAGATGAATTCTGCTGACCTGGACGATAAAAGGAGGCATGTACTGGAGGGGCAGGAGGTGGTGGAATGGTGGTGGCCTCAGCAGCTAACTGCCCCCATGCATCTACCCCTGGAGAAGCTGGGGGTGGAGATTGTAGGTGCCAGGAGATTCTCATAGGGGCCTGATCATGAGAACCCCAAGTCGCCACTGTCAGGGCATTGTGGGGTGTAGTGCTCCCACCACCCTGGACTGGCGGGTGATTCTGGGGCACCTGTATATGGGGTGCCCCCTTCAGCCCAAGGTTGTTGAGAAGATCCCTAACTGCACAGGTGCCACACCACCGAGAATCGCACACTGCAGGGTGTAAGCAGGGATAGGTGCCAGGGCAGCACTCACTCTCTTGGGGGGGTCCTTCCACACTGGAGTCTGACTTCCCAGAGGGCTGAGCCCAGGACCTGGTCGTCTGCACCCCTAGCACCCACCAACAGGCAGATAGAAGAGAATCCAGCCCTCTCCTGAGCCAGCTTATGCCCTCCTCTCCCCTCTCACATAAAACAAATGACCATGCTTCTTTGCATTCACCCAGATATCATGAGGACAAAGATTAAATAATGCCAGAACGCGAAAAAGCAAAATTACTCCCAGCCCTCTGTCAACTTTGAGAGTAAAGGATGCAAGGGAATACAGAGTCAGTAAGGGAAGTGCAACTCAAACCTGAGGATTGCTCAGAGCAAGGAAGCAGGCGTACTTATCTCCAGGCTCTTTCACAGCACTTATTTTCAGGACCCCAAAACAATAAAGCAGACAGGCTCCTTTAGATTTGGAGACTCCACGCAGACCCAGCCGCTCTTCTGCCAGCGGATGCCACTGTAGCTGGTCTGTAGTTGCTCAGCCTGCTTGAAGACCTTTTCTTTTTCAGTCGGCTGTTACTCCATTCCATCCTTCAGGCTCTCCTCACACCCCAGCCCACCCCAGGAGAATGCCAGAGCTCTGGCCCCCGAGTCTCCTCTGCTGTTGCGCTGTAGCCCGGCCACACCGACGTGGTCCTGGGACTCTGTGAGGTTGCCAAAGTCAGCAGCATGTGGTGGAGGAAACAGAACCTTCCCCTCTCTGTGTCCCGTGGGGGGCAAATAGTAGCATCGTAGGGGCATCGAGGTGAATCTGGTATTTGCCTCCTCATGTGACACAGAGAGCAAGCATAATAGAGCAAGGAGCAGCCAGGCTAAAGGGGTGAATCCAGAAACTATGCCAGCCAGCGTCCAGTTCACATCAGGGAGTAGCCAGACCCTCCTGCACAGGGTCCTGGAAACATGGCCTGGGGCTCTCCCCAGGGCACAGCCCACCATTCCACAGGCACCTGCCACTGTCCATGGATGGTGGGTGCAAACCTTTTGCTGCTGAAACCTGCACTGTTCCATTTCCAGCTTTCAATATTGAAGGAGCACCTCCCATGCTCTGTAGTTCTCCCTGCACCTTAATTCTCAGTCAGGCTCTTACTGGCTGGTGCTTGTCAACACCTGTCAGCTGTTTAGGAAAGACAGTTAAGGAACCTGCCCTCTTACTGGTTTTCAGAGAACCAAGCTTGGCTTCTCTGTAGTGTCCTCCTGGGACAGCCAAAGGGAAAAAAGCTCTATTTTATCCCTTCCTCCCAGCCCCTTGATCCATCCCGTGGGTCTTCCAGATGCCCAGTGAATGGATTTCAGTATGCAAATATTACAGGCCTCTGCCATTACTCTATTTTTACATACATGTAAACGCTAAGACACAGAAGGCTTTTATCCCAAAAAGGTAGCAACCGTACTTGCCAGTAGCACATTGCATGGAGTTAAGATGCATCATCTAACCAGTACCTCCGTGACTTCCAACTGTTGGCCAAGGGAGCAAGGCTCAGGTTCGGGATGGTGGTTGTTTTGGGGTTTTTGTTTTTGTTTTTGTTTTTAACCATTTTTATGATCAGTGACTTCATGGTTTCGTCTGTAATTTCCTGTGGGGTTAGTTGATGTGCTAGCTGCATGCATTTGCTGTTGTCCTCGTGTCAAATGATTCTCTAACTTCCTTTGGAAAGCACTAATGAATAAGTGCTATTTCTCTTCTCTATTGTTGGGTTTTTTGTAAAGTTGCTCAAATGCTCTCAGGTATGGCGGCTCTGAATGGAGGACTTGGCGCCACCGGCTTGACCAACGGCACGGCGGGCACCATGGACGCCCTCACCCAGGCCTACTCAGGAATCCAGCAGTATGCGGCCGCCGCCCTGCCCACGCTCTACAGCCAGAGCCTGCTGCAGCAGCAGAGCGCGGCGGGCAGCCAGAAGGAAGGTACGTGCCTGGCCGCGCCGGCCCGACGGCCAGAGGGGCAGTCCCCGCTCCTGAGCCGGCAGGGAAGCCAGGCAGAGCCAGGATTACCAGACACAGCCGTTGCTTTATGTTCACTACTCGTGGTTTTTAGTTGTACGTGCATGTGTGTGTGTGTTTTAAGAAACCTGACAGGCCCTGATCCTTTATTTTAACCTTCTCTTCTTTCCTGTTCAGTCTTGTATTTCTTTCATCTTTTGATTAATTTTTATCATCCATCTCCTTTGTTGGATTCCTCACCATTGTGTGTTAGGTGCCATCGGAAAGTTGCCAGGAACCACCCCCGCCCTGGCCCGCTTCCAAATCACCATAGACCACCCATTCCCCGCCCTAAACACGGGCTCTGCATCCGTGGCAGGGGACAAATCGGCACAGCCTCTGTGGGTGCAGTGCTCTCTCCCACGTGTCCTGTGGTTTGCGGGGTGCCCGCAGCCTGGGACTGTGAAGCTGCTGCCTCTTAGTAAGGGATTCTTTGCATTTTCACAATAAATCCATGCTTAAGATTAACTTCTTCTTTGTTTAATTGAGAGAATTTCTTGGGGAGCAAATAAATGATTGATTGCCTTGCTTCTCTGCCAATATAGCAAAATAAACTTCAAGAAGTTAATGCTAAGAATAAATGAAAGCTCATTATAAAATGGCAAACAAGCTCATCCAAATAAGGATAATATATCTCTCTTTTTCCTCCTTTTGGTTTCTTCCTCCCTGATCGAAATTGCTTTAAAGCAAAATCAGCAACATATTTCTTCTCTTTCTGATTTGTTGAGAATATGAGAAAAGAAACTAGAATGGGGAAGTACTGATGCAGAATTTTTTAAAGTTTATTCCCCTTCTCATTTCTCCTTACCTCATACTTCCAAACTGCTTCAGTCAGTTACTTTGACTTTGGATGTGGTGATCTGCAAGAAATAGAAGAGTTTTACTTCGGGAAGTTGTGAACCTTAAGGGGGCACAGATTAAAAGATACTCATGCTTAAAACCAAAAAGAAAGGAAAATATTTCTTCATGCTTGTCATTAACATAGGGACGATTTAAAACGAAATGCATATGAAAATCTAAGTTACTTATTTCAACTTTGTCTTTAATCTCAGCTGTGACTGTTGTAAGTTTTTAAAACACAGGTAACTGTTCTGGCAGCTACCTTTCATCAGGATATAACGGGGAGACCCTGTCCCCAAAGCCAAGCCTGGACCTGGTCCCTTTGTCTGGGGTCTGACCACCTGTGATGCATGGGGATGGGGACAGGGGTCCTGTCATGTGACGGGCTTCCTCCCATGTGATGTAGGGAATGCCTGCACCTAATCTGCTGGCTGGCCAGACCTTACCACAAACTCTAGTCCTGTGTGGGCACCAAAGACCCACACTTCGGTGCTGTGAGAATAAAGTCTGCGTCCTCACACATTTTTCCAAATTTCTTCACCCCAAGCCACAGCCCTAAAATGTCCTTGCCTTGAGTTTTAGGGATTGCATGGGCAGGAATTACCCATCCTGGGATTAGCATAAAATAGTTCAAAATAACTATCACCTGCCCTTAATTATTCATATTAAGGTATTTGGGGTACAGATAGCATGCTTAGGGGGTTTGTTTTGTTTTTTGTTTTTGGTGTTTCTTGGTTTTTGTTTTTAATCATCTCCCACCTTCTCACCCAGTTAACATATGCACAGTAAATTTAAACCATCTCAATACTAATTTAAGTAAAACATAATCCAAAAGGTGAAATATATATGGAGGAAAGAAAAATCCCATAAGGCACTCCAGTACTGTGATTTTAGATTTTCCACTGCATAGTTCTGTCCTTCAATAAAGAGAGTGAAAGTTGACTGGATATATTTAATCGTGTACCCTGATGTATGTCCCTCCCCCCACCAAGAAAATGGGCCAACCTGGCTTCGAAAAGAAAATAATTTTACTTTTTTCCCTAGCCCAGTCTTCTGAAGAGTCACCCAGATCTGTAGATCTGGGTGTAGGAGAGCTGAACCCTTCTTCCTTGCCATCCCTAAGTGCCCTCTGACCCCTTCCCCTTCCCATCGGCCTCTGAAAGAAGCTGTCACCCATCCAGGGAATGAGCACTCTGGAGACCCAGAAGGAAGCACGGGCACCATCAGCCCCATACAACTCAAGGCCCACAAAGCACCCGGGTCTTCGTGTCACATCAGGTACCTGTAAGAAGGACACAATGCCAGCCCCCAGCCAGTGGGGCCAGTCATGTAGACAGGTGACTACAGCAGCTCCAGTCACTTCCAGGGAGGAGGAATCCAGCCGGCAAGTGATCCCTTAGCAGAGTTTTACTACTGCTTAAGGGAAAGAGTGATACACAGTTGAACACCTCCAAAAAAACACATTTCTTTACCCTTGGCATTTAGGGCAAAAGCTGCCTTAATTGCCATTCAAGGAAAGTTTGTCCATGTCATCACCCTTATCTCATTTTAATGTTAAAAGTGTTGAGATTTTGTGAAATCAGGCTGTTTCTAAGGATAGGAAAAAAGTAGCAGGGTAGGGGAGAGATGTGGCCTGCAGTGGGAGATGCTTTTGGCATTTTTTCCCTGGGAAAATGATGGACAGAAGTACAGAGCCTCCTTGGATTGTTTGCCTGTCTCCGCATTTTTCTGGTTCCCTTTCTGGCCTGGATGTGTCAGAATGGACAGCATTCTAGAACGCTAAGGCAGTTCCAGCAGAGCCAATGGTCTTAGTCTTAGTGCATTAAATTTGTGTTACCTCCCCAGGCTTCAGGAATGAGATGTGCTTCCCAGTTCAAATTGGGTCCCATTAATCCTCATTGGTATGTTTGGATCTTTTATTTAAAAGGAATGTCAGATCTGGGTGGAGCCAAATTTTACCTATATTTCTTTTGCAGAAGATAGAGAACATTCATTCCCAGTGTTTTATTTCTGCATCTATTCCCATTCATGGGAATGATATTTGTACAAATGATATTTGTAGCATTTTCTTAAATTAGGAAATGTAGGGACCTGAGCCCTACTGTCCCATCCCTTTAAAGTACCAGCAGCCTCGCCTGTATTAGCGTGTAGATGCGCCTACAGAGACTGTACGTGATACTTTGAGTTAAGTAGCCTGGAGACACTTGGGTAGAAGAAACGCTTGATCTCCGTGGCTTCAGAGATGTGCCTCAAGAAGTTTCCATGTGCAAAAGCCCATTCATTAGAGCATTTTTGTTCTTTTATGATTTATTTATTTCTTGCAGGGGAAAACTTGCTTTGACTTTTCTTTGCAAAGATGGTTAGCCATTTCATTTTTTCAAAGTTCTTTTAACTTCATTTTCTTTTTCTCCAACCCATACACGTAGACCCCCTCTTCCCTACGGAGGGAGCCCGTGGCAGCTGTCCCGGGGGCTTCCTGAGGAACGAGGCAGTCCTGCTCCTTCTCCTGTGAGCCAGTGGCAGAAATTACTCCATTTGCACAGTGCCCTCTCTTCACTCCCAGAGGTCATGCACAGAATGCAGCATCTAGCCCTCACTTTCCTTTTCAGCCCCAGGCCTTTCCAGAAGCTTCTGCAACCACCCCAGGAACTCTGTCCTGGAAAGCATTTTGGCAGGTTACACTGAATGATGATTACATTTCATAGGCTCCATTGGACTCCCTTCCTTCCTTTTCCTTTTGCTTCTTTGAACTTATACTTCTTATAGAGATGGGGGAGAGTCGGAAGAGCAGACTGGAGGGAACATATGAGAGCTTACTTTTCCAGCTGGTATAAGTAAGGGCACGTTCCCTTTACTGCCCTTGTTTCTTGTATTGTCTGGAAAGCCCTGGGGAAGAGTGAAGAGCTGGGCTTAGCTTACTCTTAGACTCACTCCTAAGGCCAGCACTTTCATTTCCAAGCCTATATCCCTGTGGTATGATTCTGATCCTTTTTTGTAGCCACCTTTTTTTTTTCTCCCTGCTTTGACTCATTGCCAGTCATTTCTAATAAAGATGATTATCAGACTGTGTGTTAAGAGATTTGGCAAATCAAAACTGGCTAGATAATTAGGTAAATGATTGCAAAATCCAAGCAGCATTACTGCTATATCTGTTATTTCTAAATTGCTGCAATTTGTTCAGAATGCACAGGACACTCTCTCCTCCAAGAGCTAGTATGCATGCTACCTACACGGCCACCAGGAAAATAGTAATTCTCCTCCCCCATCCAATGCCCACCTTCACTCCCATGATGTGAGGAGACTGAAGACGTGTGCTAATGTGCAGTAATCACACATGACACACAAACACACACCCGCAGAAGATTGTTAGGGAAAAGGAGGCAATTCCTAACCAGTGCCTCTTTGAAAATCAGGAAAACCTGGTTGACATTTCCCCATCTGTTCTGTGCTCTTCTAGTGTGAGAGAAAGGCTGTGCTTAGCCTGTCTGTTGTTCAAGCACTCCTAAGAAAAGCTTTGGGAGCTAAGGCACAAGGGGTGTCTTTCTCTGAGTTTTTGTTTGTTTGTTTCTTCTTTAGGTCCGGAGGGGGCAAACCTCTTTATTTACCACCTTCCACAGGAATTTGGAGACCAGGACATTCTGCAGATGTTCATGCCTTTTGGAAATGTTATCTCTGCTAAAGTCTTCATTGACAAACAGACCAATCTGAGCAAGTGCTTTGGTATGCAAAAGAAACCAAGCCAGACTATTACAGTAGGTTGCCAAGCAGGGGGTCCTGGGAAGGAAAATGCAAAAGGCAGCTATCTGGAGAGTCAGGATAGGGTCCACCCTGTGTGGAGTATTTCTGTTTTTTTCTGGACACTGGTAAGCAGATTTGGGCTAAGGTGTTCAATTTTTTTTTTTTTCTAAAGGAAGGGGATCTGGGAAATTAAACGCTTCATCCATTAGGTAATGTTGTAGAATATCCCATTAAAGTGTCTTATTACATATATCTAATAATCTTTCATTGTAGAGCCATAGCAGTTTCTTTAAACCCCGTAAATAGGATCATAAACTTTATCAGATGGAAATATACAGCTAACAGGCTGGAACGAGGGCTCTCTGGGTAGCGTGTGCCATTGCAGCTACTCTGCAGTGAATTAAACCTCCCTCCTCCGGGTTTAGTAGGACTTGGGCACTGGATGGATTGTGTTGGGGCTCACTGTTCAGCATCTTGGTAAACGCACACACACGCACAGATCACCTAAGTCACAGGCAGGTTGTAGTCCAGGCAGCCGGCTGAACCACACCTCCTCGTACACAAGGTCTGGAGGGTGACAGATGTTGTGGTGTCATAACGCGGCATTTGATAGGCTTTGAGTGCCGGCAGGGCGGGGGCTGTGTGGGTGGGCCCAGGGCATGGAAGTGTGCCAGTACCACCAGCGCTTGGTGCTCCCCTCGCCGTGCCGTCCCTCTTCCCCCACGGCCCACCTCTGCCCCCCGCAGCTGGCTGTTCTGCGCTCAGCATGTGCTCACGTTTTAGACCAGAAGGAGGGCGTTTACTTGTTTAGGGAGTGGAGGAGCCCTTTTGGCCCCCAAATTAATTTAGAGGCCAGAATGTTCAGAATATTTATTACTCATCTGGAAGGCTTTGGCCTATTTTAAGATAAAATATTTTTTTCATCACTCCTGCAGTTGGCTCCCGTGAGGCTGGAGGTAGGTAGTAACAGTAGCATAATAAATAAAATAAATGAACAAAATAAATAGAACAGAATAGGTATGGGTCAGGCAAGGCAAGCAAAATTATATGGTATAAAGAAAGACCTCAGAGATAGGGGTGGTTCTCAGACGGCTAAAAACTCAAACTATTCAGCTGAGCTGGTTCTAGGTGACCAGTCCAAAGAGAATGTTTTGGTTTCTGAAACTCCATTGTCCATTTATGTCCTTCTGATTTCTGCACTGTGACCCAGGAAGACCCAAAGCCTCTGTTGTTGGGGCATCGGTGTCACCCATTTAGAGTCACCATTGTGACCATAACAGGAAGGCTGTCAGCCTGATCCCAGGGAGTGGCTCATGAGTGAGTGAGATGGAAGTTAAATTATTCTCTAGGGTGTGTAATGTGTGAGTAAGACCCTACTTTTGGGAGGCTTCTCTATACGAGGTTTTCAGCCAGATCTCTGCATTCCTCACAGCAAAGCCGTGCCCTGGGCTTCTTTGGAGACCGGAAATGGGTTGTGCTGCATGGTCTGATTTTGAGAAAATATTTACTGCCTTGAAAAGAGATCCCATCAGCCCACAAACTACGTCACCAAAGTGTCCATAATAATGCAGCCAGTTGCACTTAGCTTTAGGGACTGAGGTGTCCGTTCAGGCTAAAAAAGCCTTGGCATCCTCCCTACCCAGGTTCCTTCCAGACCAGCCTTGGGTCGTGGAGCCCCGGGTTGGCTGGGTTACTAGTCATAGGTGGTGCCCCATTCTTACCCATTGGCCAGCCTTCATCATCCCACTTCTGTCCTCTCATCATCTTCCTCCTGGCTTAAGACCCAGAGGGAAAGGAGAAAGTAAACTCAGAGCAGAAATCTTGGATTCAGGATCACATGTATCAGGAATTGATTTAGTAAAAATTTAAGCTTGTGTCATATGTCCACTTGAATCGGCTGAGGAGAGAATGCTGCTGAAAGTATATTTATGTCCTTTTCTTCCTCCTCTAATTTGTAAATGAATTTTTTCTTGAGCTTTCAACTGTGTAACGGTAGATAGGTGGGGAAGCTTAGTATAGAACCTCTGAACAGTTGATTTGCAGAACTGAAATTAAATCAATAGAGTGGCTTCTTTTCAACACCAAAAGTAGGATCTGTCCAAACTCAACACTCTTGCATCAGCATTAACCAAAGCTTTGCTTGTACTGCTCCTCCTGCCCACTGCCCACCGTTCCTCCGATGTTAGAACAGACAATATGGTCAATATCCTCTTATGTCTGAGTCTTTACAGAGAATCCTTGTTCCTGATACCTTTGTTCTTTTTACAAACGCGTGCCCCGCCTACTTTTGTTGGTGGTGATTGTTGGAACAGAGAAAGATACTGGGAACTCTTAGATTGGTTCCTAAAGCCCTGAGCTCTTGCAACTGTTTTCCCCTCCAAGACCAAAAGGGGTATGAGAGAGCATCTTCCATTCTGTTGAATCAAACCGTGCTTCAAAACTGGAAACTGAGACAAAGAGAAACACTCAGCATTCCCCTGGGTCACTCTCAGTCATAACCCCAAAACGTTAAAAAGCAAGGATAAATGATTCTAGCATTAATTCAATAACTGACCCCATCCTGAAGCCAAACAGGCCTGAGTTTTGTCTAAGACACATATGGCACATTGGAATAAAAGCCAGTGAGGGTCTCTGCCAGTCCCTGTTACCCAGCCCCTCCCCTAATTACCCTGCCTTTCCTCCTCACTTGGTTGGACCATGTGAGCTTCTGGGGAAACCTCCCAGTCCCGAGATGTGCATATCACAGCTTGTGGAAACCATGCTTTCTTACCTACCTTGGGCTTTCAGAAAACAGAGACAGGTCCACTCAAACAGCCAAGTCTGAGCTTTTGGCATTGTCGGGGGAGGGTTTTGTTCTGCATGATACCAAATTACCAATCCAGTTAGCTTTGTCACTGCTTGTCGGTGGACGGTTCCCCACGTGACCCCCACACATGTACGGTAGCTGTGCGGTGGGCACACAGCAACTCAAGGCGAGTGGAATTGAGACCGTGGGACTGACCGCTTGCAGTGACACTCTAGCAGCTGCCCTGTAAGCCCCAGCCTCCCTTCTCTAACCTCTGCTTCCCTTCCCTCCCACCTTCCCAACTGTTTTCCAGGTTTTGTTAGCTACGACAATCCCGTCTCCGCGCAAGCTGCCATCCAGGCGATGAACGGTTTTCAGATTGGCATGAAACGCTTGAAGGTCCAGCTGAAGCGCTCCAAAAATGACAGCAAACCTTACTGATCCCACCCCCCGAGGCTCCCTGCTCTTGTTTTAGCTTTCTTAGGGTAAGTCCCACGAGCCCGCCTGTTCTCAACAGGGAAGGCAGAGGAGGACCGGGATGCCAACCTGTACCAAGAGAGACGGTTCTTTTTACAATAAGGCGTCCATCTCCCCCGCCCGCCCACCCCACCCAGTTCGCCATAATTAAAAACTCGGGCTACCTTGTTTCTATCGAGTAAATTCCTCCTCCACTTGTGCCACTGTATTCTCCTTTGTTTTGCGATTTGAATCTCCTTTTGACCTTTTTTTTTTTAATTTTCGTTTTTGTTTTCATTTTGGCTTTTTTTTTAAAAAAAAAAGAAAAGAAAAGAAAAACACACGCACAAATAAATGCCGTTTTTAAGGATTCAAAGGCAAGCAGACGCTAAGGTGCAATTTTAACTCGGAAACAGCTGGTGTCCTGAGATGGCTGCCCGGCTCACACCATTAGGGGGCGCCAGCTGGCCGGAGGTTGGGGGCCCAGGGTGAGAGAACAGCCAGAAGCGCTGACTCAAAACAAAATGAAACGTCTTTCCACTCCACCGGTTCGTTTTAATAAGTAGGATTTTCTTTTAGGGTTCAAAGAAACATGCCACTTATTTGGTCAGATTATTACACTGGTTTGTCTCTTTTGTTATCGTTTTTATTTCAGTTTTTAGAAAGGATTAATGTAAAAAAAAAGATTTAGAGATCTGTTTCTTAAAGCTACAGGGTTTAAAAATAAAATAAAATGAGTGACAATACTTGATGTTTCTTGAAAGATAAATTTAATAAAAATAAATAATACATAAATACGTAAATAAAAAAAAGAAAGCCACAGGCCTGTAAATTTTATTTGTAAAAAAAGCATTTCTATTTTTATACAAAATTTTTACTGCCTCAGAAATAATGGAAGTTATTTATTGCCTATTGTTAACTTATTGGATACCTAAAGAGCAGCTCTCTGCTAGCTAGATCCTTCTGAAGTAGTCTCCGGAGGAATTTTCTAGGAATGGGCTTTTTTTCACCGTTGAACCCTAGACCTGAAGTTCATGCTTTATCCTCTCGTTGTTCGTATCTGTCTGATGATTTTGTTCGTAACTTCCATTATCTAGTTAAAAGTTCGGTCGTCTGACTCTCCCCGTCTGTGACATTTGTTGGAACTGGACGCTCTCCCCGCCCCCTGCCAGTCCCGCACCCCAAACTCCCGAATCCATCCCCTCTCGCTCTCTCTGGATGGATTCTCTTGGGGTCTCATTGTGCTGTGGATAGAGATCGTAAGAAATGCCAGTTATGTGAATGGCTTGTAGACTCCCTAACGACTTAGGACTTGCATTTAGTTTTTTCTCCCGCACCCTTAAAAGTGATTTTGTTGCTGCTGCATAGATTCTGTGTAACTTCTGACTCTTCCTTGTTTTTTCCCCAGACATCTTCATACCCGTTAGTTCATCGTTTGCCTAGCATGTCCCTGTGGCGTCTCAAAAAAAAAAAGTTTCATCGTCCCATCATTGTTTCTGCTGTCTTTCTGACCTCACATCACATTTGGTTCTCCTACTGACCTTTGATCTAGTTTGACCTCTGAAATTTGCATGTGACCTCATCTAGCTATGAATTCTGGGAAGTCAATGTGAAAAACATTGCTACATTCATGCAAGACTGAAATTTATTATTAGACAAACTAATTCTAGAAGAAGAAAAAAAAACCTGTGGCAAAAACGTTTCTTTCTTATTTTTTTTTTCTTTTCATAAAACAGACTTGAAAGTATTATACAGGGATTGGCATTCTCCCTGGGCGCTGGTAACAGTAGCAATATGTGTCCAGGGACACAGAATGTTGGTTGCTAACAGACTACTTCCAAAAACAGTTTGAGGAAAAAAAACTGTCTGATTTTAAGTCTCTAGAGGTCTGTAATAGTTTTTACATTTTTCAGGCAGTGTAAAGTTTTTTGATAAGGCCATTTTAGGTGGCTCACTTTCTCATTAAGATATATATAGAGAACCACTTTTTGTAGATTAGTATAAGAAAATATTTACCCTGTTTTGGGGCAAATGCTACCTATTTGTGTCACCTTTTGCTGAACTGACTCACAGTTAGACAATCCATGGTTTAATGCACATGAAATACCTATATTTTATACTGTCTCAATGTACAGAAGAAAGGTTACTGTAAAACCGTGTCACGTTGGTGCTTCCGTGAATTCAGTTGTGGTTTCATCATGAGTCTTCACTGTCCTTCGTTGATAAGACAAGCTTAGAATTGGTTTACTTAAACAAAACAAAAAAGAATTTCAAAAAAAGTTGTTTGCTTAAAAAAAAAAATTTTCATGTGAGGGGGAAAAAAAAAAAACCTATTCCAGAATAAGTTTTGTGTTGGCTTGTGAAGCATTGATGTCATTTTTTTTTTATTGTGGACTATTTAGATGTGTTTGTGTTCAGCAAAATGTGATCTGTTTTTTTCTTTTAGAGAAAAAAAAGTGAAAATATATAGTGCCAAATTCCAAAGGTACTTCCTTCCTAGAGCTTCAGTGTGTTTCTTGTGAGAAGTAATTTGATAACATGGGTATTTTATTATGTGTTTTGTATAAATCCCTAATATTTAAAAAATGAAAAACAAAAAAAGAGGTTACAAAGTTTGTTAACTTGCTATCCTGTGGTCTTGTTGCCTGAAATTGTTATTGTTTGTTATTTCTCTATGATGTTTTTTGTAAAACATTGTACAAGTGCCCATGTGTCACTTTTTTAACCACTTTCGCATCAATTGCTGTGAAGGCAACCTCACAATGTATCTTCTTCATTATCTATGGAAACCTCTAAGGTGAGAAAGTTTTGAACTTTTAACCCTTTCTACCCAGAGCTATCTGGAATGTCGATACCTTTTTATACTGTCACAATTTTAGTTTGTCTATATCTCCTCCACTTTGGGTTGTCTTTTGTTTTTACCACTTTGGGATCCTAATTCTTGGTTGAAGGGGAAAAATATATATACTTTAACACTCCCCAGTTTTTTTCCCAACACTTTTTTTCCTTTTGATTATTCAGAGTCATTTAAAAAAAAAAACAACAACAGAATTCTTCATATACTGCCGGAATTCGTGTTTCAATTTTCATTCAAAACTGTTTATGGGTTAAGCTCTCCGAGGGGAATGGTAGGTAGATTCAGCACCTTAGAGATTCTGAAATCTTTTAAAAATTCTATTTGCTTTTGAGATCAAGTTTGGTGGTATGTTCCGGTTCAGAAGATTTTCATAGACTTTGTGGTGGGGTGGTCTTTGAGGATTGCACTGTTGTTTCTCAGATACTCCTGAACAATGTTTCTAATCAGCCATCCTGCTGGGGAGTCTCTGACCCCAGTGGATACCTCCGAATAAGCTTGGTGTCTGGATGAGAGGTGGGTAGTCTGTTCCCTGCTTTTTTTGTGTATTTTTTTTTGACGGGACACATTTGGGGGGCTGACCCTATAAGTAACCCAGTTTTTTGCCACAGATACTGACTAAACACCCCACACCAGTTCTCGCTGCCACCTTCTAAAGTGCCACATTATGATGACTCTCACTTCCCATGGACAGATAGCAAATGCCAGCGTCACCGGGGCAGCCCCTGAAAGCAGGCTGCTGGCAGCTCCTTTTCTCCAGCCCAATTCAGAAACTGCCTGCCCCCTTTCCTGCCCCCTCCCCCACTCACCACCCCATTTGCTTTAGTATGTGTGTGTTTGTGATAGCCCTGGGATGGAAAGGACTAGCCTCTAATGATGCAAAAAAAACAAAACAAACAAGCAAAACAGAAACCCAGTTTCCTTCTTACAGTACATGCACTTCTAACGAGATGATTTGTATTATCCCTCACACGTGTTTACCACTGCTGGGGCCTTCCTTCGCCCTCTGAGGGCTATTTTGTACTTCCTGCAGCAAACAGCCTAGCAGCAAAGTGCCGGCACACGTCCTTCTGGCCACTGTCTGTGGTGGTGTGGAGAAGGCCCCTGCACAGAAACACGAGAGAACACCCTTTGCATTTCCCATTAGACATTCATTTGGGAGCTCTCCATGCAACAGTGATGGAAATATCAAAAAAGCATTTTCTGATTTCTTCACTGAAGCCAGAGTGCCCGCCTCCTGCCCCCTTTTCCTCCCACCCATCCCCCCGCATCCCCCGCCCCAGGAAACAGAGTGCAGCTACAGAGGGTCCGAATGGGCACTCAGCGTGGAGCCTGGTGCATTTTGCAGACAGCCAGGCAGTTAACTTGTAGGGGGGCTCCATTCCTTCTTTGCATGCTTCATGGTGAGAAAGGTAACGCTCCTCAGAGAGGAGCTGCCCTTTTACTCATTTTTAACATCAAAAGGAAAAGGCGGCAAGGGTGCAGAGGGCCTGTGCCAGAAGAAAAACAAAATACAGGGAAATAGCTTTTTTTTTTTTAATTAGGCGTAGAGAATAGTTGTTTTTAAACTAAATTAGAGAATTGTGATAAAATGGCAGTCCTCAAAGGCGTAACAAGTTCATCTTTCTTTCACCATAGGGGTTATAGTTCTTTGGCTTGTGCTACTCTGGAATCATTTTACTGTTTCTGTTTTTATTATCTTAAGTGCTAATTAACAAGAAGAAATAAACTTTTAAAAAAAAACCTGTAGTTTCATTACCTTTTTGAATAATGTCATACGAAAAAAATGTATTTGTGTTTTTTTGTGCTGTGAGAATTGTTGTTTGTAGATTAATAATATCATTTTGTTTAGAATTACAAAATAGTTTTAAATATTGTCTGAGAAAAGCCAAAGTTAATGCAACCTAGTGGGAACTGTAAGACCATTTGAGTATTGTTTCTCTTTTATTGATGCATTTGGATTTTGTTGTTTGATGGAATTTGAGCCAAAAAAAAAAAATACGCAGGCTTTCCTATTTCTACAACTGATTGTACTTATGCATTTTGTACCAGTGGAACTTTTTATACTGGAGATTTAAAAAAAAAAAAATGGAAATTTTTGTGGCTTACTCTAGGGGGCCCCTGACAATGACTGATTTCAAGTTTGATTTCCGGTTGATAGAAAGAAAGTTGCTTTTCTTTTGAGAATTAAAAACTTTGGCTTGGTTTCTTTTTTCCCTTTGCTTATATCTAGCATTAGAATTTTGTCTTAAAATACAGCGGTAAGTTTCACTTTTTATTCTGTATCGTGCAGTTACACAATAAGGTAATTAGATTTAGACGTACTCAAGTCACTTTAAGTGGATAAATGTATTAGTTAAAACTTTA